>NC_051862.1:208008576-208336076 GCF_015732765.1 Culex quinquefasciatus | reverse complement strand
CTCAATTATGCCAACAATCCCAAAAACGGGTAGAGGCAGTCAAGAGGTCTGCCTCTCCATTTGGCAAGGTTTGGTGGATTAGTGCCCAAAGGGATTACGGGACGGACCTTAACAATCAGCGACTCTTCACAAGGGGGAGTCTTGAGGGTCTCTGGGCTGCTCACATGGTCGTACACTGAAATGCCACAGCCAAACGGCGTTCGGTCCCGTGGTCGTCTCGGAATATAATACAATCAATCATCCTTATACGGCGTTCTAAGTCAATTATATAGATAATCTGGCGCGAAGGTGGACGTGGAGGTGCAATACTGTTTTTGTTGTTGTGCTTTTGGATTAGGAGAATTGGATGTGTTGCAACGCAAGTTGATGTACCAACTCGCGCAACTGCCTCAGGGAGCACTGTAGCGATTGTGAGGGTTGCGAAATTGATTGCAGAAATCGGATCAATTCGGATGATTCACTGCGCTGGGAGATCGTCGTTACCTATGTGGAATCCACCCGATCTCCTGAAACGAGGTCATAATTCTATCA
The DNA here is from genome assembly GCF_015732765.1 of Culex quinquefasciatus. Classification (NCBI taxonomy): domain Eukaryota; kingdom Metazoa; phylum Arthropoda; class Insecta; order Diptera; family Culicidae; genus Culex; species Culex quinquefasciatus. The sequence continues at coordinate 208,335,545 of NC_051862.1, read as the reverse complement.
GTTCCAAATTGCGTAAGCGTCCCGGCGTGAACACCGAGACCATGTAGCCCATAACTCCGTACGTCACCGCGCGGTTGAACATGGACGCGACCTAGACGACCACCTGGACGTCGTCGCCAGCTCTAACCCCGCCGCCGTGTGACTCATACCCGTTGAAATGCAACCCTCCAAAGGCTACCACCGAACCATCATCAGCGTTGGGCGGCAGCGGCAGACACAACATGTTTGGTATCGGGGTGGAGAAACATGCAAATTTACATGCAGCGTAATACGTTTTTCTTCACCTTCTGAACACAGTTCAGATCCGAACAAGTCGTCGACGCCGCCGCCGGCTAGAACATACTAATCTAATGGCGAGAACTCGCGCGCGCCGCTGAACTGAAATTCATCCCTTCTTTCGTGGTGGAGAGCATAAAAACACCCCTGCTGTTGAGTTGCATAAACTTGATCGGACTGCGCAAAAAGGGTACTTTGTAGAAGTTAGTATTTTCGGTAGTACAATATCGGGAGGAGGGCGCGTTGGCGAAGAGGGTGCAATTGGTTGGATCTTGTTGGAGAAGCTTACAAGAAGGTGGCGTATGCAAATTTATTGGTTGACCGAAAACGATACACAAAAAAAAACGTGAAGGTGATGTGAGGTAAAATAAGCAATAGTTTTTTTGCGGGTAAAGATTTCTATTCTCTATTCTCTTTTTTTTCTATGAATGCAAAAAATCATAACGATGAAGTGTTTGGTAAAAAAGTGGTATCATCATTCAAATTTAACACTTTTTATAAGCAGGCAATTAAAATAAAAAAAATAAAAAAGTTTAACTAAATTTCTAGTAAAATTACGCTGATATAAAGTGTAAAATCTTGTTCAATTCAATAGTCTTTTTATAAATAAAGTAAGTTAAAAGCTTTACAAATCATTTCTATTTTTTAACATTCAATGAATTAGACCAAATTGGATTTGAATACCCTAAATTGTAAAAGTGAGTATTACAAACATCACTCTGATTCAATCGAATTCAAAAAGAAGACATTACGCTGTGAAAATAACGCAAAATTATTTTTTCATTAAAATAAACTAATAAACAACATTAGTTTGGATGGTAACAAAATAGTAAAATATAAAAATTGTATTTGCAAATTATAAAAATAATTTGCAAAAACACCTAATAATAAATCTAGATTAAAAAGGAATAAGGAAAAAGGAAATCGTTTTTTGATAAACAAAAAATCCGATGAAAGAATGGTTTTTATACAAAAAATACCATAACCACGAATTAATTCATCAATTTTAAAAAATATTGAAAATCTGTTGTTATTATTGAGGTTCCAATAAACCCATTTTTTTTGCTGCAATTAGGTTTTTTGAATCGACCTTAGTAAGGGGCTCAAAACAACCTAAATGAAAATAATAATTGAATCTTTTTCATGCTTTAAAGAAAATTCCAGAAAGGAATTAAGAGAATGTATCTTAAATATATATATTTTTTAAATTATAACTTCATAAATTTCTTAAAAATATTGTTCCGCAATTTAGATATTTTAATTTTAATGTCATTAATTTTTTTTGTCTTACAATTGATGTGTTAACACTTAAAAAAACTTTAAAAATGTATTATGCATTCCCACTTACCCATTTATGCATTCCATAACAGTTTTGTTTATTCAAAAAATATAAACGCGGTAAAATTATCAAAAATGTATCAAATGGCACGTTTTTCACAGAATTAAAAGAATCTTGTTTATTTGTTCACTTGAATGATAAATTCTTTAAACATAAAAATAACTTTTTGTGGTTCGGTTCACTGAAATTTCACGAAAATTATAAATATTTTTCACTATGCCCAAACATGTTAAGTACGATTATCGCCACAGGAAAATGCATTCAAAATTGATTTTAATTGATGACGTTATATTTTAATTAAGACTTTAAAGGTTTTTTTTAAATATAAGTTTTGTTTTCCGGCCGATTTGACAACATAATTTACATTTCTAGACCAATGATCAAAACGACGCCATTTTTTTATAAAATTTGATTTCATTAACCATTTTTTAGCTACTTCTGATAAAACTTCTTTATTCAAAATATGACGTAACGAAAATTTGAAGATTTCAAATCGATCAAAAAATCACTTCAGATCAAATTTATAAATTTATCAGCTTGAGTCAAACTTGTCTTTCTGGTAAGATAACCTACCTATAAAAAATATTTTTTCAAGAAAACTTATAAATTTCAATGGAAATTCAAGTTCATCTAGCTGAAATCATTTCAAAATGCATTCCCTTGTGTTTAGAATCATTTTGAACATGTGTGAATTTATTCAAAAATCTTTTTTAAATTTTGAGAATTTTCGTTGACAGCACTGCAAACAGTTTTTTTTCGCTAAAATTTTTGTGTTTGTCAAATCAAAAATTAATGGTAACAAATCAACAGAACTAGTGTAGAATGCATTTTATAACACTTTTCTCAGTTAAATGATGAAAATTTGGCTTGTTATTCCAAATTTTAAATTTTTAGTCAACCTTATCTCATCTAATGATCCTAGAAAAGGCTCGAACGATCAACCTGAATATCCTTGTTTTCAATGACTGTTAAAGGTTTTTCGCAGATATGGTTGGATGAAATGGATTAAGCATGCAAAAAAAGATTTCAGTGATATCAATCCTTGCATTTATCTTAGATATGTATGCACATTATTTTTGCACTTCTTTCAACTTTTCCAGTCAGGTTCCCCATTAAATTATATCTCGAGTACTGTTTATTGTAATTTTTTTTTAACGAAAACTGTTTTTCGTTAACTTTGTAGATCATTGTTGCTCTCTGTTTTAGAAAAGATCGGAAAATTTCACGAATGTTTCATGTTTTAACAGTGGAAATTGGACCATTAATTGCTGAGATATCGACATTAGAAAATTGAGGGTTGTTTGGGTGAGGCTAAGAAAACTTCAATTTTCCAGTTTCTTTTCCTTTAAGCCGCTGTATCTCAGTAACCAGAGGTCCAATCTTCAATGTCTCTTAGACAATTTTATAGCAAAATATTTTTAGAAAGGGTCACTCATGGTCACTATTTTTAAAAATCGAAAAACTGCGAATTTATAGCTAAAATCAAACATTTGGTGGCAATATCTTGAAAACGGATCCGTTAATCAAAAAATCTGTAAAGTACTTTTCAGTTGCAAATTCAATTCTACATTAAAAAATTGGTCAAATTTTTTTTTTGTATGAAGTTTCGTTTTTTTTCCAAAAATCACAAATCGGCGGCAGATTGTTTGACCATACTTCTCTATGGCTCAAAAGTTGCAGGGTTTTGTTCCCTAAAACATATCAAAAAATCTCGAAAATAAAAAAAATACGTATTTTGGGAAATTGAGTTTTTGTAAAAAAAATGTTAATTAAAAAATCGACAAATTTGTTTTTCCGTGTACCTATTATTTTCTCAATAGTCCTCAACAATAACTACAACTTTGCCGAAGACACCAAATTGATCAGAAAATTCACTCAAAAGTTACAGCTGTTTGAATATTTACATACCATTTTTGTATGGACAGCTGCCAAAATTGTATGAAGACTTGTATGGGTAAACCAATGACACAAAATAGCTTCCTTGGTCATAGGGAAGGCCCCCACAAAGTTTGAGCCATATAAAAAAAATACAAAAAATAAAAATGGTCGAAATCTGCCGATTTCGTAGAGAATTGCTCATGTTCCAAAAAAGGTTACGGTGGAGTAACGAAAGCTGACAGAATTTGTGAAACTATTTTTGTATCTTTTTTTTTGATGAAAAGTACATTTTTTCGGGATTCTGATTACGCCATAAAGTCACCACCAAATTTCCAAATCCATCCATCCATCCATTTCACCATTTCAGGCTGCAAATTATTGAAAAACACGTCATTTTTGAAGAACTTTTTTTCTATCTTCAGTAATTTGAAAAATATCTAGCTAACCCAAAAAGCCCTTGATTGAGCTCAGTTATCAAAAGTTAGTGGTTTCAACTGATTGGTTCCTAAAGAAACACCCCACCAGTGCCTTCTAATACCGTCCCAAAGAAGCCTGATTGAGTCAAACCACGGCGCAATATAAAACCATATGATTGTAATTCGCTCGTTTTATCGCGTGTAATGCATCGCACGGCACATAAATAGTTGAGTCCCGTGGCTATGGAACCAACACACTCTGCAGTAGAGACCGCGTTCAAATCCGCGCCCAACCGACCACCGAAATTGCGAAACCGTTGAAGGTCGGCGCTTGGACATGCAGCTGCTGACTGGCGATCGCCCGATGGCGACTGGATGCGCGCGCGCGGATTAGACGCGCGAGGCGCATGAGTCAGCGACGAGTCGTCTGGTCTTGGGAGGTAGAAGGGGCTAGAATTTAAACTTGTTAGATCGTTACGGTGACTATCGGGCCCCTAGAGCTAGTGACGACTATTTGCACAGTCTTTGGATTCTTTGGAAGGAGAAGTCACCACATCCCAAACCAGCTAGTGGAGGGATTCCGAATGAATTACTCATCATGGTGAAAAATTTATGGCTTTATTCATACTGGCCCAGCCAGCGAGGAGGCTTCTCGGGCTGCCACCGCCCAAGTAACAAATGATATGCTTAGTATTCTTATAAGTTTTTATTAAAGTTTTAAAAAGTGCAATAAAGTATTACTAAAGCTTTGATTAAAACCTACTTGTTTTATGGTCACAAAACTTAATAATAGTTTCAAGATTTCTTCAAGATAATGTTAAGAATTTTATATTAGGTTTTAATTTGGTTTTATTCCTTACACTTTAAACTATCTTGAAGAGGTTGTTTTGTTGCTAAATGACTTTAACGAAGTCTGCCTTAAATCAGTCCCGTCTTCAAAGAGCATTTTTACAATCCTGTAAGACTTAAACTGTCAGTATCTCTGCAACTTCGTTCTGTGCAGAACGTTAAGCTGTTCCCTAAACAATTATTCATGAATATTCAATTAGATTATTCATTGTTACGTTCAAGGTGTAATAAAAATGGCTTTCTGTTGTTTCTTATTGTGTTTTAGTTTTGATGAAAAGAATAATATATAATATTTTCCTGAAATAGTTGTTACAGTAGTGTGCCTTGGAATTGGCTCCAAAAAAGTGCTTTTAAAGATTTAGTGAATTTTTATTTCACCTGTCTAAACACATCCGACTCTGTCTGCGGTTCTTACATTGTGGGAAATAATTCTATATTAAAAAATAATAATATGAATTTATTTCCGATAAAGTGTGCTTGGGTGATAGTTTTTGGGGAACACTTCTGGAGCGTCATTTGGAAAGGTCGCAAAAGCATTTTGAGAGCTGGAACTGTTTTGCAAATTCTGAAACAACAGGTAACTATTTAACAAAACCTGTAGTGTTAAAAGGTAACCGGGAAGCCAGCTTTTGTTTTGTGAAAATGTTACCTTTTGTATCGAAACTTGTAGAATAGTTCCTGCAGTCAAAATGCTTATCCGTCATTTTCCCGTGTTGCTACATGTCTGCAGACTATTGAGATTTAACAAGGACTGGCATAAATACTTAAGGTATACAAAAGGCTATCCATAAAACTTTATATTCGTAAATTAGTCTTCGATAAAACCCATCAGATCTAGTTTTGTGTATTGTTACGCCAAGTAATTAACAGTTGTGCTCAAGGTGTCATTTGTGCTATTATTGCAGTTTTTTGTATTTTTTTTGTGAATAACTATTTCAATCAATAATATGGTCTTTTTGTACTGTCTACTTGTGTAAGTGAAGGGAAAAGTAAAAAAACTGCGGTAAATGTTGTGACGATCACTTAACAATAGTGATAATAAGGACCGTGTTTATAAAGCTACACGAATAAAGTTGCGTCAGTTGGTTCTTCATTAAGTGATTCTATGTGTGTTCACGCTGTGTGTTTTTTAAATGAATAAATATCGTTAAAAGCAAAAAACCTTTCTTTTTTTTATTCAGTTATTTTGAAATTCAATTTCTCCACCAACGAAGGCGATCTACTTGCAGCTGAAAAAGTTGCATGTGCTACGGTCCCGCCATGTGCGATATAATCTTGTAGAAAACCATGATAAAACGTTTTGGTTCTGATTAAAACCCTTATAAGTCTTTTATAAATCTGGTATGTTCTGGCTAGTTTTGAGGCAGAACTGCTCAAGAATGAATAGATTTAAAATATATTTAATCAAGAGCATTTATACTTATCTAATTTCGCCATATTGCTGAAAGAAGCAAGGGACAAAAAAACGCAGCCATATTGAATTTGGAAGCAATAACAAGCAAAAATTATTAGTTTTTGAAAAAATCTCAACTTTTTTTCAGGTTATTGAAAGTGCTCACACTAATTTTTCGAGCTATCTTTGAAAATTGGTCGATGATTTTTTTATGGCATAACTGTTGTGGCTTATTATAAGTATAAACTTCAACAAATATTTCTTAGTTACAATAAATAATATTGCCAAATTATTATCATCAGTCATTGTATTTGCGTGTAAGAATAATTTAATTTAATCAAGTAAATTTGTATGTCATTCCCTCTGATATACAACCTTTTGGTTTTACTGCAAAACAAATAAATAAATACTTCATGCTCTGATATAGCATTCAAGAATAATTACAGACTTCAAGAAAACCTTTTTCCAAGCCAAGCAGTTTTAATCTTGTTTTGAAGAGCTCTATAATGTATTTATAAAGCACACATTAAAACTGGTAAGTTTTAACATGCTCCTCAAAAATACTCTTGATAACCTCCTAAAATAGTCCATTTTGGATTTAATGTTGATTTAACTGGTATTTAACTCAGCATGTAGGACCATAAAGCATTTCATTTGAATTTTCTTAAGAATTCTACAGAAACTCTTTGAGACTATTACAAATATGAAATTGTTACTTGGGCGTTTCGGAACGAGAATGCATTTTGCTATCGAATTGAGTTGAGTTTGCTGCTCGAGGAGGATTGAGTTGCTCAATGGTAGGTTTTATGATTCGATTGTTTGTTTGTATGGACTGGGTGGTTTGGCAGATACAGTGAATGAATGCCCCACGGGTTCAGAATGGTTCTCTCAAATGACCTGAAACGATGGTCTTAAATGACATCTGTCACAAATGTGAGAAGGAATTCAGGTCAAACGTTTTACGACAACTTTTATATCAATAATTTCATAAAAAAAAACCCTTTTCATACTAAATATGAAGAAGTTAACTTCACCTAACACTCTCACTTGCAGTTCCTACCTCTCAAACGGATCTTGAGTCAACCTAGAACACGACACTCTCCAACAATCTCCCTCCACAAATCGCCCGAAGGGCGGGTGTCAACCGGATTGACAGCACCAGGCTCCTACAAGCACCCCCTGGTTGGCAGTAATTGTTCTAAACTGCCACTGTCTCTGCTAGGCGGGCGGCGTTTTCTTCTTCTTCTTCGTTTTCTTTCCCCCTTGTGACCACTTATTAATCAGAACTGTCGTGACAGTTGACAAGTTTATCGCATTGACCACCAACAACTATAGCTTGGTCCAAGTCTGAACGTTCCATATTTCAAGCCTAGGGTCCTAAAGTTGAGTCTAGAGTCTAGGGTCTGGACACTTCCTAAACAAAAGAAAAAAACAACAAACAAGCTGTGTCACCGCACAGTAACGGAGACTTAATTATTTTTAATTATCATTTTTGCATGCATAATTGAGGCGATCACGAGACGCGCCGAAGCTGTTTGGGAGTGATTCCTTAGGGGTTGAAAAACAGATTTGCTTTATTTATTTCATTATAAGACTGGTACACATATTTTAAAAAAGTATTTGTCTCCCCTCCCCCCTTCAAAATCGGCCTGAAACACCAGGATGCAAAAAAAATATGTTTTAAAAAACTTCGAAAATTCAATGGAAATTCATGTTCAATCAACTGAAATCAATTTTAAATGCATTACCCTGCGTTTAGAATCATTTTCAACATGTTTGGGGTTATTCAAAAATCTTTAGATTTTTTGAAAATTTTCGATGTACAGTACCGCAAAAAGTTTTTTTTCGGTATAATTTTTAGTTTTAGGTAAATCTTATTTTTTTTTTTTCAAAACTAATGATTGCAAAACAACTGAATGCATTTTAAAACACTTTTTTTCATTCAAATGTTGAGAAATGGCTTGTTATTTAATTTTTTGTATTTTTTGTCCCCCCCTCCCCTTGACCCCGGTCAGAGCCGAAGGACAAAAACTTTTAAAAATATTACCATCGACCTAATTTATAAAAAAAAAAACATTCTCAAAAATAATAACTGTAATTCAAGTACGTTTCACAATTTTTATTTACGAAATGTAAAATTTTGGAATGTTTAAAAATAATCTAGCTAGATATTACTTTTATTCGATGTAAATTTGTCTTAAATTATGTGTTAATTAAAAATAGAGGTAAGTTCGTTCCCGAACAGGTGAGAGTAACAAAACTATGGTTATTTCAATAACAAATCCAATTATCAAGGACAATATTTTTGCAATTTAATGTTGTCTTTAAAATAAAACTTTTATCAATAGTTGAAAATATGGAAGTTAATTTATTTTTATTATTAAAAAGGAAATCTTTAATTTGTTCAAAAAAAATCTAAGCGTTACACACACACACACACACAAATTACACAATTTGTTATTTATTTTTATTTAGATTTATATGGATAAAACAATGGGAGATGTTTTTACCATATTTATTACAAACATTATTTTGCTCATGAAATGTGATTTTGTGAATTATGATTATTCCCCCCAAGAAAATCTATGATTTTTTCGAAAATTTTGCAACTGTCAATAACAAAATATTTTTTATATGTATGTATGTTGGACCTTTGCCATCCCCGAGGGTCCCGGAGCACCAAAACTTCTTAGCATGGTGGCTTCCAACGATTTATTGCCTAAACAAACAGGAACGTGAGCGGGGGATCCCCACGTTTCTTCCTCCCCTGTAGATTCAGAACTGTATTGCTGTTTGAACATTCGTGTTCAAACTCAATCCAATTCAACGAATTATCTTTGCGGTAAACTTTACGCAGTTGGCCTGGCCGCTTTAACGTTTGTGATGTTTCAAAGCAATTTGTTGCATTGAGGCACTGCAAGTGTTAATAATGACAAGAGGATGCTAGGCGTTAATCAACCTAAGGCATTTTCCAGGATGCCCTCGAAAGACTGGCTGCGCTAGGGTTAGATTAGATTAGATTAGATTAGTATGTATGTTGGACCTTTGCGAAAATTTTAATTTTTTTTAAGCTTTATTTGCTAAATTATATACTTTGTCTGTTCTCTGTTGAATTTACCTTTTTTTAAGATGAACAAGGTTTGTTTACAGTTTTCCAATCTTTACAAAATCATCACCAATGAGTTAATGTGATTTTTCTTCTCTTTTATCGGATTTTCTTGTAATATTTTAGTAAAATAGAATGAGTTATTTTAAAACAAATCCCTGATAAATATAATCTGCGTTATAAAAAAAGTTATTCTGGGTGTTCTTATCTTGTTCAGAAATTAACTTCAAGCTGTATTTTCTGATATGTTCACAAAAAAATAAATGAGTGATAAACTTGATTCACTGTGCGACACCATAATTTATTTTATCAGAAATATATATATTTCAAACGTAAACTTCGTGAACTCATACAAAATATAGGGATTTAAAAATAATAACATCGAGTCTACAACTAATAAAAAGGTTAAAACTGTTACTTATTTTAGTGATTATAATTATCATTATTTATTATTTTCTTGTCACTTAAAAAGCATTACCTCGATTCAAGAACATTTATGAAACTAAATAGAAATTTCATAAACTTAACCCTCTACTGCAATTTTTTAATCATTTATTCATTTGTTCGAGAGGTAATTTTAAGTAATGTAATTATTGATTTTATTTGAAAATTTCCAATGGGAAAACTAGTAAAATCGATTGTTTATTATTCAGAAAATATTGTAAGTTACGGAAATTGCTTTCCGCATAATTGATCGACGCCACCAACATCGTCAGCACAGCCGACAACAGTAACCCAAACTGCGAACAAAGCTAAACTTCGTTTACCTCGCCGCGATTAAAGAAAGTAGCTCGATTAATGCTCTGTAAGCAAAACCTCAGTACCTCATGTGTGAGGCTCTGGGGGACTTTTCGATCACAATAAAAGCAGAACGTTTTGGACCGTCAAACTCAACACTTTGGAGTAATTAATTTAGAGAAAACCACCCTTGCATAATGGACGTTTTATAACTTGTATAATGTTTGTTCATGGTTTTTTAATCAATTTTAATCTTTTTACATTTTTGATATTTTTCGGACACAGATCGGAACAAAACGTAAAAGTTTGGGAATAAAAATATTTTCGTAAATTCATAGATATATTTTAAATTTTTGTTTTTTTTTACGTTTTTGCATGCATTTTTTTGTTGCTTTTTCTCAGTTATTTTTTTTCAGTAAATCTTTGAAATTTCTCAATTTTTTGCTTCATGGTTTCAATATATCAATTACAAAAAAATGCGTATAAACTTAATCTGGAACATGAAAAAAATCCTTGTACTTTTCAGACTTTTATATAACATAATGATGTTTACCTAAACCACAACAAAAAAGATTTTTTTATCAAAACATTTAGAACATAGAAACTATTCTTTAGAATGCTTTTCGAAAACCAAAATAAGTTTAAGAATTTGTTATTGGTTATATTTTTATTTGAATAAGATCAAGGAATTTTGAAACAAGATAACTTTTTTATATAATAAAAAAAACAGACATGAGAAACTATGAGAGTTGTGGAAAACATTATGTAAATTTAAGATGTTTGAAAAATGCATAAATATGAAAATAATGAAGTTTGGCCATTACCATTACAATTTAAAAATGCTTCAAATTTCAAACAATATTTCCATTTAAATATTCTTTGTTCTATTTTTTGCCTTTACGTCTAATTCGAATTTGGTCCGACATTTTTTAAAGATTCGAAATTTAAATTATCTTTGAAAAATAAAATAAAACATTGAGAAATTTTTACATAAGTAGCAAAAAGCATTTCTAAAGTTTTGAAGTTTTTTCCTTTTTTTGGATTTTTTGAAACTGCTTTGAGTCTAAGGTATGAAAAACATGAAAAAAGAATTTTGTCAAGATTTCTGACAAAACTCGTGTGTTCTCCACGACAGTTTGCTACCAACTCCTCCTACAGAGATTAATTAGACTACTCCTGCGTCGTCGTCATCATCGTCACCACCGTTGACGAGATTTTCCCCTTTGCTGAAGTATAAAAAATTGCTTACACTCTAAAACAGAAAAAAAACGCTTCTGTTGTGTGTGTCACCGTGATCAAAACGGTCGTTATCTAAAGTGGCCGTACCACGTTCGATATGGATCGATTGCGAACCTAGACACTATACGGACTCGCAAAGAGTTGCTTCAATTTATCATCCGGCACCTGAATTAAGTCGTTGCCATCACGCGAACTTGTTAGCTGGCCGAGGGGACATGGGTCCTTAGAGTACATGACGCGATCGATGACTGATTGGCCACTTTGATGTGATCATTCAACCCGGTTGGGGCGATTAATTATAATGCAGATCTTGAGGTTAGCCGGTGTAACACGACTTTATTAATGGGGATCAATTAGGTATCAATCACCTCTTTTGACAAACGTGATCGAAGCTTTTCTCAAAATTTTAACGAGATTCTCAACACTAAGCTGATTTCTTCGAACTCTCGATCTGAGATGCCTTCTCTACGTTGATCGTCTGTTTGAACAACGTGGTCCAAATTTTGGCTAATAACAATACTTAACCCAGTCCGACCTGCTCGCCATCGTCGTAGAGATTGCGTCGCCCTCGATCTTATCGTCAATCTCCGGTCCAGATATCTCCCCTTCCAAAGTCATCATCGACAGCGACTTTGTTTGCTTTGCGAGTCTTCAGGACCCCACTGCTGAGTCCCATCAGAAGGGGTTAATAATTAAAAATCACTTAAGCCTCCCTAGCGACCAACCAGGGGGACCTCTGAAGTCCCGGGTTGATGTGTAATTATCTCAAATTAGATTTCGGTACGCGCTTAAGTGAGCTGTAGTCGCAGCAGCAGCAGCATTGACGGAGGTGGTCCCCTCAACCGATGAATGAAACTCGATTTTATGTTCCCCGAGGGTTGATGATTTAGCGAAATTTGGAGGGTTGGGCGATAGCTGATGGTCGTCGGGTGGAGCTACTAGGGTTAATGGTGCATGGGATGACGCGTGACTCATCTCTTGAGTTGCTGACGCTGGCTTTGGGAGATTTAGTGACTTCGACTCAAAGTCTTTAAAATTACTGTCATACAACATTTTTGGAAATCCGAATTGACTCCATCAAATTCAACTCCACGACCCTGATGGTGACTATAGTCATGCACTCTACCCAGACCGCGAAGTCCCTCACTTCATTACCATCACTTTCATCCGCACTGAATGCAGGTCATTTGGCCACCATCCGTTGCACCATCCAAGCCAGCCTAACAGCTATTTGCAGAGAAGCTCCTGAAGCACGCGCGGGCGATAATAGCTGAGCCACATTCCGGCTCAGTAACGAGCTTTTGGGGGTGGGTGGTGGAGAATTAGTGCAGCGCACATACCGCAGACCAACCTGACCTCGCCAGCTTCCCGGGCAGACGGTAATAACAAAATTAAAAATATTTCAATAACAAATCCTGTTAAAATAACAAAAAGTGTTATTATTCTATCCTGAACTTCAAATTCAAGAAGAAAAAATAATAACAGTTCCCGAGCAGACGGAAATAACTTGGGAATAACATTTTTTGATATTTGAAAATACTAGGCTAATAACATTTTTTGTTATTTATAACAAGATTCGTTATTCGTCGTTATGATTTTTTTTTGTTATTGGATTGTTATTGTAATATCAGACTAATAACATTTTTAGTAATTCTTCGAACAAATCTTTGTTATTATTTTTTGTTATTTTAACAACTAATCCGATCATCCCAATAACATTTGGAGGTATTATTCCATAACAAAAAATGTTATTCCCAAGTTGTTTTGGCTTTCAACCAATATCAGACCAATAACATTTTTTGTTATGATAACATAAACTGTTTTTAAACTCTTATGCAAAAATGGATTTTTCAAGAATATTCTATAACACTTTTTGTTATTTTAACAGTATTTGTTATTGAAATGGCATGAATTTTGTTATTACCGTCTGCCCGGGTTCTTATAAAATAACAAGATTTGGTATTGAAGTGATATTATATTGAAAATGTTTAATAACACGCTAATAATAGGAGATGTTATACTTTTCAAAAATTCTCCTAAAAACAAGATGTTATTCGTATGGTATTCTGACTTAGAAATAAAATTTACATAAATCGCACAAATGGAAAAGTTTTTAAGAGTCTATAACACAATCTATTATTATTTTTTCTTTTGTTAAATTTGTTTAGATATTTGGGATAATTTTGTCCAATTTCGTCGGGGTAATTATTTTGGCCATGAAATGGGGTCCTTAAGCTAAAATTATTCTAAAAAGTTGAAATTTTTAAAGTTAATTTATTTTAATTATTTGATATACCCCCTAAGGGACTTTGTTAATATTGGCTAGAACTATGGGATAATTTTGACCACTTTCGCTGGCGTCATTATTTTGGCCATGAAATGGGGTCCTAAGCTAAAATTATTCTAAGAAGTTGAAATTTGGAATGCTGATTTTTTTTTAATTATTTAATATACCCCCTGAGGGACTTTACTAAAATTGGCTAGAACTATGAGATAATTTTGACCATTTTCGTCGGTGTCATTATTTTGGCCATGAAATGGGGTCCTTAAGCAAAAATTATTCTGATAAAATTAACTTTTGAAAGTTGTTTTTTCTTAATTGTGTTATATTCCCTAATGGAATTGATTTATTTATTGAGAATTTTTGAAATGTGAATAACAAAAACTGTTATTCTTTTCACAGAGCGAGGAAGTCGGAGCTGACGTTGAAGTTCGAGCTGGAGTAAGACCTCGGAGACGGCATCGGATTCAGCTAATTTTCAGCAACTTTTACTTCGAGTCGGAATCTGTCAAGTCAGGTATTTTTGGAGCGCTGAAGTCGGCGTTGACGTCATATCCTGCATCCAGAGTCGGAGTTGTCTTCAAAGTATGGATTCAAAGTCGCTTGAAGGTACCTGACTCTGCAGCCCTGACTAGTACAGAAAAGTTATGGTAACTGCAGGTTTATCGGCAAATGGCAAATAAACCAAAACAATAACTTTTTTTGTTATGGAAACATACCAGTTCAATAACAATTTTTTGTTATTATGCTGCTCCTCCTCTCCGCATAAAATAACAAATCTTGTTATTCCTTCATAATTCCTTCTTTGTTATTGGTTTGTTATCGCAATAACAACATAATAACAGTTTAAGTTATTCTTCGAACAAATCTTTGTTATTGATTTTTGTTATTTTAACAACTAATCCGATCTTCCCAATAACATATTTCGATCTTCTCACAATATCTAAAACTGACCTTCCCAAGTTATTTCCGTCTGCTCGGGTAAAGAACCCAGTATCCCTCCATACCCCCGAGCTGTCCAAAGGGATGGCAAGTCCGGAGAGATGCCCGTGCGGCCCTTCGTCGGCACCCACATTTTTAATTGAAATAAATGATACTTTCTTTGTTGCCTGTATTCAATTTTTATCCTCCTCCTCCTTCAGGCTGGTCTCCGGAGACCGCCAAAGCGACCGTACTCTCACACGTAATGGTAATGAGCTTTCGTCGAGCGCGGAATCGTATCAAAGGGGTCGGGAAGCTCTACTTTGAAGCAGTCTACTGGAAAAAAAGAAGCGTGAAAAGCGCTTTTTGCGTGGTGAAAAATGGGCACGAGCGCGATCCGAGCTTTTCCAGCGGCGAAGAAGGAGGAGGAGGACGCTGGAAATGATTAGAGCTGAGGCCGATTTGTTTTGAATCCTACTCATGTGGAGCGAAATGGGCGCATTGCACGCGTGTTAAGGGCCCCCTGCATTAGTGCGGTCATCAGTGCAGTTTTGCAGCGCTCAGAGGGATGAAAGGGAGTTTCGCCGACGACCCCGGTGGAACGTGATATGGAGATTTTTCACGTGGCTCTTCGGACTCCGACGCTGTGTGGTTCCCTTAAGCGGTGCGGGGAATTAATGAACGGCTATTCTTTAGATCTGGGCTAGTAGGGATAACAGAGTGGGTATTCTGTGCTAATTGTTAGTACAATACATTTATTTTTTTGTATTGAAAGGTTACCATATTAGTTTAACTCAAACATCCTGCTCTTAAACTTCTAAGAACTCAATCCACGTTACAGCCTCCAGCTCGAACAAGTTTCGTTTATCAATAAATCACTGCCAGCTTAATCTAAACAACTTCCCCCTCTACCCTCCACCCCCGCCGTTAAGCCACCCAGTC
The DNA here is from genome assembly GCF_015732765.1 of Culex quinquefasciatus. Taxonomy (NCBI): domain Eukaryota; kingdom Metazoa; phylum Arthropoda; class Insecta; order Diptera; family Culicidae; genus Culex; species Culex quinquefasciatus. Next base: position 208,320,167 of record NC_051862.1, on the reverse strand, counting down.
CAAGATCAAGCGCGACTCCACCCAACCGAAATCACGCCACGCGAACCACAACGCGGAGACCTCCACCAAGAGAGTCAATATCGTAAATTTTCATAACCGGATAAAAGCGTTGATTCAATTACACACTCAATCGTCGCCGTTGAACCGCCGCCGTTTGGAGGACCTAGCCCGCGGTACTCTAATTACCCTACAATACACCAGATTCGGTTTCGTTCCAGCTGCGCAGCTGGCCACAGAATCAGATCCCTATCGAATCCGCGGCGAGTTGCCCAGACGGTCAGATGAATCAAAAACCTGCTCAACCAGCTGCTGTGAAGGACTGTGGGTCCCCCGGAGCGGGAGACATTCCGGAACTGGCCCTCGAAGGGCGCTGATTGAGGCTCCTCCTGAAACATTAATTACTTCCCTGGCGTGGGTCGATTATCATTTCAATGCCGATTTAATTTGGTCCACTTTTCCGCGTGGTCCAGAGCGGAACGAAAGAAACTTCAATTAACGCCAGATGGTTCCGTGAGCAATCAACAAAAATCTAGTTAAAATCATCACACAGAAAAAAAGGTTCCAGGATTATCAGTCCGGCAACCAGAAAGTGCATCCTTGGGTACATGAGCCGGGCTCACGTTTACTTAGCCACTTATTAATGATAATGGAATTGAATTAAGCGAAGATAATACCGCGCAGCTTTCGAGAGACCCCAAGAGCGTGTAGGCGATTGTTTCGGCGTTTTTGGAGGCTCACTTGCCCTCCCCATTATAGGGGACTTTCATCTGGACTGCTGACGGTGGTTCACTGCTGTGGAGTTTTTATCGCTTTCACGCGGATTTTTAGGGTGGTTATTTTTAAGAGTTAGAATAATACCAAAAATATCAAATTAAATGCTTAATTCAGGCTGCTACAAATACACTTCCAAAGATTTTAAAAATGAGAAATTCTTCAAGCTTTATCGATTATTTTTTGCGTACATCCGAAATAATGGATGTACTTTTTCAAAGATGTTTTTTGCATCGAAACAACTTTTCATTCAATTTTGACCACCGTCCATACAAAAATACAATAAAAATATTCAAATTCTGTATCTAAAAATAAATTTTCTGATTGTTTTTGTGTCTTTGGTAAAGTTGTAAGTATTGCCTTGAAATTTTCGAAAAAAATAAATAGTTAACGCCTAAAAAATTATTTACCCATACCCAACAAGCATTTGGAGTTTTCAAACAAAATATTGAATTTCACTTAAGAGGCATTATTTGTAAATATTGCCCGGTTTGTTCTAGAGGTCGTATCGAAGTGAAAATTCTCATTTTTTAACATGTGATTTGTATATGACAAAAAAATGCCTTGTGTTGAGCTATGCTACAAGCTGATCGAATTCATTTGGCAGTATTGCTAATTTTTCGAAAAAATCATGATTTTTGAAAAACATGAAAAAATTGTTTGATTACTTCATTGATTCATTTTCAATCGACTGCATGAATTTCGATATCATCTTCAACCTGCAGATGCCATGACCAAGCTTTTCCATCTCTGAAAAAACTTTTGTTTTATGATCAAATCGATATAAAAAATTATATTATTTACTTTTCAATTGATTTTTTGCCATCTGATAATAAAATTGAAAAAATCGACTTATTTAACGTTTAAATAGTTATAAAACAATAGTTTTAATTTATCTATGTCAATCTTCATAAAAAATCACGCACTGGTCTGTTAATAAAGTTATCAAGTGATTTATTTTTCGGTTATCATTCAATTGTTTTTCATATCTATTTTTACTTTGAATCCGCCGAAGATATGTAATATATTTAATATATGTATACAGCAAAAAATCCGATGGTAAAATCGCATGCAAAAGCATGCACATCACCTTCGTCAAAATAAACACTTAATATTACACAACTGCATGTACAATTTTTACAAACACAAAAAAAAAGTTGCAACCGACGGAATTCAAACCCAGCACCAACTGTAAGGACTGGCGCCTTAGCCCGCTCGGCCATCAGACCGATGTAAAGCTGAAAGGTTAAACGCATATATGGGCTTGACATTTCGGTCAAGTAGGTTTCCCATACTGATGGGCTACATGCTTCAGGGTGTAAAATTACATAAAATTGCATAAAATAATGCAATATTTATTTTACAACCAGGCCTTTTACACGCAGCTGGATTACTACTTTTTTTGCTGTGTAATTCAACAAAGTTATTTTTCAAATATAAATAAGCAAGTATATACAACTTTTATTCGAACGACTCAATAATAAGCATTTTTCTTTGACGTCGAACATCGATTAATTTGCAATTTTTGATTTGTGTGAAACTTTATGTGTTCTTTTTCTATGACCAATATAAAAAAAGTATAAAAGTTGCACTCATAAAAAAATAGACTATTTTTTATTAGACTTTATTAGACTAAGAAAATTAAATTGATTGAAAATTCTCTTTTTTGGAAAAAATGAAATTCCATCGTATGAGCTGTGTCAAAAATTGGTTAAAAATCATTTGGCAGTGTTGTCATTTTTTCAACAAAAAAAAAGAAGGAAAAACAAACAGGAAAAAATAGTAGAATTTTTGAAAGAAACTCAGCGAATATTGTGGGTCTCGTGGCGCAGGGGTAGCGGCTTCGGCTGCCGACCCCGATGATGCTATGAGACGCGGGTTCGATTCCCGCCTTATCCACTGAGCTTCTATCGGATGGTGATGTAAAACGTCGGTCCCGGTTTCTCCTGTCTCGTCAGAGGCGCTGGAGCAGAAATCCCACGTTAGAGGAAGGCCATGCCCCGGGGGGCGTAGTGCCAATAGTTTCGTTTCGTTTTTCAGCGAATATTAGTCTGATTGTCAATGTCATGAATAGAACTATTGTTAAATTTGCCGATGTCTTGATTAAAATGCTGTCCAAATTTTCTTCCGAATTGGTCGAAAATTAGTATTTTAATAGATGGTTTATCTTGTTTGTACCTAAAATATTTAAAAGTAATAAAAAACGACTTTTTGTCAACGTCTTTATAAAATCATGATTTTTTCGAAAATTTTACTACGCGACCAAATGAATATTGACCAATTTTTACCATACCCTAAGAAAGTCGTTGCATTCCCTCCTCGGCTTATTTAAAAGGCCTTAACAACCCCCTCAACTGAATTTTTAACTATTTTTTGGTAAATATGAATAAATGACATCATTTTAGATTAAATGTTTGGTGTGAATGTTATTAAATCATGAGAAGATATTGCGAAACAAAGTAAACAATTTTTGTTATTTTCAATTTGTCTGATTCAATCCAAAATAATTCAAAAAGTTTTATTATGAGAAGAAATTGTAGAGAAAGGGATTTTTAAAAAAGAGCTGAACGCAAAAAAAAATAGAAATGAATTCGTATATTTCAAAGAGTACAACAACAAAAATTTTATAATTTTTTTTATAAAAAAAATCACAAATGAAATAAAATAAAATAAATCACATTTCAATTATTTGTGTGATAAGATCAACAACAATTTTTTTTGTATAGTCAATTGTCCTTGCATTTTTTGAGTTTTGAGATTTCCCAAAAAAGTGTCCACGTGATTTATGGATGGTCCCTTCTAAAAATGACCAATTTTTCGTAACAGGCCCTATGATAGAGTATCCCGTGGTCAGAATGAGGCTAGTGAAGTTAATTTTGCTTAAAATATTCTAATATTATGAACAAATAAAAAAAAAATTATGATTTAAAAAAAATAAGTGAGAGACAAACAATTTTGAAGTCATTTGTAATATTCTCATTTTAATTTTATTTGAGAAGTTCGTTAAAGACATATTGAAAAAAGTGTAAGTAATACTCTTTTAAAAACAAATTAGTCAAAATTAACATTATTTCTGATCCAAGAAGAATAAGCTCGTACTCTTATTTCGAAAACATTTCTTCCTTTCTACTTTTTGAAAATTATTTTCCTATGGGAATAAGTTATTTTTATAAAAATCGATATCTTACTACTATCAATCCATTTTCTTTTATATTTTAGCTGGCACAATTTTGAGGGTAGCTTGCATAATTTTTAAGAAGGCTTTTAGTGTTACTTCAAAATTAGTATTTATGAAATATTGTATTGGGTTTAAAAAAACATTGCCAACACTAAAAAAAACTGCACTCTCCTTTCGCAAAACTCATCACCCTATCTGCTCCACATTGCGCGAGGATCGAGGATAATTTCAAGCATCGTTGAAAGGTATAAATAATTAACGAATCTGGAAAGTTAAATGCTCTCGATTTATAACTGATTGAGTTTCACCAAACCGCACCTTGCGTAAGCTCCTTGATGCCGCACACAACAGAAGCAAAGAAGCCTGAGCCGAGTGTTTTAATTTGGCGTTTTTTTTTACTCATTTTTCGAAGTTTGCAAAATAAACCATGCCAATGTTTCGCTTTAATTTCTGCCGCACAATGTGCAACACCGGGAGCAATGCTCGAACCATGCTGAGTTGACACCCAAGTGTCCCTGCTGGGGGCCAATCCAACCTTCACGACTTCACCGGTCTTGAGCCAAGATGAAAGCTCATCCCCGTCCGAATTCGGGAGGGATGCAAATGGGATCAAGTGAAAGCTCGCTGCCTTCGACACCGATGAGATTTAATTAATCCATTAGCGTTGAATATGTGGAGTAAAGCTCTTTGGGCTTCAGATAGCGTACTTTGCCGACTTGGCCGCAGTTGGCAGAGCGGCAGGTTTCTCGCTGTGGTGATGATGGCGACTTAATCACTTTTGACGGTACCAAGATGTTTGGAGGATTTTTTTTCTTGTCCTGAACGTTTCACCAAATTATCGTTGGAACAACTTTCCGTTCCGCGGGTGACAGGGCGAGCAAACAGGTTGAACGAGATTCGAACCGAGATTATCGCAATTATGAAGAGGCATTTTTTTGTTGCCTCTGCCCTGAACTGTCTGGAGCCTTGAAGTCGCGAACGTCAATTCCGAGGATCACAAAAGGATCGCGATTAGATCGATGAGATGATGGTGACTAAACAGCTACATCATCCCTCAACCCACCCTCTTAGTCCCCTTTGGAATTTACATTCAAATCCACGGAATATACCGGAGTTGAAAAAGTGTGGTCCCCCAAGGGTTTCCAGGAAAGCCTCAGACTGGCAAGTAATTAATAATTACTTTGATTTTTAGCTGGTAATTAGGTAATTCTTTAATTACTTAGTAATTCATGGTAATCAGAGTAATTTTAAGTAATAAATTGGTAATTAAAGTAATTTTTGAGTAATAAAAGTAAGGCCGTTGCAAATATTTTTCAAAGTTTATGTCGCCCCCCCCTTCAAAATTGCTCTGAAAATTCAGGGGGCAAAAAAATATTTTTCCAAAAAACTTCAAAATTTCCATGAAAATAAAAGTCTAATCAACTGAAAACAACCTAAAATGCATTTTTCTGCATTGATAATCATATTTAGCATGTTTGGGCTTGTTTAAAAATGTTTTGAATTGTTATGAAATTCCAATGTACAGCACCGCAAAAAAAAAAAATTTCGCAAAAAATAAAATTTTCGTCAATACTTAGATATATTGGAAACTAGTGATGGCAAAACAACTGGACAGGTGTATAATGCATTTTACAACACTTTTTTCATTAAAATGTTGAAACCATGGTTCGTAATTTCAATTTTTATAATTTTTTTATTTTTTGCCCCCCCCCCCCTCGACTTTGGTCAGAGTCGAGGGACATAAACTTCAAAAAATATTTGCAACGGCCTAATTGCTTTTTTAAATTATATTTCTTCAACAAAACTATTTACTTTTTATACATAATCTACACCCAAAACTGGGCAGCGCTTGTCCGAGAGAATAATGGCCTCGAGTCGAGAGAATAGTGGCACCATTCACGGACACAGAGAACACAGCTCGAGATTGGCGAGAGAATTATTCTATCGAGGTTCATTTGCAAAAAAAGTTCATCCGTCAAAACAAAAAAACCAAAAGTGTCGACTACGAGAATCGAACCAAAGACCTTTGACATACTAACTCAATGACTTAACTGCCACGCCACCACAGCTTGGTGAACAAGGAGTGGTCAGATGTCAACGTATGGCACTTGTTGGAGATTTATTGTTTCAATTAACGAATGAACTCATTTGTTATGGTGGTGTGAGTTGGTAGCATTATTCTCTCGATTTTGGCGCTGAGCCCTCAATAAATTTTGAGGGAACGATTCTCTCGACTCGGAATTTTGGGTGTATTATAACAGTATTTTATTAATTTCAAATAAGAATGAAACACAAAGATTAAAAAAGACTGGTTCTGTATGTCGAAGGCCTTATTCACCATAGTTCTCTCCTAAAACTCTCCAAAAATTTATTTTTATCATGTTGTTTATAGAAGCTGACTAACAACAAAAGGCAACGCCATGACATATTACCCAGCGAAAAATGTTTTGTGAAACCGAAATCTTTTCATTTTTATTAAGTAATTATAAAAATATGTTTTTTTTTTTTGCAGGAGCTACATTAGAATTGATTAATTTATTTGAAGTTTATGTGGATCAAATCCAGAGTTTTTTTTGAAAAGGACCAGTAAATTATTGTCTTTCATATGTTTATCGGACCTAATCAAAAAAAACTCTAGAAATATTTAAAACCAAAATGTACCTAATTATCATTGATAAAAACAAAGATTTCAAGTGATAGCCATTTAAAAATCATAAAAATAAAATATGTATTTTATATTTTTTCATAATCTGCAGAAATTGACAGACCTGTAATATCTCTCAAGTAAGAGCTATGTTATTTTCCCGAAAAAAATCCAAATATTTCTGAAACAAATGTTTCAATGTTAAAAATCAAACTCAGCGAAATCAAAATCGACTAATATTCAGATGCAGAAATTAAATCCAATGTAAATGTCACACTTCACATTATTCGTATTTTCAGTAACGGTTTTTTTTAATTTGCTTGAGAAAAAAACATGCAAAGTAATGTCAAACCAATGTTTGAAAATCATTTTAAAACTTAACTTTATTTTGATGAATTTCACAATTTTTATGAAGAGCTGCTGCAAATATTTGTCAAAGCTTTTTTTTGGCTCGAAAAATCAGGGGGGCCTTTTTTCAAACAACTTCTATATTTTAATGGCATTCGGCTTGCAATAAACTGAAAACAATTTTAAATTATTCATTAATTATATTAAAATTCATATATTGAAGTAAAGTGAAACGTGAAACATAATGAAATTTCGAATCAGATTATGATTATTTTATTGTTCATATCAATTGGGCAACTTATTTTTTACCTGAAAATGGTATAATTAAATACTAATGTCAATTTTAAAATAAAATAAAACAATTCCAAATTTCAAACCAATTAACTCGCTGTAGAATATTATGTAAACATCACCCAAAGTTTCAGCATCCTCTAGTGCGGGGCATTGTTGACGTTTGATCGCCTATAGCTATTTTCAATAAAAATTATACGCGAAATTCACAATATCCAGATTGGTACAGCATAATTTTTGAAAGAGCTATCGAATGAGCTTAAAAAATAGTTTAGAACCGTAGAAATGAATACTTAAATTTAAATTAAATGTTTTTTATTGTAGTGAAAAGTAATTAAGTAATTTATGTAATTAATCATTTTGGACCAGTAATTTGAGTAATTAATTGGCAGACTGGCAAGTAATAAACGCTTCTGGAAACCCTTGTGGTCCCCTTTCAGCATTGTGGTGACCGGAGCGCGTCATGTCCGGAGCAGTACAAAAAATGACGTTCAATCGGGGCTACTCAGCGAATTGCTTTGTGCTCGCAGATCGGGGAACAATTCTTTATTGCATTTGTATGGCAAGATGGCACGCGGACAGCACCGGTTCACAATGCAGTTTTGAGGAACGGGAATAATTCATCTAATCAATTTTCCCTCCTTTGTGTTCCAGACGATGACGTTGGACGTCAAGTGATGACTAAGAAAATGTCGACTAAATTGGTGTGTGATTGAATGATATTTGCCATGTTTTTTTTAATTCAAAAAGATGAATTGAAAAAAAAACTAAAAACTAAAAACTAAAAACTAAAAACTAAAAACTAAAAACTAAAAACTAAAAACTAAAAACTAAAAACTAAAAACTAAAAACTAAAAACTAAAAACTAAAAACTAAAAACTAAAAACTAAAAACTAAAAACTAAAAACTAAAAACTAAAAACTAAAAACTAAAAACTAAAAACTAAAAACTAAAACTAAAAACTAAAAACTAAAAACTAAAAACTAAAAACTAAAAACTAAAAACTAAAAACTAAAAACTAAAAACTAAAAACTAAAAACTAAAAACTAAAAACTAAAAACTAAAAACTAAAAACTAAAAACTAAAAACTAAAAACTAAAACTAAAAACTAAAAACTAAAAACTAAAAACTAAAAACTAAAACTAAAAACTAAAAACTAAAAACTAAAAACTAAAAACTAAAAACTAAAAACTAAAAACTAAAAACTAAAAACTAAAAACTAAAAACTAAAAACTAAAAACTAAAAACTAAAAACTAAAAACTAAAAACTAAAAACTAAAAACTAAAAACTAAAAACTAAAAACTAAAAACTAAAAACTAAAAACTAAAAACTAAAAACTAAAAACTAAAACTAAAAACTAAAAACTAAAAACTAAAAACTAAAAACTAAAACTAAAAACTAAAAACTAAAAACTAAAAACTAAAAACTAAAAACTAAAAACTAAAACTAAAAACTAAAAACTAAAAACTAAAAACTAAAAACTAAAAACTAAAAACTAAAAACTAAAAACTAAAACTAAAAACTAAAAACTAAAAACTAAAAACTAAAAACTAAAACTAAAAACTAAAAACTAAAAACTAAAAACTAAAAACTAAAAACTAAAACTAAAAACTAAAAACTAAAAACTAAAACTAAAAACTAAAACTAAAAACTAAAAACTAAAAACTAAAAACTAAAACTAAAAACTAAAACTAAAAACTAAAAACTAAAAACTAAAAACTAAAAACTAAAAACTAAAACTAAAAACTAAAAACTAAAAACTAAAAACTAAAAACTAAAAACTAAAAACTAAAAACTAAAACTAAAAACTAAAAACTAAAAACTAAAAACTAAAAACTAAAACTAAAACTAAAAACTAAAAACTAAAAACTAAAAACTAAAAACTAAAAACTAAAAACTAAAAACTAAAAACTAAAAACTAAAAACTAAAAACTAAAAACTAAAACTAAAAACTAAAAACTAAAAACTAAAAACTAAAAACTAAAAACTAAAAACTAAAAACTAAAAACTAAAAACTAAAAACTAAAAACTAAAAACTAAAAACTAAAACTAAAAACTAAAAACTAAAAACTAAAAACTAAAAACTAAAAACTAAAAACTAAAAACTAAAAACTAAAAACTAAAAACTAAAACTAAAACTAAAAACTAAAAACTAAAACTAAAAACTAAAACTAAAACTAAAAACTAAAACTAAAAACTAAAACTAAAAACTAAAAACTAAAAACTAAAAACTAAAAACTAAAAACTAAAAACTAAAAACTAAAAACTAAAAACTAAAAACTAAAAACTAAAACTAAAAACTAAAAACTAAAAACTAAAAACTAAAAACTAAAACTAAAACTAAAAACTAAAAACTAAAAACTAAAACTAAAAACTAAAAACTAAAAACTAAAAACTAAAAACTAAAAACTAAAAACTAAAAACTAAAACTAAAAACTAAAAACTAAAAACTAAAAACTAAAAACTAAAAACTAAAAACTAAAACTAAAAACTAAAAACTAAAAACTAAAACTAAAACTAAAAACTAAAAACTAAAAACTAAAAACTAAAAACTAAAAACTAAAACTAAAAACTAAAACTAAAAACTAAAAACTAAAAACTAAAAACTAAAAACTAAAAACTAAAAACTAAAAACTAAAACTAAAAACTAAAAACTAAAAACTAAAACTAAAAACTAAAACTAAAAACTAAAAACTAAAACTAAAAACTAAAAACTAAAACTAAAAACTAAAACTAAAAACTAAAAACTAAAACTAAAAACTAAAAACTAAAACCTAAAAACCTAAAACTAAAACTAAAAACTAAAAACTAAAACTAAAAACTAAAAACTAAAAACTAAAAACTAAAAACTAAAAACTAAAACTAAAAACTAAAAACTAAAAACTAAAAACTAAAAACTAAAAACTAAAACTAAAAACTAAAACTAAAAACTAAAAACTAAAAACTAAAAACTAAAACTAAAACTAAAAACTAAAAACTAAAAACTAAAAACTAAAAACTAAAAACTAAAAACTAAAACTAAAAACTAAAAACTAAAACTAAAAACTAAAAACTAAAAACTAAAAACTAAAAACTAAAAACTAAAAACTAAAAACTAAAAACTAAAAACTAAAAACTAAAAACTAAAAACTAAAAACTAAAAACTAAAAACTAAAAACTAAAAACTAAAAACTAAAAACTAAAAACTAAAAACTGGTAATTTTTGTCATTTTGGTCATTTTGGTCATTTTGGTCATTTGGGTTATTTTGGTCATTTTGGTCATTTTGGTCATTTTGGTCATTTTGGTAATTTTGGTAATTTTGGTAATTTTGGTAATTTTGGTAATTTTGGTAATTTTGGTAATTTTGGTAATTTTGGTAATTTTGGTAATTTTGGTAATTTTGGTAATTTTGGTAATTTTGGTAATTTTGGTAATTTTGGTAATTTTGGTACCTTGGTAATTGGTAATTTTGGCACCTTGGCATTTTGGCACCTTGGCATTTTGGCACCTTGGCACCTTGGCACCTTGGCACCTTGGCACCTTGGCACCTGGCACCTTGGCACCTTGGCACCTTGGCACCTTGGCACCTTGGTAATTTTGGCACCTTGGCACCTTGGCACCTTGGCACCTGGCACCTTGGCACCTTGGCATTTTGGCACCTTGGCACCTGCACCTGGCACCTTGGCACCTGGCACCTGGCAATTTGGCATTTTGGCACCTTGGCACCTTGGTAATTTTGGCACCTTGGCACCTTGGCACCTTGGCACCTTGGCACCTTGGCACCTTGGCACCTTGGCACCTTGGCACCTTGGTAATTTTGGCACCTTGGCAATTTTGGCACTTTGGCACCTTGGCACCTTGGCACCTTGGCACTTTGGCACCTTGGCACCTGGCATTTTGGCACCTTGGCACCTTGTAATTTTGGCACCTTGGCACCTTGGCATTTTGGCATTTTGGTAATTTTGGCATTTTGGCATTTTGATCATTTTGGCCATTTTGGTCATTTTGGTCATTTGGTCACATTATTTTGTTCATTTTGGTCGTTTTGGTAATTTTGCATTTTGGCATTTTGGCATTTTGGTAATTTTGGTAATTTTGGCACCTTGGCATTTTGGCATTGGCATTTTGGCATTTGGCACCTTGGCACCTTGCACCTTGGCACCTTGGCACCTTGTAACCTTGCACTTTGGCACCTTGGCACTTTTAATCTTGGCACCTTGGCACCTTGGCACCTGGCACCTTGGCACCTTGGCACTGGCACCTTGGCACCTTGGCACCTTGGCACCTGGCACCTTGGCACTTTGGCACCTTGGCACCTTGGCACCTGGCACCTTTGGCAATTTTGGCACCTTGGCACCTTGGCAATTTTGGCACCTTGGCAACCTTGGCAATTTTGGCACCTGGCACCTTTGGCACTTTGGCACCTTGGCACCTTGGTAATTTGGCACCTTTGTAATTTTGGCAATTTTGTAATTTGTTCATTTGTTCATTTGTTCATTTGGTTATTTTGGTCAATTTAGTCATTTTGGTCATTTTGGTCATTTAATCATTTTGGTCATTTTGGTCATTTTGGTCATCTTATCATTTTGGTCATTTTAATACTTATCATTTGGTCATTTGGTCTTTGGTCATTTTATCATCTATCATTCTGGTCATCTTATCATCTTGGTCATTTGGTCATCTTGGTCATTCTCAATTCATTTGGTCATTCTATCATTTTCATTTTTATCATCTATCATTTGGTCATTTTATCATCTTGGTCATTGGTCATTCTATCAATTTGGAATCTATTTGGTCATTTTGGTCATCTTGGTCATTTGGTCATTTTATCATTTTGGTCATTTTGGTCATTTTGGTAATTTTGGCATTTTGGTAATTTGGCATTTTGGCAATTTTGGTAATTTTGGTAATTTTGGTAATTTTGCACCTTGGCACCTTGGCATTTGTAATTTTGGCACCTTGGCATTTTGGCACCTTGGCATTTTGGTAATTTTGGCACCTTGGCACCTTGGTAATTTTGGCATTTTGGCACCTTGGCATTTTGGATTTGGCATTTTGGCACCTTGGCATTTTGGCATTTTGGTAATTTTGGTAATTTTGGTAATTTTGGTAATTTTGGTAATTTTGGTAATTTTGGTAATTTTGGTAATTTTGATCATTTTGGCCATTTTGGTCATTTTGGTCATTTTGGTCATATTGGTCATTTTGTTCATTTTGGTAATTTTGATCATTTTGGCCATTTTGGTCATTTTGGTCATTTTGGTCATATTGGTCATTTTGTTCATTTTGGTCGTTTTGGTAATTTTGGTAATTTTGGTAATTTTGGTAATTTTGGTAATTTTGGTAATTTTGGTAATTTTGGTAATTTTGGTAATTTTGGTAATTTTGGTAATTTTGGTAATTTTGGTAATTTTGGTAATTTTGGTAATTTTGGTAATTTTGGTAATTTTGGTAATTTTGCATTTTGGTAATTTTGGTAATTTTGGCACCTTTTGGTAATTTTGGCACCTTGGCAATTTTGGTTATTTGGCACCTTGGTACCTTGGCACCTTTGGCAATTTGGCACCTTTGGTCATTTTGGTAATTTTGGTAATTTTGGTAATTTTGGTAATTTTGGTAATTTTGGTAATTTTGGTAATTTTGTTCATTTTGTTCATTTTGTTCATTTTGGTTATTTTGGTCAATTTAGTCATTTTGGTCATTTTGGTCATTTTGGTCAATTTGGTCATTTTGGTCATTTTGGTCATTTTGGTCATTTTGGTCATTTTGGTCATTTTGGTCATTTTGGTCATTTTGGTCTTTTTGGTCATTTTGGTCATTTCGGTCATTTTGGTCATTTTGGTCATTTTGGTCAATTTAGTCATTTTGGTCATTTTGGTCATTTTGGTCATTTTGGTCATTTTGGTCATTTTGGTAATTTTGGTAATTTTGGTAATTTTGGTAATTTTGGTAATTTTGGTAATTTTGGTAATTTTGGCATTTTGGTAATTTTGGCATTTTGGTAATTTTGGTAATTTGGTAATTTTGGTAATTTTGGCACCTTGGCAATTTTGGCACCTTGGCAATTTGGCAATTTTGGTAATTTGGCACCTTGGCAATTTGGCAATTTTGGCACCTTGGCAATTTGGCATTTTGGTAATTTGGTAATTTTGGTAATTTTAATTTTGGCAATTGGCAATTTTGCAATTTTGGTAATTTGGTAATTTGGTAATTTGGCAATTTGGCACCTTGGCACCTTGGCACCTTTGGCACCTTGGCACCTTTGGCACCTTGGCACCTTGGCAATTTGGCAATTTGGCAATTTTGGCACCTTGGCACTTTGGCAATTTGGCAATTGTTCATTTTGTTCATTTTGTTATTTTGGTCTTTTGGCCATTTTGGTCATTTTCATTTTGGTCATTTTGGTCATTTTGGTCATTTTGGTAATTTTGGTAATTTTGGTAATTTTGGTATTTTGGTCATTTTATCATTTTGGTCATTTTTCATTTTGGTCATTTTGGTCATTTTATCATTTTGGTCATTTTGGTCATTTTGGTCATTTTATCATTTTGGTCATTTTGGTCATTTTGGTCATTTTGGTCATTTTGGTCATTTTGGTCATTTTATCATTTTGGTCATTTTGGTCATTTTGGTCATTTTGGTCATTTTGGTCATTTTGGTCATTTTGGTCATTTTGGTCATTTTGGTCATTTTGGTCATTTTGGTCATTTTGGTCATTTTGTTCATTTTGTTCATTTTGGTAATTTTGGTAATTTTGGTCATTTTGGTCATTTTGGTCATTTTGGTCATTTTGGTCATTTTGGTCATTTTGGTCATTTTGGTCATTTTGGTCATTTTGGTCATTTTGGTCATTTCGGTCATTTTGGTCATTTTGGTCATTTTGGTCATTTTGGTCATTTTGGTCATTTTGGTCATTTTGGTCATTTTGGTCATTTTGGTCATTTTGTTCATTTTGTTCATTTTGGTCATTTTGGTCATTTTGTTCATTTTGGTCATTTTGGTCATTTTGGTCATTTTGGTCATTTTGGTCATTTTGGTCATTTTGGTCATTTTATTCAATTTAGTCATCTTCGTAGCAACTCATTTGGCAGTCAACCATGCTCATGCTTAATTTATGTTAGGTTCAACAAAAATATTCGTGAAGGTTTTAGAAAAAGGCATCAGAAAAAAAGACTTAAAAATTACCCCAGGGTCAAAGAAAACAATTAGCGTCCAGCTAAACGATACGCTGTATAAGCTAACATTTTGACACGCAAAGTGAGATAAATGCAAGTGCAGTGCAAGTCATCTCAAATTAGCGCACATATCTCCCCATTCCAGTGCGCTACAACTTCATCCTCAAAAGTTCAACTACAGCTCACCCGCACCACAGTCATTACACTCGCCGCCGCATAGACGGTGTGCCCGGCTAATTACGGAAACGGTTTCGGTCAAAGGCTACCCCGCGGCAGCATGAATCATCGCTTTCCAGCTCAACAGCGGCAGCGCAGAACTTCCTCGTGCGATATTCTAGTCCGCGTCGAGGCGATCGCACGAAAAAGGGTTGACCTTTTGCGGCGCGTCTTGCCCGAGCCATAAAGTCTCCACACAATACGTTGTGCTGCGGCGGCGCGACGCGTCAAGACACCTCAACACCTTCTCGTGCGGCGGCGCGTTGCGATGCGTTGCGTTGCGCGGCTGACAGTCGCTTAAAATGTTTTGTCCATTTTTGGCCCATCATCGGCGGCGTGGATGCCCCTCGTAGTATCTACGAGATACGATGCACGGGCTAGAATACAGGGGATGTTTGGTAGTTTGACAGTCAGTCTGTTATCTCAGATTTCGACTCCGGGTTTTCAAAAAGTTACAACTCTGACTCCGACTGTGACTTCAGTTCCAGCTCAGATTTAAACTGCACAGCCTTGGTTGTTACTTTGTCCAAATTATGGTTGTTAGGTCAGCAGGTTTCACCTGTACGTCCATTCAACAGCAAAGGTAGCCCGCGTGTTATACAGAGTAGATCGTTCCAAATCTGGAGAGTGGGAGGGCTTTGTTACGCAAAACAGGGCCCATCCCGACCTGTCTCAACCGGCGCGGTGGACAAAGCACGGTTATACGCGGCAAAAGGTCAACTTTAGTTTATATGTAGCGTACCGCCGCGCTAGAAATGCCTATCGGCACTTCCATTTGGGGACAATTGCAACAACGTGCCGGGAAGAAGCGATAACATTTAGATGCAGCTTTCCACTATTTGTCTTAGCTTTTAAGGGAAGAAGTTATTCAGAATTTTTCTTCTATTGTTTTTGCTCATGAAATCTCACGAAATTAAGTTGACCTTATTTCATTAAACACTTTCAATATCTGACCGACTCTGGTAGAACCCAAATGCAAGTGCTAACGAAGGATCAATTACTACCGTTTTGTTTGAGTTATAAATCCCCTCGAAAATTGATTTCTCCAACCGATAACAGCACCTGGCTCCCTGGCGCGCTGAAGAATCGAACGGTAGTCCTTGGGGGCAGAAGCCCGCCACCGTCGTGGGCCCGTTCTAGCTCCACTGCTGCACGCCCAAGGCGTCTAGACACATCGTGATTGTTCTTTGTCCAGCTGCACCAGCATCAACAGTATCAACACAACCGGGGCCCAACCCAGACACGAGTTTGCGAAACCGAAAGTAATTAATTGCATGCAAAATTAATCCGCGTCATTTATCATCGTGTTCCCTGGCCCGTGTCCACCCCATGATCATCAAACGCCCTCCTCCGAACGGTCGGTGGTGGGTTAGAGATATCTCCCGCTTGAAGACTGTGGTCCATCACGATCGATCTGTCGTCACAGTCTCTGAACCCCGAGTGGACTGCCAATAAAAACGGATCAATACCGCGTGGCTCAAAAGTCAGACGCTGCTGACTCATGGTCTAGTCGGGCGATGGCGCGTCTTGGGCATGTGAGAAATTCTTAAGAATGTTAGAGTGCTCTTATTATTTTTATATTTTTAATTTCTGGTAGGCTAGAAAACGATCACTCATTTAAAATATTTAACCAAAATCGGGAAAAAAAATTTACAGTCGAGTAACGGAAAATGGCAGAGTTTTCAAAAAAAAATTTGTGTTTTTGGATGAAAAATACGTTTTTTTCGGATTTCTGAGTATGCCATCAAATCGGGCGTCTAATTTTACATGAAAGTCTCTATGACGCCAAATTTCTATCTCATCACCGTTTCAGGCTGAAAATTATTAAAAAAACACCTCTTATTTCACATGTTCAAAAATTGAAGGGGTCGTACCGCCCCTCCGTCACGAGATATCAAAAAACGGACCTCGGATTCGTGATCAGCGACAAAAATTACCCCTTAGGACAAAGTTTCACGCAAATCGAAGAGAAGTCGGGGCAACTGCTGTGTGAGTTGGCGGAGAATTACCCATATTTAAACAAAACCTCGTAAAATTTCGATTTTTTAACAGAGATGATTTTTTTATTAGATTGGATTAGATTAGATTAGAGATGATTTTTTTTTATATTGTAGTAAAGCCGTTGCAAATATATAGAAAATACAAAAATTTAAATAACAAGCTATAATCTCAAAATTTGAATAAAAAAAAATTTCAAACTAGTTCAGTTGTATTGCAATCATTAGTTTTTAAATTTTTCATAATTTTGAATAAAGGCATCAAACGAAGCAAATTATTTGCATGTATTTGACCTAATTGAAGCTTATTTATTTGTAAAATACTAAAATGTTCCATAATACCATATTTTATGAAATATCTAAAATTTCCATGATTTTCAGTATGAGCATCAAAAGTTTTGATATAAGTTTTCAGTTTACAAAAGTTTATTTTTTTGTAAATTGCTTAAATTTTTATATTGTATCATAAAATCATTTTGATCGTACCATCAAAAATTATTTGGGAAGTAAAATAGAACTCTAAATCGAAATGTTCCTTTGTAAAAAAATATAAATAGCTTATTTTTCAGCTAATGCCATTTTTAAGTTAAAATATTCCATAAAATTGTAATTTTTTTTATAAAAAAATGGGCTCATCTTGAAAAAAAATATTCGAATAGCTGAAAAAATCTCTACAATTCGCTTTTTTCGACAAAACACAAACTTCTCATAAGCTTTTCGGTAAAAATATTTACGAGACTGAAAAATCAAGTCTGTCATATAGAAATTGCCAAAAACCACCAAAAACCAATTTTTCAACATTTTTATTTTTAAAACTGCTGTATCTTCACAAATATTGGACATAGGACAATGGTCAATATGGAGACTTTTATGTTAAATTGTCTGGGAAATCGATTCCCACTATCGATTTTTGAAAATTTTGTTGTTTAGACCACTTTTTAGAAAAACCGTTTTAATAAATGATTTTTGTATTTTTTAGGAGAAACAAACCATCCTGCATTTTTCGTCTGTCTTTTTGTAACATCTTAGGCTATTTCCTTAAAAATTTTGAGCGAAAAAAAATCGTGACATCACCTTGAAAATTAATTTTTAAACTTGAAAATCAAAAAATCTCATAGAAGTGGCGTGTATTTTTGTTTCAGTGTATTTTTTCAGAAAGCCCGTCCAATTTTCTACAAGTTTGTCTTTGCCCACTTTTTGATACGATGCATCGGCTGCGAGATACAGTGATTTTTAAATTGCAAAATCCAAAAAAAAAGAAAGAAAGTGCTTGCTTTTTTGTCTACTAAAACATATTAAAAGTTCAAAAATCGAATGAGGTAAAAAATTTAAAGTTATTTAAAGATTGTTAATTTATTTTTAGAGTGTATTTTTTTTTTAATATTCCTTTCTATAACCGACAACTTTGCCGAAGACACCAAATCGAGCAAAAAACGCTTCAAAAGATATATATTTTTGAATGATTTAATAGCACTTTTCTATGGACAGTAGGGTCCAAATCCAGGTATTCTCCGGGCTTAAGTCTTAATTCGAGCAAATTCTAACCACGGGATGTTGGATTTTTATTAAATTTGGATCAATTTTCTTAGCGGCATTATATTGCTAGGATTTTTCGCGCAAAGTTATTAAGTTCCGAAAATGAATATTTTAATGCAACTGGATCGAAGGGGCTACCTAAAAACAAATAAATACCTGTCTGTCTGTGCGACGAGCTTAAATTTGGAATTTAGCCTAGTGATGGGTCAATCTTTGATTTCAGAGGATAGCACCAAGGGGTACCCAAATTTGGACCTAAATTACGACAATCAAAAACGTTTCTTTGGTCAGAAGTTCTTTAGTCAGAATATAAGTGTTTGACACAATTGAAAATATAGCTGAAAAAAAATTGTCAACTTTCATTCATTTTTTAATACTTTGACTAAGGATTTGAACAGAACCATCCTATGTTATATTACATTTTAATACGAATGTGTTAAATTTTCATCTCACAATAAACAAAATCCAGGGATTTCAGGAATATATTAAAATAAACTGAAAAACGCCAAAATATGATACGGTGGGAAGTTGTTTTGTATGGATTAAAATATGCAATATATATTTATAGAATTTTATATAATTTGAACAATTAACGAACAGGTTTCGTTTTGAAGAATTTGGTAATTTAAATTGATAATTTTCAGTCCAGACTCGATTAACCGCAATTTTATCCGAAGGTTTGTATGGGATTGCAGATTATCAAATTATGAACAAAAAATGTATTTTCGTTTTTATTCTTAAATTTCTAACCTTTAAATTCATCATCTGCCACCCCATTTTATTAAAAATTTATTAGTTGACTGCCTATTGTAGTGTCCCTTGGTCACTATAAAAGTAGTACCACATCAAGCATCAATTTAGGTAGTAATTTCCCTCAAATTATAGCAGTCAGGTTCGATAAAGAATGTGGCTCAGAGATCGTCCTCTTTCACCACCGACAATCGTCGGATACAGTCGGGTATTGTAATCGGTCCGGATATCAATAAAGTGTCGTATTGAAAAGTAAAGCGTGCTTCTTTTGTTCATGCCTGAACATTTCACACGGAGAGACCGGCCAGGGCAAATCTAAGAAAATCTTGGTTAATTTAACTAAAAGTATGGGTTAATTTTTTACACAGCTTTTTTTCAACAATCGATTGTTGATTTTGTTAACCCAAAATTGCTGACCACCAATAACTAAAAGTAACTAAAAAAATAGTTGGAATTGCCATTTTCGTTGGCTAAATGGCCGAACTATTTTTTTTTAACTATTTTTTTCTTGTTTTCAGCTGAAATATTGTGGAATATTCTGTAAAAAACAGGCTGGACCATACTTTTCAACTATTTTTCAACATTTTTTTTTCGTTGTATTAACTGAAATATTTTGGCATGCAGCAAATTATTAGTGGTTTATAACAAAATATTTCTTAATTAGACATAATTTATGTAAGTGTTGATATATATTTTCTTTAATTATCTAACGATACAGGCCGGGCTGAATTTCTAGCTATATTTTTAACTAATGTCTTACTTAAATACAAAAAAATATTCGTACATGTAGTCAATAATTAGCTATTGTTAGCAATATTTTTATTGAATTTGAAGTAAATTTTTTAATAATGCCTCACAAATTAATGCTGGTTGTTTTAATAGTCGCATTTATTCTGCCTAAAATTTTAACTTTTTGTACTAATTTTTTTTAGCATGAAGTTATTAAATTACTGTTAAAAAGCATAACAACAAAACTTTTTATTAACTGTTATTATAAAACATGTAAAGTTTGATTAAAGTTTGAAAAAATTACGTTGCATAAATCTAAAAATAATAATAATAAAACATGTTACAAATTTTGTTAAACATATTTAAAAAAGATGTTCAATTTCTCGTGAATTCCTTAAAAATATAAACCGAGCTAAATTTACTTACCATCACTGTGCAATCATCTGATAAGTCATCATCATCTACAACGGTCTCAGGTTTAGTTATTTTTCTTGTGGTTGGACACAGAATTTACACCAAAGTGAACCTTTTGCTGCAAATAAACATATAAAATTTATTAGTAATTTAATACAAAATTCTTAAATTTGGCTATAAACTGAAAATAGGATCGTAAATAAATGTAATTATGATGAGGAAAGAAGAAATATCAATAATGCTACTTACCAAGCTTGCATTAAATTTATTCAACATACTTCGATTCCTGAAAACAATATTTAGAGTTTTACTTACCAGTTTATTTAACAGTCTTCTATTAACAGCATTTTTAAAATATTTCTATCTTCTTTGGACCGGCCCGTGGCTTAATGGCTTCGGCTCCCGCCTCATAAGCGGAAGGTTCCGGGTTCGATTCCCGACCGGTCTCCTTGAAATTATTCGACTTTGAATATGAACAAAAAAACGCATGGAATCAGGTGGGATTCGAACTCACACCTTTGGATTGGTAGTCAGATGCTCTAGCCACTCGGCCACCGAGGGGTTGACACCCCTTGAGTGAATTAATTCGTAGTGGTGAAATAATGTCACAAGGTCATTGACTATATAAAATACAACAATCCCTTTCCCAACGATTCCCCTACACACACTACACACCATATTCTATAAATAACTCGAAGTGGTTGGTACGGTATGTCCTCACTTCTTCTTCTTCCCCTAATGATTCCATGAAATGTGGGTTCCGTTCATAGAATCTGTCTCTTGCGGTTAATGCAACGCAGTAGGCCGGGCCGCTTTAGTGAGTGTAATACATTTCGGGGGTTCTCGAAAGTACTGCAATCATTAATAATGACAAGAAAGAACTTGAGGCGTAATCTAACCATAAGTTCTTCCCGGATGCTTTCTTCGGACTGGCTGCGCTTGTGTTCGATTAGATTAGATTAGATTTTAAAATATTTCTATCTTCTTTTGTATATCTTTTATAAATTTTATTTTTTAGACATTTCCCATCATCTAATTTTTATTTTAATATTATGTGTACGCATTTCCATGTATTTTATGGTTGATGATTCTGAAAAAATAATGGTTCATTAAATTTGTATTCATCGTAAGAACGAAGGTTTTTCATTATTCAGTTTTCTAATTAAAATCACAACAGATAAATTGTTATGTAAAAATAAATCCATACTTACTTAGATTAACCAACCTTTTGTTAAATTTGCCCGTGCAAGTATTGTCGTGCAAGAGTTCGCCCGCCTCTTCCTTTCACTGCCCTTCCCTTTCCTTAAAGCATTGTCATGAAGTCCCCTCGCATCAGAGGTCCTCATTGCGAATGTCCTCGTCTTGTTCTTCATAGTTTATCACCTGCAAAGAAATCATCAACAAGTTTACTCACCAATTGCACCTCCACAGTTGCAACAGTGTTCACTTCGATTTGCACTTCAACATTAGCCAAATAGTGTGATTTTCACCTTTCACATTCTCTCACTTCACAATTAACAACACAAACTCAACAAATCGACCGCTCTTGTTCGAATCCTGACTTCAAATGACAAACGTAAACAAACCCAAGTTCATCTTTTTAATATTCAACCAATTGATATTTACATTTAACCAAAAAAAATCTTGATTTTTCTAAAACCAAAGCTAACAGTCGAGCACGTTCATTCGAGTTCGGGAAATCTGTTAGTTTTTTGCCTTTAGCATTTTCAACAAACAGGTTATTAAATTATTACTTAATTTTGGTTGATTTAACTGAAAATTGGCCGCAACAAGTACGCTTTTGTTGAAATTTACGAAAGTAAAATCAACAATTTTAATTGTTAAAATTTCTGGGCACAGTCTCTACGTGCACCTATTAAATTATCAAATACTTTTGCTCGATATTTCGTGTCCGCCATCTTGGATCTTCAAAATCAAAATCTCTTTAAAATAGTTTTGGGCTCAACAATTAAAAAAGACATTTTTTTTTGTGATTCGATTAGCCGAAGTGACATTTTCGCATGGCCTTCGGATAATCGATTCTGGGCTTAAACATCTGATTGATTGATTTTAAAGAGATTTGAAATTTGTATTTTGTTTAAAATATGATAATGTTATTGAGAAAAACCAAAAACAAATTACCGAAAACACAGAGAACTGATCACTGCAATAAGTCTCCAACCAACATCCGTCGCAAAATCATATTTGACGAATGCACACACATGAGCCCCAACGAGCATGTTTTGAGTAATTGTTCACCGGATCGCAGCTGAAAGAACGCTTGTACTAACAAATCGATCTAAATTAAAGCCCCGAGGACCCCCCCGTCTGCGAGCTTCGAACCGCGATTGACTTCCAATAACTTTGGGTGCCAGCCTGATGCCTATTGACAGCGTTAGTAATTGCTACCACAGAGGCGTTGAGGTCTGGCTAGACGCCGGGGACGACTCCTGCTGCGGTCCCTGCACTCGGAGGAATCCACGCACCGAGTGGAACCGAGAGTTGACATTAATCTAGCTAGAACTTGGCTAATCCATGGGGATCGTGGAAGGAGGGGGGAGGTCGTGACACCTACTACCGACTCGAGCTGTCATAATAGGAACTGCTCAAATCGATATCACTTGAGAAATAAAAGGGTCCAGGTGTCGGAGTTCCGTCCAGAGCGATTGATTTATTGGAGCAGTCCGAAGGACATCAGGAGAAATCATTAGTGGGAAAATGGTTTGCCATTATTGTGTGCAGTGAGAAGTTGGAGTTGGCCTCCACAGTTGGGGTTGTTTATAGTACGGGCGTTACGCGGAAGTCTGTGGCAGTTATGATTGAGTGCGAGGACAGATTGGGCTAAGGTTTTACGGGTTGATTGCTGGGAAGGGTGAATTGCACATTTATTAGTTTACTGATGTCATGCTTTGTGAATTTTGCATTGCAATAATTCAGTTCTTTTTGTTGAAATTATTTAAAATTGTCATGACAAATCTGTATTTATTTCGCGCTCGAATCACCCAATTCCCTTTAGAATCAGTTCCATTTGTCACAATATTGTGACCCGATGCCGACGCGATAAGCCCAATCTACGAGGACTAAACTTGCAAGAATACAGCCGGACAATACCTGGTGGTGTGTCCGTCAATAAATTCGGCACCAGGTCCATTCTCTTTTAATCCTCCCTCTCTGTGTGTGAAACCCCAGCAAAATGCAGGGTATTCAAGCCAAAAATTGGCAGAGACCCCCGGGCAAAAAGATAATTCGACCGAAACAATAAAATTAAGCATTAAACAGATTTCGTGTTGGACCAAGAGAGGGCTTTTGAGGGGTACTTTGAGGGGGTGGCACAATTACCGCCCAAAACCCGCGCCCGGCCCTCGGCGATCGATAAAGATGCCGGTTTGCATAACCCAAACCACCCTGAACTGAAGAGTTGAGAACTTCGCGGACAAAAATAAAGCGTCCTGACCCGGGCCGCGAAACTGAAGACGTCTTCCTCGGGGGCCGTACTCGCGCGCCCCACGTCGATAAATAAACTTTTTTATATCTTAATTTCGCATTAATTGTGGCATCACTTGTCGTAAACATCTTGATTTTATTTTTCCATACAAAAACGGAAGAAGGAAAGTCTGCCCCCTCGAGGACAATCGCAATTCAAGTTGTGATGTGTAAATAAGCAATTCACCCCTCATCGTCATCGGGCAACGTCGTCTGCGCAGATCATACCCTGAAGAGGAGGAGGAGCAGCAGGCCTCAAAGTCTTCCTGCTGTTCGATCTCGATACGCGATCGCAATTCTTCGATTGATGAGCGAAATCCAGTGAAGAGGCTCATTTGACTGAGGATTTTATTGAGGCGAGGAAGCGAAGAATGTTTCTGTTTGGTCAAGAATGCAATTGAGATTATGGGGATTGGTAAGAGGGGAACCCAGCTAGGACTGGGAGTTTAAAATTAGGAGTTATTTAAAATTACTTAAAAGAGTATAACACTGGACTCGTACATTCTAAAATTTTGCTTTGTATTCCATTAGACAATGAATTTCATCCAATTTAATTTTATAAACTATGTTATAAAATTATAAATTTCCACGAGAAACAACCATATCGATGCCGTCGTGCTATCTTGTCGCACGTCGATTTTTGACGTTCCGCACGGAAAGGAGTTCCATCTAAGATTTGAAATTTCAAATCAGCTGGCTTCAAATTGGTGAAACAGTGATATTTTTGGTTGAATTAGCTAAAATTTACAAGTAAATTAACCAACTTGGGATTGGTGAAATAGGTAACGCTGATTGCTGATTTGCTTTCCAAATCTGACAGCCCAAATCTATATGACAGAAAAGATTTTACCACACTATACACAAAAAAGGTTTTATTGTATGGACAACTGTCCACATGTATAATTTGGCAGACAAAAATTAAGATGGCTAAATTTTAATAAATAAAGTAAAATTTAGTAAAATTAAGAAGTGTCAAGCAAAATTAAATAGGGGAAGGTGGGGCAAGATGACCATATGGGGCAAGAGGAACAATTGCTCGTAAGGTCGTAATTTTTACAATTTTGATTATTTCCAGTATGAGGAATTGTTGCTAGCAATGCAATTAGCTGATTCTACTACCACATAACCACCAAAACGACGTAAACGCCACGGGGCATAATATTGAATGAAGTTTTTTTCAAAACCTTTGTTCCCTTATAATATTTGGAAAGCACAAAATAAGGTTTAGGGTTCGTTTTAAGGCTCATTTTATCAAAATGCTATTTTTCCTAGATCAGTAGTTTCCCTACCAATGACTTGCACGTATTATAAAGAATGATTTATGTTTTGGTTATTTTTGTAGAGAGCTTTTAAAAAATCTTGTTCAGGTGGGGCAAGTGTACCATACCATTTTTAGTATGGAAAAAATACGAATTGCTGCAGCAACATATTTTATTGTGAAAATAATACATAAAAGTTCTTAAAAACTGATAAACAATTGTTCAAAAAATTGTCCATACACGATATAATAGTATCATGAAAATTTACTATTTATTATCTAAGTAATATTGTTTTTTTTTCGTAAAAACGGTCAAATTTTTAGTAAAACATTATTTTTTAATTTAAAAATGAAAGAAACGTTTC
Organism: Culex quinquefasciatus; assembly: GCF_015732765.1. Lineage (NCBI taxonomy): Eukaryota > Metazoa > Arthropoda > Insecta > Diptera > Culicidae > Culex > Culex quinquefasciatus. The sequence continues at coordinate 208,295,030 of NC_051862.1, read as the reverse complement.
AAATATATCCTAATCTGATGTATCTAAGTGATAATAGTTCAATTGTTAGTAAATAAGCATGTTTTTTCATGCATTGTTCCTCTTACCCCAACGGGTTGTTCGTCTTGCCCCACTAGTTGAGTAGAACGTACGAAAAATCAAAAATTTTAAAATCAATTTTTTACTTTAAAAAACAGAATTTTTTAAAAACTTGTTCTATAAAAGTCTCAGTCAAGACCTGGAATAAGATGATTCTAAAAAATCCGACAGATTTTTTAACGTTTTTGATGAGTTATAACGAGCATTTCCTTAGCTTGTTACACTTGCCCCACTTTCCCCTAAATTAAGTAAAATGTAGTAAAATATAGTTAGGCCGTTGCAAATATTTTTCTGAAGTTCCTGTGTTATTTTAAATTTGAATAATTTAAATTAAATTGAATTAAATTTAATTAAGTTGAGTTAAGCAAAATTATGTTAAATTTAAATAAATTAATTTGAATTAAATTCAATAAGTTAATTTAAGTTAGGTTAAGTAAAATTAAGTTGAACCAAGTCAAATTAAGTTCAGTTAAATCAAATCAATTTAAATCAATTTTAATTATTTTAAGTCAAAAAAATAAATTAAATTTGATTAAATTGAGATAGATTTTGTAAAATTAGGTAAAATAAAGTTAAATTATGTAAAATTAAGTTAATTATGTTGAATTGATTAAAATTATGTTAGTTACGGAAATTGCTTTCCGCACAATTCATCGACGCCACCAACATCATCAGCACAGCCAACAACAGTTATCCAAACTGCGAACAAAGCGTAACTTCGTTTACCTCGCCGCGATTAAAGCAAGTAGCTCGATTAATGCCCAATAATCAAAACCTCAGTACCTCGTGTGTGAGGCTCCCCACTTTTCGATTACAATAAAATCAGAACGTTTTGGACAGTCAAACTAACGCGTCGGCGTATTTAATTTCGTAAAATCCCCTTTCCGATCATGGAAGTTCCATAGCTTGTTAAATTAAGTTTAATTCAGTTAATTTTAGTTGAATTAGGTTAAACTAATTTGAATATAGTAAATTGTGTAACATTCTGTTAAATTCGTTTGATCTACTTAAAACTTGTAAAATTTAATTAATTTAAATAAAACTAATAAATTATTTTAATTGGAAACGAAATTTGAAACTAAGTTATTTTTTCATATATTTTTTAAATTAAGTTAAATTAAATTAATTAAATTAAGTATTTTTTGTATTTTTATTGCAGTAAATTAAATAAGTTATCTAATGGGACTAAAAGCGTATTTTACACTTGTACCGAAAAATTCTAAGGTAATTTCTCAAAAGGTCCTAACCTTGCTTGAAAACGCACAAGGTTAAGTCCTGTTGTAAAACTACATTTGAATTGACATGGGGTTTGAAACCCTATTAGTGAAAATTTAGCTAAATTACAGACTAACTGAAAACATTCAGTTTTAAAAGCTGACAGCATATTTCCAGCTGGCAATTTAGTAAAATTTACTAATATTCTACCTAGATTTATAGCTTTTTGGAGCCTCCAGCTGTCAATCCAGGATTTTTAAAAGATTTCCATCATCAAAAAATGTTGTTAAAAAACAACTAGTTTTTTTTTATTATTATGATTTTTATTTAAATTTTAGTAAGATTCTCGATAAAGCTGCTTTTCGTGCTAGTAAAAAATACGTTCTAATGTTTGACCTTAAATAAACAAAAAAAGAGCACGCAATGTAAATCATAACAAACAAGTTCTGGTTGGTTGACCATTCTGTGCGTTGACCGAAGTTGTGTCAAGATGGCACGACAACTTCTTGCATTCCAGTTTTGGGAATCAATGCAGGTCAAAAGGTGAGAAATGCACGTGCGATAAGATAGCACGTCAGCGACGATATGCTTAAGGGCTCATCTACTCAAATCAGCAAATTCGTATCTGGTAGATGCCAATACCCGACGAATAAAGCATCAATTCCAACGTGATAGCTCTGAACAACTTTGGTTCATTGACAGCTAATTGAATTATTATTCAAATCCACTTTCTCAACCCTCAACAAGAAAGCAATTTTTGACACAACCTCGAATATTTATCAGTCACGATTCTATTTCAAAAAACACCATCCAACCATCAGTCATCGCCACTTTTCTGTGTTACCTGAATGGAATGCCAAAAACAGGTCAGACGACGATCCACCCGCCCGGTATAAAAGCCAGAGCCCAGCGATGTCAGTTGGTCCATCCCGTTTTCGGTAGTCATGGTCCGGCTGGGATTCCTGCTTCTGCTGCTGATCCACTCCGGGTGGGGTGAAAGGTAACTCCTGCATTGATTGTGAGTAGATCGGGGGTAGCACAAACTTTTAGCGATTCTTTTCAGATCGTTCCATCGGCGTTGGATAAGGACATCTTCTTCCGGGAGAGTGGCTGTGAAGGAGGTGGGGGCGGGAAGTTTGCGATCGTCGTGCACGGTTGGAGGGGCAGCTGCTCGGGGGATACGCGCTGGGTTACGGATTTGCTGTCCAACCTGACCGTCCATCGGGGAGGATGTTTGGTCTGTATGGATTATAGCAAGTACTCGAAGGAGGACTACTTTCAACGACTGGTGCCTCGGTTTGGTCATGTTGCGAATGCTTTGGCGGAGAAGTTGCGGGATTTGGAGCGCGGTGGATTTGATCCGATGGATGGATTTATGTTTGGATTCAGCTTTGGCGCACACTTGACCACCGAAGCTGGTCGACGGTTTGGACTACGGAAGCTTGGACGGATTGATGTTTGTGATCCTGCTGGACCGGCATTCGACGTTCCTAATTTACCGTTCGCCATGTTGGATCCCAAGCTGGCGGCCCGTAACGTCCAGTGTATCCACACCAGCCAGGTGGGGGTGAAGCGCCGGACCTGTCACCAGAACTGGAACATGGGCGAATGTGGCTTGAGGCAACCGGGAGCCGATATAGTGGTTGCGCACACGCTGTGTCCCAAGTTTTACAACAGTGCGTTCCGAAATAAGTTCCGGGCGGTTCCGAATCCTGCCAGGTGTGCCGAGTTACGACCTGTTGTGAGTTTGGCTGCGGATCTTCGGATGGGGTACTTTTCGGATGTGCAGAGTGGTGTCACTGGAGACTTGTTTGCGCTGACTACCATAACCTACCCTTATAACGTTATCGACGCTCAATAAAGCTAAGTTTATTCACTCTCGTGTATGATTTTCTAATCCACTTTCCAAGTCATAAAGATGATATCGCAGTCCGGTGTCCGAATTTACTCTTGCGTATAAAAGAAGAAATGGTTTCTATTTCATGACAATCCACTCCTGCAAGTTGTTCCGAATGGATGTGGAAATGTTTCGCGTTGGATTCCTGCTTCTAGTGGCGATCCAGGCTGGATCTAGTCAAAGGTATATTTTATTAACAACTTGTTGTCATTCTGCTAACATCTCATCAAGTGATCAATTTCAGAATCGAACATCACCGGATGAGAACATCTTCTTCCGTGAGAGCAACTGCGATCAGGGTGCTTCCAGATTCGCCATCGTAGTCCACGGATGGATGGGTAGCTGCTCGGAGGACACCCCCTGGGTTGCGGACACCTTATCGAACTTGACCGCACACCGAGGAGGTTGCGTTATCTGTATGGACTACCACAAGTACGCGCAGACGATCGACTACTTCAGGGGGTTGGTTCCCAACTTCAATCGTATCGTGGATTCGCTGGTCTGGAGGTTGCGGGAGTTGGAGCAGAGCGGGTTTGATCCGGCGGAAGGACTCGTGTTTGGATTCAGCTTTGGAGCCCAGACTGCGATGGATGCCGGGAGACGGTTCGGATTCAGGAAGCTTGGACGGATCGATGTTTGCGATCCTGCTGGACCAGGGTTTGATAGTCCAGATACGGCGTTGTCGATTCTTGATCCCAAGTTGGCGGCGCGAAACGTTCAGTGTATTCATACGAGCCTGCTGGGAACGACTAGACGGTCTTGTCACCAGAACTGGAACATGGGAAACTGCGGACTAAGACAACCGGGAACGGTAGCTTTGCAGGAATCTCACTCCCTGTGTCCACGTTACTACAACAGTGCGTTCACCAATGAGTTCCGAGCTGTTCCGAAGCCGCTTGAGTGCTTTTCTCTCAGAAATTCTGCGAATCCTGTGAATATCCGGATGGGATACTTCACCGATGTTGAAAACGGAGCTACCGGAGATCTCTTCGCCGAAACTACCGAATCGTTCCCCTACAACAAAATCTCTGTATGATTCCTGCAAATCGACGCTGTCGTGCTCCGCACGTCGTTTTTTTTGACGTTCCGAGAAAAAACGCGTTTTAATGTTTGACCTTGAATAAACAAAAAAATAGATCACGTAATGTAAACAATAACAAGCACGTTTTATTTCTATGCATTGTCCCGAAGTTTGGTTGAATTTGGTTGCTAGAATTCCGAGTAATAATTACAAATGTCGGGCTTGTACGTGTGTCAAACGCATTCTGATCTCAAATCCCTTTGGCCAGTTGTCGCATTTACATCAATGTTCAGGGTGTGTCAAGATGGTACCACAAGATTGAAACTTCTTTCATATGAGACAACAATGCATGGAGTTTATTAGATTTTTATTATCTCAGGATTTCCAACTCCAGTCCCGCAGTGGTTTGCATTCTTAACCTCAAATCGTACCCGCTGATCACCAACTCTGGTGCACTCCTCCTGTCAGCGCAGATAAACCGCGCTGATATCTTCATCTTCGAGGGGCAAATAAATACGTCACTTTATTGGCGGAGCAAAACAGGCGATATTATTGTTGTCCCGACGACGACATCATCGCCGGCCGTCCAAGGATATCATCCTCTCACAATCACGTCAAGAGAACCTCGAATGGCATCCGTATGCAAATGTCTCGAGTATCGATCCACTCCAGTTTCGCAACGAGTGCAACGACTTCTTCTGCGGAGCAGAGCGGGCGGTATCAAATTCGATATCGCGGATGGTTTTTTGGGGGGACATTTGTACGCGTCTCTTGTTATGATTGCGTACATTTTTTTTTTTTTGCGAAATTGTTCCTCTTTCAGCTGAGATGTAATAATGTGTTAAACATTATTATCTCGTTTCGTCTCCAAGACTCTCTCCAGGGTCGTCGAATATGGCTTAATCCTCCCCGGAGCGTCCCGCGGGGTTCCCACCGATCCGGTCGTCGGCAGACCAAAGTGCATTTAACTGTATTTGGAGTTTGGGAGCCCCTTCCCCACCTCAGTCACCGTTTGCCAAAATTCAGCTGATGATGTTGATGATGACGACGGCGAAAAAAAAATGGATGTGTGAAAATGCAAGATCGATTTTATCGATTGTGATAATGAGCTTGGATTTCGGCAAGTTTGGGTTGAACACTGTGGGGGAAAGGAATACCAAGTGGACTCCGTTCACTTGAAAGGGGACGACGACTGCAGTGATGATGATCGGTGGGTGGCTCATTAAATCGGTCCAGAAGCAATACACTCTAGGGGATTATCGAGAGGGTAAAAAATGCAGTTTATGTCTGGAAGAAGTAGATCACGTGACCTACTGCAACAACTCCTTTAAGAATAAAGTCATATGATAGATCAGTCTTAAGATCTGAAGATCATTTCAAATCAATGGAAAAAAATAAATTATAAGGAGAAGTTGGCATTAATTTTGCTTATTTTGTAACTTTTTTGCATTTTCAGGCAATTTTTTTGCTAGAATTGTTAATTTTTCGTTGGATTAGCTAAAATTTTGCTGTCTGAGTAATAAATTCTTTAGGTTATAGGAGGTTTTTTTTTGGCAAGTTTAATTAAAATTTATCACAACTTTGAGATGAAATGCCTTTCCGTCAATTCTGTAATTTCCACATGGAAAGATGGTTTATAGTGAATCTATTACTATTTTTACTAATTAAAAATAAATTTACCAAAATTTTACTTATTCTAACTTAATTTAACTAAATCTCACGAAATAAAGTTATTACGACTTTTTTGTAATTAAAACAAACATTGTTTTTAACTAAGGCCGTTGCAAATATTTTTCAAAGTTTATATCGTTTATTTTATTGTTTTCCCCCTCAACTTTGAACAGAGTCGAGGGACATAAACTTCAAAAAATATTTGTAACTGCAACTATTTAAAAAAAAAAATCATTTTTTTACTAGTTTCGACTAATCTGATTAGATTAACTTGTCATGATCTAAATTTTGAAAGTTTTAATTAATTTCAACTAATTTTAACTCTATTTTCCTGTTATGGCCTAGCTTGAGCAAAAATTTTAAGGTTTTTTTACTATTATTAGCAAATTTAACTTAATTAAACTTGATTTAACTAAATTAAGTCTAGTTGAACTAAATTTAAAGAAAACTAGATACATTTAACTGAATTAACCAAAATTTAGTTAAATTGAATTGAATTTTATTAATTTCAATTAAATTTACCAAATTTAACTAAATTTTTCTAAATTAAAGAATTTTAACTTGATTCAACAAAATATAACTTAATTTGACTAAATTTAACTTATATTTCTTAATTATACAATTTTTACCAAATTTTTTTCAATTCAACTGAATTCTGTCAAATTTAACAAAATTTAAGTAAATTTACAAAAATTTAACATAGTTTTACAAGATCCACATTTATTTAAATTAAGCTTAAATTTACTTATTAAATATAATTTCACCTAATAATTTTAACTTATTTTTTACTAAATAAACCAAATTGTACTTAATTCAATTAAATTCATCGTAATTTTACTTAATTAAGCTTTATTAAACTAACTTAATTAACATAATTAAACTAAAATAAACTTATTTCAACTTAATTCAACTTTATTTTACTTAATTTAACTTGATTGAACTTAATTTAACATAATTTTATCTAATTTTCTACCATAAAAGTCATAACATGTATTAAGCTTGGGCTAACGAGGCTAAAAAAACATTTTTTTTTTACTGGTTTCGACTAAATTGATAAGATTAACCTGTGATTAGTGATTAATCGAAATTTTTAAGGTTTTAACTAATTTCAACTAATTTTAACTCTATTTTCCTGTTATGGCCTAGCTTGAGCAAAATTTTAAGATTTTTTACTAGTTTTAGCAAATTTAACTTGATTCAAATTGATTACACTTAATTTAACAAAATTAAGTCTAATTAAACTAGCTTAAGTCTAAGAAAACTAGCTACATTTCACGGAATTAAACAAAATTTAGTTAAATTGAATTAAATTTTATTTATATCAACTAAATCAACCAAATTTAACTAAATGCAACTTAATTAAATAATTTTAACTTGATTTAACAAAAATTAACTTAATTTGACTAAATTTAACCTATATTTCTTAGTTATACAATTTTTACCAAATTTTATTCAATTCAACTGAGGCCGTTGCAAATATATTTTGAAGTTTATGTCCCTTGGCTCGCAAAAAAACTTTTCGTCGGACTGTACATTGGTCTTTCATGAAAATTTAACATGTTTTCAATGGAGTTCAAACAAGCTGAATATGAATATAAATGCGGGAAAATGCATTTTAACTGGTTTTCAGTTGATTAAACTTTAATTTTCATTAAAATTTTGTAGTTTTTCGAAAAAAATATTGTTTTGCCTCCTGATTATTCAGGCCAACTTTGAAGAGGGGAGGGGACGACATAAACTTTGAAAAATATTTGCAAATGCCTGAATTCTGTCAAATTTAACAAAATTTTAGTCAATTTACAAAAAATTAACAAAGTTTTACAAGATATAACCACATTTGATTAAATTTAGATTAAATTTACCTATTAAATATAATTTCACCTAATAATGTTAACTTATTTTAACTAAATAATCCAACTTGTACTGAATTAAATTAACGTAAATTTACTTAATTAAGCTTTATTAAATTAACTAACTTAATTAACCTAATTAAACTAAAATAAACTTATTTCAACTTTATTTTACTAAATTTAACTTGGTTGAACTTAATTTAACATAATTTTACCTAATTTTCTACCATAAAAGTCAAAACATGAAGAATGCTTGGGCTAACGACGCTAATTCCATAAAGCTTAGTGCTACCTCAGCCCGATCTTTTTCAATTTCCACATCACCATTTATAGATAGTTACTTAGGGGACCTCAAGACGGATCGAATGAGGCCAAAACGGACAAAATAAGTTCAACCAGTCCCAAGATAATCGAGTGCAATTATTTTGATCAACATCCAACCACCCACACAGACATTTGATAAGAAAATTATTCTGAGTCAATATGTATACATTAAGGTGGGTCCAGGAGGTCAAATTAAGAAGTTAATTTTTCAAGTGATTTTATAACCTTTCTTCATTGAGGTGAGGAAGGTAAAATTTAATTTAACTGAATAAAATTCAATTTGACTGAATCCTGCCAAATATAACAAAATTTAAATAAATTTACCTAAATTTAACTAGATTCAACTTTTTGTTTTGGTTAAATTTTAGATGGAACTCCTTTCCGCGTAATGATGATAAAAGCAATTTTCTAACTTCAAATCCGTTTCTCCTTCTTGGAAAAGGCATCATTCTCGACTTGGGTCTTCCCCACACGCTTTACGACTTTCCAGAGCCGATCTGTATCTACCGGGATCAGGACGGGTGAACAAATTATTCCGCCACCAAACACCGCGCGCGCCACCTCATGAAGTCCGGTCCAAAACCACCTCCACTCCGACCCCTAATTTATTCCACAATTCCGTTGTATATTTGTTATTCCGATTCAATTACAAATTCCCTCCAACCAACCAACCTGCTCACCGCAGCCTCCACAACCTTACACGGAGAACGATAAACGCATAAATCTGTCTCGGCCCAGTCTAGCAGATCATAATTCTGTCAACCACCACCCTCTACGACGACCCGCACGTTTGCCTAGTTCAAGGGACACCACGCCAAGAAGGTGTTTCCCTCGCTATAGCCAGCGAGTCTCCCAATCGGCGCTGACCACCAAACCTGAAGGTGGCGGCGGTGAAGACAGCACGGCACGCAGCGTAACAATTAAACAAACTGCTGGACGAAGGTGGCCTGCGGGCTGCTCCATAAAGACACAATCAATGCGACAAAAATGCAATAAACAACAATTAATCTGACAGCATTGCTAATAGCGGCGAGATTCACGTGAACTTGCGGTGGATTAGCCTGGAAAGTTAGATGGGTGGAGGGAGGCTCTAGATCTTCAGGGCACGATGTATGGGGGGAGGACGACGACGACGACTAGACAAAGGAGCACTAGGTGGGAACGTTACATGACAAGTAATGACAACGACATATAGGATGACGACGACGACGACGGTAAGATCCGTACAGACGGTGTAGACGAGAGCTGGATCGTGTCTAGGCAAAGTAGGTATTGTCCACACGCGAGAAGTGTTGAACCGTCATGAGGAAACGTGAGGCAAGAACGCGATATATGAGTCCATAAGGCAGATGAAGGAATCAATTGCAGTGTTCATGATCCTCGCCACAGAGTGAGTTTCACTATGTTCTGTGTCAACATTTGCATTGGTTGCATCCTACTCTCAACACGTGCCCAGTATTCATGTCGACGCCGGTTTATCCGAACAACGCAGAAATTAGCCGAGAATAATAGCCCAATTTGGAGGCACGTTGAACGTCATTACTTCGTAACGCATCATTACATGGTCGTTTGATGCACCACCTCCAGCTTGAAGCAGCTCATCCCCGGGAGGACACCGCGCGGAGTGTGTTGATTTTAATGCGAATTGGTGCGATGCCATTAAAAAAGCGTGCTTTGAGCGGGTCGTAAAACGTCGCCGATCGACGGCGGTCTTCGTACGTGGTTTCGCGAGAGAGATTAGCTTGGGCTACGGCTAGGGGATACACCAGTCTGTGATGACTGCGGGATCGATAGCTGGAATGTAATAGCACATTCAAGCTTTTAATTGATTTTGAAATTTTTAACATTAAAGGTTTTGTAGTGACATGTTTGACACCGTCCTGAGTCTTGTTGGTGCTTCTGGTTTGATCAATCACTTTGAAATATTTCTGATTTCTTTTTATAATAGACAGTCAGCAACAATAAATCTGATCATCACTATTAAATGCTCTGTATTTGATCCAGATTAACGAATATCTGCACCAACATGAATAAGCATGTGCCAGTTGTGTCCATCTACACAGAAAAAAAAATCTGATGGTAATATTCATCAGGAAATGAGTTTTACCTCACAAAATGATGAATTTTCAGCAGTTTTTGATGAATATTCATCAGGTTCACATTTTTACACATTTTTTATATAATATTACTCAAAAACGTTACTTAATCCACCTTAAGGTGGTTGGTGCCTTCCTCGCATTCATGTTGTATTTTAGGTTGTATTTACAAATTAATTTAAGAGTTTTTTTTATTTTTTTTTTATTTTTTATAATTATTGGTTTTACTTGAACAGCAATTTTCAATTCTTTTTTTTACCAACTCTCCAAAATAAAGGAGAAAAGTCTCATGAGTTATATATTTCAGTAAAAAGTTCGTGTAAATCTTTGTCAAGACAAAATGATGCAGCAACATAATTAATACAGATTTTTTCCAGAAGAGACGCAGACACTGCTTAAGCAATGTGGCAACCGGGCGATACGCATGCAAGGGGGTGTGGCTGCCAATCCCCCGCGTGGTCAAACCAAAATCCCTACGCATGCTGCGCGACTCTCGCGCGTAAGCAAAAAGATCCGGCCTTTGAGGTTATGCAAAAATCACCCTTTTTTGTAGCTACAAAAAAACTTTTTCTTGGCATAACTTTAAAAGTAATTCATTAAACAGAATAAAATTTAATAGGGTCTTAGGGGACCCCAAAACGAACAGAATAAGGTGGATCCGGCCAAAATCGGTTCAGCCAGTTCTGAGATAATCGTGTGGAAAAAAATCATGTCTACACACATCCCCACAGACATTTGTTCAGAATTTGATTCTGAGTCGATAGGTATACGTGAAGGTATATCTAGGAGGTGTATTTGAGAAGTTCATTTTTCGAGTGATTTTATAGCCTTGCCTCAGTGAGGTGAGGAAGGCAAAAAGAGGTAATATCCAACCTACCAAATTTTCAACATTCCAAAATTCAACTTTTTTTTCTGTGTACATAGCAAAAGAAAGTTGAATTTTGTAATGTTGAAAATTTGGTAGGTTGAATATTTCTTCTTTCTTGAGTAATATTACCTAAAAATTTGTAAAAATGTGAAACTGATGAATATTCACCAGAAACTGATGAAAATTCATCATTTTCTGATGTAATATTACACTTTTTTTTTTGACACAAATTCTGTCATCATTTCCCGATGAATATTAATAATATTTTTTCTGTGTAAGGAAAGTAGGCAAAATACTTAGAATAAAGCAAATTTGCACTTTTTTTTTATTTCAGCGTAGAAAGCAGTGAAGGAATTTTTGATCTAAAGCAAATAAATCTCAAAATTTAAATAAATTGTGATACAATCATTGACGTCCTACACAAAAAAAGTTGAATTTTTGAAGGTTGAATTTTTGGATGGTTTTTTGAGTAATATTACCTAAAAAATGTGTATAAATTTGAACCTGATTAATTAAAAATTTATGAAAATTCATCAGTTCTTGATGTAATATTAAATATATTTCGAAACAGAATCTGTCACCATTTTTTGAATATTACCATCATTTTTTTTTTCTGTGTGGTTAACAATCATTGACGAGGATTTCCATAACTTTCAGAAAAACAGGAAAATCGCCATCAAAAAGTATAACGACATATAGGCTACTATTCTGAATAACTTAAAGAAAGAATTTTGTCAAGACATTTACAATGAAGTAAATTAAGATCTTTGAAGGAAAGTCATGTAACTGATAAAAGAAATTTATGAATTTATCACAAACGATTACTTTATTGTACTTTAATTTACACGGAAAAAAGTTGAATTTTGATGGTCGAAAATTTGGTTGGTTATTATATTACGTCTATTTGGATTATTTTTACCTGAAAATTTTGTAAAAATATAAACCTGATGCAAATTTGTTAGAAACTAATGAAAATTCAATACTAAAATTTAAATTTTTTTACGCAGAATCTGTTACCATTCCCTGATGAATACTAAAAATGGCTTTCAAAATATTCAAAATCGTGCTTGAGAACGGATTTCTGATCATCGGTAAAGTTGTAGATATTGTTGAGCATCTATCAGAAAAAATAGCTACGATCTAAAACAAATTCACCCACTTTAATTAATTTGACTATTCAAACAAAGATTGTTTTGCGGTAAATAACCATTTTTAGCAATATCTCTGTTATGTAATTAAGAATATAAAAAATGCCATCTCTGAAGCTTTTAATTGAGAGAAAGAGAGAGAGAGAGAGAGAGAGAGAGAGAGAGAGAGACGAAAAATTTCACAATTCTTTCATTTTGACATTGAAAATCAAACGTACCGTCAACAGGGGTGACATTGGGTCTGGGGGGTGAAATTGGGTCATACAAAAATGCCACAATTTGTATGACCCAATCTCACCCCCCTGACCCAATGTCACCCCTGTTGACGGTACTTTTACTAAGTTATCGTCACTGACTTGATTACAAAATCGATTTACGTTGAAAATCTTTTTTTTCGTGTTCAAAAATCTTCATTTTTTGGAAAATTTGCAGCACTGCCAAATGAATTTGACCAACTTTTGCCACTGCCCAAAAAATGATGATTTTTTTTCATCTTTGTAATTTATGTCCAAAAATTAGATTTTTCAATAATAGCCATTTTGCAAAACTCTATTTTGTGGGTGAATTTTTCAATGGAAAAAATTGTAGCACATTTTAAAGAGCGCAAATCTTTAACGAAGACTTCAAATCGATTAGCAAATCCGTTCTCCAGATAAAAATATTTGATTATTACAATGGCCTTTTTGTTTAGACAGAAAAGTGACAAAAAGTGGATTTTAGGGACATCCCCTGAATCATTTCCTTAAGCATAAAAAAGCATTTGTGAACATTTTGATCCAAATCCGTTAGGTTAGAGGGTCCATGGAGACTTATATTTTCATAAAAAAGTACACAAAAAGTTTCTTCCAAATAAAAAAGAAACAAAAATTAAATTTCCTAGTATAAAGTTTCCCATTTCTTGGAAGAATTGGTCATTTGCAATAAATAATTTCTTAGATTTTTTTAAATTTTAACTGGAATTCGGTTCATTTATATCAAATAATACCACAATCTTTTGCAGTGCTCTCAGCTCTTTGCTTTTTACTCAGCTCTCATCGTTAAAACACATAAATTGGACAGAGGTGTCGATATCACACGTTAGGGATGCCAATTCTTCATAGTTCAAGATTTTTATAAAATTTCTATGAAATTCTATTTCAAATAAGTAGATTACAACACAACACAACACAAGGTTCTCCAATACCGGTTCTAAACTTCTGATTCATCGCTATTCTTCGATCTTCGCTGAGGTCCCGTCGCGCCAGGCCAGCAAAAGTGGCATAATTTGTTCGCCAATAATTAGCCGCACTATAATTACTTATTACCAAGGCTTATTTGTTTCGATTTTATTACTATTTGCCATTAGTATATAGTTGGTTGGCCGCGTGCTTTATGTGGCCACTTCCCTGGGTAATTTCTGACTCCCCGGCTGGCGGAGTTCTGCAATGCAACCACACTGCAGTGAAGATCAAATTAATTGATATCGATGCGAACTAGCTGTTGCTGCTGGCTGGCATGGCGGATTGTTTTGCTACCGAGGCTACCGTTCGAAATCCGGCAGGCGGTCTTCGTCCTACTTATTACCAGCGCGCGCTGAAGACGCCTATGATGACGAGGTTGGCGCGGAAAACGTGCCTCTGATTAAAAGATAGGACGGAAGTTATTTCATAATTTCTTGTTAGCTAGCGCGGTGCCAGCTGAACCAGATTCTTCATATAGAGATACTACAGTCAGTTGTGTAGAAAAGTAGCTTTTCAAAAAGCCATTTTAAATTTAGATTCAAGGCAACTGAGTGTCACTCGAGCAGAAAGAAACCTTAATTTGAGTGCATATTATTTGATTACGACAGACACGTAGATCCAGCGGTACTTATCATACAGGAGGTTCGTTCCGTTCCGTGGTCCATGTTCCGGGGACTGAAGGCACAAAGGCCAACAGTTGCCACAACGTTGCATATGAAAATCCACGCAAGACTGCTGGCGTTGTTCCAAATGTAATAAAATAATAATCACCTCTCAAAAGCCCGAAGCCAACGAGAGCTAATCTTCCGTGAAACCTTCGCGGAACGGGTCTCAGAAGTGCGGCGCCGATGGACCAGAGCTGGTGACAAAAATGGCCCATTGTTCAGCGTGTTGGTCTTGAATAGTGAAACTGCGAGGCGGTGAGAATTAAATCTATTACCCGCATAATGAACCGCGGACTGTTTAAAAACAGTCGATATTTCACACTTGGTGAACATGAGCTGATTGCTTAAGCGGTTTTGAAAAACTCGTTGGGAGGAGTTGGGGAGGCGCTTGAGAAGCTTGACTGTGACAGTTTTCATGGATTAACAATAAATCAATTTATTTATCTTTTTTAACAGTAAAAAAACATTTTTGAGTGAGCAATGAGCAGAAACTTAGACCACAAAAGACCCGGAGGTCGTTAAAGTGAATTGCTTTTTTATTTTAACTTGCCAAAAATTCCAATAACTATTATTGAGAAAAGCCAAAAAAAATGTGTATCCAAAAATTTATCTTAAAGCATACTTATCAGTTACACACAAAAAACGATAACTTAAGTTATTTAAATATTATTTTTATTTATTAAGGGAAGGGAAAAGGCTTTTCAAAATAAGTTAAATTTCCATACACTCTATCGAGCATAGCAATCTTCATTATCTAGTTTGATGTATTGCTTAGATATGTTAATTTTACTGTATCAAGATAATTTCCTTTTTTGATGACAGTAAGTCATTTTGTGTTTCGCATCGACCTCAATATTAAATAATATTTTGGAAAAAATAATACTCTAGCAATCTTTGTAAAATTAATGTGCGCCAATTGTAAACGTTCAGTTTTTTTACTTCACAAAAATCTGATAGTTAGTTCATGCAACAAGTTTGGGCAACTTTTGAAAAATCACTAAGTGGGAATGAAGATTCCTAAACATTTTAAACTACAATTTTGAGTTTCAAAAAGTTCAGATTCAGAGATTCACAAAAAAAATTTTGGGGTAGGATAAGTTTCTCTAAATAATGAAGCTGCCTCAATTTACGTTTCATTTAAAAAGTATGAATTAATTGTATCTTAATTCATTTAAAAATAAAACAAATTTATTACTTTTCTTTTAAAATGTAGAGCACTATTGGCAAAGTTAAAAAAAACTCCTCGTCACCCTCTACATTTGCCAGATATGTATGCATTTAACAATAGACCTTTTGTTTTTTTTTATGTTAGAGATTTCAAAATAGTTATTTTAGTGTATAGTTTTTAGCAGTTTTAATAAAATGATTTGAGCTTTTTTGAAATAAGGTAAGATAATATGAATTTTTTGAACATCATGTGAATACCAATTTTAAATTTTGCTTGGGAAAACAAAAAGCATGAAAAATACATTTTTTGTTCTCTATTATTATGCAAAGAGTGACCAAAATTTAGAGTCAGCCATGATTAATCTTCAACTGCTGATGTTAAAACCTTAAAAATTGAAACAATACAACAGTATTTATCAATATTATTATTTATTATTTATATTATTTAATTTTGAAAAAGTTATCTAACGATTCCATAAACTTGCAGGTAATATTTTCCGGCATAAAAAATATGACAATTGAAATTACATGCCGTGGTTTCAATAATTTAATGAAAAAGTGTTTTAAATTCATTTTACATCAGTTCAGTTGTTTTGAAAGATTTTTTAAAATAACGTTTTTTAGGCAAAATAATGCCCTTGGCATAATTTTGCCCAAATTTCCTTTTAAAATCTCATTTCAACATGTTAAATATAATCACCAGCTATCTAAAGGGGTTAATCACAAGTTAAAAATACGAGTTTTATTTTTTTTCTGTGATAAATTATGCTAAGGAACAGAGTTATGAGACCAGATGACCTTAGAATTTTTTTTCTAAAACATCTCTAAGAAAAATACTCAGACATGAATAAAAAAATCATTGAGGAAAACAAACCTGTAGAAACGAAAAAAAAAGCAAAATAAAAAAAATATGATAAATTAAAAAATCATGCATAATTCTTTAGAATGAAACTATATAAAGATAAAGCGTCTAAATTATAAAATCATTATTTGAAAATTCAAATAAGAAAATAGAAAAAAACAGATTTTCAGGAAGTTGTCCAAACCCAACATTATAAAAAAATTTACAAACTTTACATCAAAAGGTTGTTTAACAATCAATAAAAAACTGCTTTTTTGAATTCATAAAATAATAAAATGGTTTTCAAACAAGCTATGCTCTATTATAATTAAACTAAAACCTCATTTTTTTATAACGCCAAAATGTTCTGCAAACGCTTAGACGTAATAACGGAGAAAAGCAAAGCCAAGTCAAACAAAATATATTTTTAAGAAGAGATCGATTTGCAATTTTCTTCTTTTATTCTAAATATCAAACTGTTCACTGAGCCTGAGATTTGAAACAGAACCATAAAATAAGTAATAATTTTTGGAAAATTGATTTTTTTTTAATTTTTAATTTTGTTCAAAATATATTTGGATGGAATTTTGTCCACGCATTCCCTTTGTCAAAAGAAGCCATTTTGCATAGGTAGTGGGTTTTTCAATACAAAGCTTAATAATTTTGTGAACTGTTGAATATTTGAAAAAAATATCTTGATAAGTAACTTTTTAATCGATTTTGTGCCCTTCCCGGGCGGAAAGTGAGTTGGTGGATATAACTTCGAACTATCTTGGCTTGTTTATTCGCATCTAACTGTAAACTCCTCCAGTTATGACGACTTTTGAAACCGACTGCGTATCATGGAAAGTATATTCCAAGATCATACTGCATTATCTACAGTTAATATTGAGGTGTTAGTGGTAGTTTTTTTAGACTTAGCAAAAATTTTGAAAATTTTATTTTTTCCAAAATTTTACCCGAACATCATGAAATGATTATTTTGACTTTATTTCAAATTTATGCTGGACTTAGAAAAATTAGCAGTCACTGACATAATTTTCAATTTCCGACACTTAGAATAATTTTTATGAGCTGATATTTTAAAGTTTGATTTTATTTATGCTGGACTTTGAAATTTTTGCGTATATTTTTCAATTCTTTACTTTTACAGAAAAAGCATTTTTTTGGGACTTAGAAAATTTTTGGGAGTTTGGAAACATGATAAATTATTTTGATGTTTATTTTTGCTTAGAACCAAAATTTCGGAAAAATCGACGAAATTACAGGAAATTTTTGTCCGATTTTTACAAAAACATCAGTTTGTTCCTAAAATAATGTCCCTAACAAAACGTCTTCATTGAAATTTTGAAATTCGAAAGTTGGTTTTTAATAATTATTGATATACCCCCTACAAAAATCGTTCCGGCACTTAGAAAATATACGGGATCCTTATCACGACAAGATTTTTGGTAGAATTTATTTGATTTTTTGGACTTAGCAAAATTTTGGCTTTCGGCTAGTAAAATATTTTCAACACTTAAAAATTTTTCGAGATGAGGAAACCGAAAAAAAATTGGGACTTAGAAATTTTTTGGGAATTTGGAAACATGATAAAATATTTTGATGTTTATTTTTGCTTTGAACCAAAATTTCGGAAAATTCGTCGAAATTACAGGAAATTTTCGTCCGATTTTTGCAAAAACATCAGTTTGTTCCTAAGATAATGTCCCTAGCAAAACGTCTTCATTGAAATTTTGAAATTCGAAAGTCGGTTTTTAATAATTATTGATATACCCCCTACAAAAATCGTTCCGGCACTTAGAAAATTTACGGGATCCGTATCACGACAAGATTTTTGGTAGGATTTATTAGATTTTCAGGACTTTGCGAAATTTTTGCTCTCAGCCAGTTGAATATTTTCCAACATTTTCAAAAATTATTTTGATAAGAAACATTACCAGGCTTTTTGAAATTTTACTGTGGATTTTTGGACTTATGCAATTTTAGGAATATTTTTATAAACTTTTATTTTTAATGTAAAAAAATGGAATATAGAGACTTTGAATTTTTCGTGACTTGGAAAATTATTGTGACATTTTGGCAATTCAACGCTTTCTCCACAATTTTTTAATGAGTTTTTAAAGTAAAATAATTTTTCAACTTTGAAAAATCTTGTTTTGATGTGAGTGCGTATATTCCTGCAATATTACTCATATTTGTGAAGAGGAAGAAGGGGGGTCTGAATTGTGGCGGGGTGCATTAAAAACCAATAAAATTATTTTTGGGATCAAAATCTACTTTATGAACTTGATATGATTTTTGGAAGATTTCAGTTGTTTGCTACTATAAACTCAACTTGATGTGGCATTGTTGGTCAAATAAACTCAACAAGATTTTTCGCAGATACGCCTCGAACAATTTATGTTCGTGGCCATGTTCGGTTATCTCTTAACCATACCCTGGGGTGAACTTGACTTGTTCGTGTTTTTACGAACATGGGTAGATTTTTCCAAGATGCAACTTTCTGCCCGGGTTGGCAAAGTTTTTGGTAATGATCAGGACTTTTCATAAATCAGGACAAATTCACAAAATACGCATCATTTTACTTTTCAATTATTTTTAATATGTTGTAGGGGACTTTAAAAAAAAACATCTTAATTTAAGGTGATGAAATCTACTTTTTTTTAAATCGTTTTTTGCTTTTTAAAAATAATTTAGTAAGGAAATCAAAAAAAGCTTTGAAAGATTGGGAAATTTTCCACAAATCTATTTCTGTCGTTTTTCTCAGGACTGCTGGTTGCTGACCCGGGCAGAAAGTTGCATCTTGGAAAAATCTACCCATGTTCGTAAAAACACGAACAAGTCAAGTTCACCCCAGGGTATGGTTAAGAGATAACCGAACATGGCCACGAACATAAATTGTTCGAGGCGTATCTGCGAAAAATCTTGTTGAGTTTATTTGACCAACAATGCCACATCAAGTTGAGTTTATAGTAGCAAACAACTGAAATCTTCCAAAATCATATCAAGTTCATAAAGTAGATTTTGATCCCAAAAATAATTTTATTGGTTTTTAATGCACCCCGCCACAATTCAGACCCCCCTTCTTCCTCTTCACAAATATGAGTAATATTGCAGGAATATACGCACTCACATCAAAACAAGATTTTTCAAAGTTGAAAAATTATTTTACTTTAAAACTCATTAAAAATTGTGGAGAAAGCGTTGAATTGCCAAATGTCACAATAATTTTCCAAGTCACGAAAATTCAAAGTCTCTATATTCCATTTTTTACATTAAAAATAAAAGTTTATAAAAATATTCCTAAAATTGCATAAGTCCAAAAATCCACAGTAAAATTTCAAAAAGCCTGGTAATGTTTCTTATCAAAATAATTTTTGAAAATGTTGGAAAATATTCAACTGGCTGAGAGCAAAAATTTCGCAAAGTCCTGAAAATCTAATAAATCCTACCAAAAATCTTGTCGTGATACGGATCCCGTAAATTTTCTAAGTGCCGGAACGATTTTTGTAGGGGGTATATCAATAATTATTAAAAACCGACTTTCGAATTTCAAAATTTCAATGAAGACGTTTTGCTAGGGACATTATCTTAGGAACAAACTGATGTTTTTGCAAAAATCGGACGAAAATTTCCTGTAATTTCGACGAATTTTCCGAAATTTTGGTTCAAAGCAAAAATAAACATCAAAATATTTTATCATGTTTCCAAATTCCCAAAAATTTCTAAGTCCCAATTTTTTCGGTTTCCTCATCTCGAAAAATTTTAAGTGTTGAAAATATTTTACTAGCCGAAAGCCAAAATTTTGCTAAGTCCAAAAATCAAATAAATTCTACCAAAAATCTTGTCGTGATAAGGATCCCGTATATTTTCTAAGTGCCGGAACGATTTTTGTAGGGGTATATCAATAATTATTAAAAACCAACTTTCAATTTCAAAATTTCAATGAAGACGTTTTGTTAGGGACATTATTTTAGGAACAAACTGATGTTTTTGTAAAAATCGGACAAAAATTTCCTGTAATTTCGTCGATTTTTCCGAAATTTTGGTTCTAAGCAAAAATAAACATCAAAATAATTTATCATGTTTCCAAACTCCCAAAATTTTCTAAGTCCCAAAAATGCTTTTTCTGTAAAAGTAAAGAATTAAAAAATATACGCAAAAATTTCAAAGTCCAGCATAAATAAAATCAAACTTTAAAATATCAGCTCATAAAAATTATTCTAAGTGTCGGAAATTGAAAATTATGTCAGTGACTGCTAATTTTTCTAAGTCCAGCATAAATTTGAAATAAAGTCAAAATAATCATTTCATGATGTTCGGGTAAAATTTTGGAAAAATAAAATTTTCAAAATTTTTGCTAAGTCTAAAAAACTACCACTAACACCTCAATATTAACTGTAGATAATGCAGTATGATCTTGGAATATACTTTCCATGATACGCAGTCGGTTTCAAAAGTCGTCATAACTGGAGGAGTTTACAGTTAGATGCGAATAAACAAGCCAAGATAGTTCGAAGTTATATCCACCAACTCACTTTCCGCCCGGGGAAGTACAGCCTCCTTAGGTTAAAATTATGTGAAAAATGTGTTTTCTCAGTTTTATCTAGTAAGGCCTCAATTTTCAACTGTTAATATTGAAAACTATTGGTTCAATTTGGATGGAAAAAAGGTTTTTTTCTTTTTCCAATCAGATTCCGATAATCAAATTATTTTATTTCATTCTAAAAGAACTAAAATCAAAAATAGAAATAAATGACGTTGTTAAATGTTTTCGAAATAATTTTCAAAAGAATAATAATAAGTTTAATACTTATTTATTAGTTTGAAATGTGTTTTACCTTAAGACTGTCTCAAACTGCCTGTTTTGAAATTTAATATGTGATTTGATTATGAAATATTTTTTTGTTTGAAATAAGTATTTGAAAATTCATGAGATAGTTAATATTATATAATCATTTTAATCCCTGCTTGCATAAAAACACCCAAACTGCTTTAAAAAAACATGTCATTCAATCAAAAATCCCTACTGTGCTGCAGATTACATGAAAAATAACAACAATCAACGCCGTGCGCGCTTACCCAAACTACTAGTCGGAGCAATCCGATATCCTCAAACCTGCGCAACAGCAGCAGCAGATATCCACGTGACTTATGCTTATTGAATTTATTATAAAACTTAATGGCCCAAATAAATATCCCTAATCCCGGTGCTACAACTGTCCGACTTGGCCACCGGCAGTCCTACTCTTGGCAGTTTGAAAAAATGACTTCCATGGACAGCAACAACAACACCAACTTGGCAGCAGCAGCTGTCAGCGGACACTTTCGCGCGCGCGTTGGCGTGGCTAAAACAACGCTCCTAAACCCAGCAGCTTAAGGGTAGTAGCTCCTGCAACAAACCAAAATATTGGGTTTCAATTGTGCAACGACACTTGCGACACTATCTATCCAACTGCCAATTGACACGCGCGCGGTATGCAGATCATTACCGAAGCAGCCAAGCGTCGCCGTTTTCGCGGAAGTTTGAGGTTTTACGCGAGGTCTTGCGCGATCGATAAATCAATTTCCTCTTCGAGCGACGTACGGAACGCGGATTTTCGAACCGATTTCAAACTGACGGGTTGGAAAACGAAAGGGAAGTGCGATGGTGACATAAATCGCGCGGCTTTGTCGCGTGAGCGACGACGATCAGGAAGTTTGGTAGATTTTCTTGCTTTCTCTCAAACATCAAGTGAGTAATTTTTATTAATATAAATTTATCAAACTCAAGACAAGATTAGGAAGCATGATCCATCAAACCATAATTGTACCCTGTTGCCTGAACTCATTTGAACACAATTTATGCCCCCCGACTTAAAAGGTCCGACGCTAAAGACCTTGGATGGGTTCCACCCAAATTGACGAATTAAATAAATCATCACAGTTGAGAGTCCGCAAAAGCACTCATTACCGCTGCTGACTCCGGCAAGCCGTCCACAATCACCGGTATTACCCGCGACCGGCCTGATAGAATCGAAAACATCTTGATTAGGGCTCCGCGTGCGCGCCATGGCCAACAAACCAGCCCAGAACAAAGCCATCATAAAGTTCGATGATAAATTTATTAAACCTTTCCACCCTCAACTTCAGTGCTGCGGCTGCCGCTTGCAGATCGTCGTCATTGCAGAACCCAAGCTGCTGTTGTTGCTGCACAGTGCACAAGTATCTCAATAATACGGCACAGGGCTGCCGCTAATGGCCCAATAAATTCACTTCATCAGCTGGCTCGCTTGCTCTACACTCTGCACACTTCACGTGCGCGAGGTCTCCGCGGGGAGGGTCCCTCTGTATTCCTTCGCCGAATACAGATGCAACCCCGCCGATAACAAGAGCTGGAGCAGCAACTCTGCACCACATTACCCACAAAGCACGCGCAAATCATTCTGAACGAGAGGGAGAGATTAAAGTTTAGAAATAATCATAGGAAAGTAATACCTTGTTGGGAGTACCAACTGGAGTCCGCGCGTAGCCCCGCCCAACTTGGTTCAGCTTGGCGGATTTCAAGGGCTACCCCCAACTCCCCCTCTCGGGTCGTAAAAATATCTCAGCCGTGCGCGTCCTTCAACGTTATTACCCATTTTGTGGCGCGCGGCGTACTACAGATAGTACAGCTGAACCGATCCAGATTAAAGTGTTTGCGAGGAATCTGCATTTGCACCACCGGCTGAGATCAGCTTGTTGGGGTTTGTACTACCTAGTACTGGTTCCAGTGGGGCAGGTCTGGGAAGTTTCAGGGGCTCTAATAGGGCAATAAAAATAAACTGTTGTTAGTTAAATAATTGCTCAAAATTATATCGTTTGTCCTGTTGGCGGTGGCGGCTTGTAAGACCTCGACTTGACATTTGTCGGGGGTGGATTTGTGTGTGTGGTTTGAATTTGCATGTGATGGTTAGGAAAGGTAAACTTCCAATTGCTTAATCACGAGTCAGAACTGGAACAATCGAGGAAAGCATCAATTAGTGATCGTAAACGCGCGCTTAGCTAATGACCTATTGGATATCAATTTACAGTTAGGGTATCCCTAGATTGAAAAGGTCGGAGAAAACTACAATCAAATCAAGCTATTCAGAAATTGTGTGTGGTCTAGTGGGCGCCTTAAGCTACTTGAATTAATTTAATTTGTTTTGTTAATAACTTAATCACTTAATCGAAGAACCCCAGGAAATTCAAACTAGTTCCTTCATAATTGGCGAACATTCCATACGCAAACGATTGAGCGTCACGGACGTCACAAAAACTCGTCTAATTCGCATTCCTTGAAAAAAGGTCGCTGATTACGTCCGAAAACCTCACCACTTTTAAGTGAGTTACAATTGCCCGTTTAGGTCTCATTAAAATCACTCAAGTTGCTCCGCGACGAAATTGGGCTTTCTCCTGAGAGGTCCCACACCCACACGATTAGCCCAACTAAACGCAGGCAAAAAACCACACCACTTTTCATCCCTCTCGTTAACGTGTCCAAGTGGGCACACGCGAGATGCGCAAATATTTCGCGCGAGCGCCAAGCCAACCAACACACGCTGCCTGGCAATGCTGCTTAATTTATGATAATTTCTCCGCACTGGGGCAAGATTAGCTGTCAACAAACAAATGCATCACACTTCATCATCTTGATGCCTGGTTGGCGAAGAGACAGTTCAGTGTGTGCAGGAGCTACTTTTTCGCAGCATCACCTTTGGAATTGTCAGGATATGTGTGCCCCGAGAAGGTGGAAATGTCAAGATGCAGACAAACAAAAACAAAAACAAAAACAAAAACAAAAACAAAAACAAAAACAAAAACAAAAACAAAAACAAAAACAAAAACAAAAACAAAAACAAAAACAAAAACAAAAACAAAAACAAAAACAAAAACAAAAACAAAAACAAAAACAAAAACAAAAACAAAAACAAAAACAAAAACAAAAAACAAAAAACAAAAACAAAAACAAAAACAAAAACAAAAACAAAAACAAAAACAAAAACAAAAACAAAAACAAAAACAAAAACAAAAACAAAAACAAAAACAAAAACAAAAACAAAAACAAAAACAAAAACAAAAACAAAAACAAAAACAAAAACAAAAACAAAAACAAAAACAAAAACAAAAACAAAAACAAAAACAAAAACAAAAACAAAAACAAAACAAAAACAAAACAAAAACAAAAACAAAAACAAAAACAAAAACAAAAACAAAAACAAAAACAAAAACAAAAACAAAAACAAAACAAAAACAAAAACAAAAACAAAAACAAAACAAAAACAAAAACAAAAACAAAAACAAAAACAAAAACAAAAACAAAAACAAAAACAAAAACAAAAACAAAACAAAAACAAAAACAAAAACAAAAACAAAAACAAAAACAAAAACAAAAACAAAAACAAAACAAAAACAAAACAAAAACAAAAACAAAAACAAAAACAAAAACAAAAACAAAAACAAAAACAAAAACAAAAACAAAAACAAAAACAAAACAAAAACAAAACAAAAACAAAAACAAAAACAAAAACAAAAACAAAAACAAAAACAAAACAAAAACAAAAACAAAAACAAAAACAAAAACAAAAACAAAAACAAAAACAAAAACAAAAACAAAAACAAAAACAAAAACAAAAACAAAAACAAAACAAAAACAAAAACAAAAACAAAAACAAAAACAAAAACAAAAAAAAAAACAAAAACAAAAACAAAACAAAAACAAAAACAAAACAAAAACAAAAACAAAAACAAAAACAAAAACAAAAACAAAAACAAAAACAAAACAAAAACAAAAACAAAAAAAAAAACAAAAACAAAAACAAAAACAAAAAAACAAAAACAAAAACAAAAACAAAAACAAAAACAAAAACAAAAACAAAAACAAAAACAAAAACAAAAACAAAAACAAAAACAAAAACAAAAACAAAAACAAAAACAAAAACAAAAACAAAAACAAAAACAAAAACAAAAACAAAAACAAAAACAAAAACAAAAACAAAAACAAAAACAAAAACAAAAACAAAAACAAAACAAAACAAAAACAAAAACAAAAACAAAAACAAAAACAAAAACAAAAACAAAAACAAAAACAAAAACAAAACAAAAACAAAAACAAAAACAAAAACAAAAACAAAAACAAAAACAAAAACAAAAACAAAAACAAAAACAAAACAAAAACAAAACAAAAACAAAAACAAAAACAAAAACAAAAAAAACAAAACAAAAACAAAACAAAAACAAAAACAAAAACAAAAACAAAAACAAAAACAAAAACAAAAACAAAAACAAAAACAAAAACAAAAACAAAAACAAAAACAAAAACAAAAACAAAAACAAAAACAAAAACAAAAACAAAAACAAAAACAAAAACAAAAACAAAAACAAAAACAAAAACAACAAGATTTGATTTGTTTCAGACGAAAAAAATCAAATAATTTTCGGTTGGCTGTTTCAGCTAATGAGAGAAATGCAGCCATGATGAATCCTAGTTTCAGGAATTTCAAAGACATGGGGGAAATATACCCATTTTAATCACTCTAAGCCGTTCGACCAATTCTCATCACTTTTGCGCTTTTTCGCTATTAAACCAACGTTTTCAGATGTATCATCAATGGAGAGTTGCTTGCTCACTCTTATTTGAGCTATTTATTACTTTGAAACAGTAAAAAACACTTTATGAAAGCTGTAATGCATGACCAAAGTGCTGATAGGCCGATAATACAAATAGGCTGAGAAAGGGTATAGTTCCCCTAGTCAGAATTATGCACAATCTCACAATTTCCCCCCCCCCTCGGGAACCTTTTATAAATTCATACGTGCAGTCGTCCCGACTATGAGACACATGTTAGTGCCACTGCAGTGCCAGCTTCCAGCCCCGTAGTACGTACCGAGAGGTGATGAATTAAAATCAATGCCCGCTGCGCGAGCACACACAGAGCAGCAGCAGCGAAATGAGCAATTCAGGTTGAACACGCGGCAGAAATGTTTGCTACCTGTCATCTTGAACACGAACCGCGGACATCATCAGCCGGCACAACTCTCACCTGTTTTCCAGCTCTTACCAGCAGCTTCCATGCTGAATGTCTATTTTGAATATCAAACATATGCAGTAGTTGTGGCGCTCATTGTCAGTGTCATACGGTGAGGCGAGCTATCAAACATAAATAACTTCACTCTTTTTCAGTTCAACTTGTGCCCATTCATGTTGATGGACTTGGATTGAGGGCGGGTGGTGGCGGGTTTTTTATGTTGAGTTGTTGACTTCGAGAAGAGAGAGTGCGACTAACATGCGGGTTCGTTAGTCTAATGTGTGCAAATGCAAGTTCAAGTGGCAGGGATTTTTAGATTTGTTGACATCTTAAATATGCTGAATTTTACCCTTTTTAAAAATCCTTGAATTTCTTTTTAAAATTTGAGGATTTTTTCATACATAAATGAACGCTCATTGAATTAGTCCAGTACAACAAAAATCTGGAACACAACTGGCACTAAATCGCAACAGGAAGCCACAGCAAGCAGCTTCGATTATCACTTCCGTGTCTTTGTGCACTTGCAATTGCACTGATTGCACACTTCATTGAACGCCCAGCGGCCGGGCGTGGTCGTCGTGCCGTCCATTCACAAATCCAGAACAATTTATGGTCGAGTCGTCTGGTCTGCTCTCCCTAGCTTGTAGTTGTCACCAACGCGTCCAGGTCAATTCCACGGAAACCCAACACAGCGCCCAATTAGTCGTCCCGCTCAGAGTGTGTCCCACTGATCCAGTTGGGATGGCCGCCCTTTGGACTCGGTAGCCCAGGTGCTGGTGGGAATGCAACTCCCTCCACCACCCTGATTAACTTCCAATTATCTGGCCATCAGGTGGGAATCGCATTTCGATTGGAGTAGACAAAGTGCCTTCCCTGGCCTGTCTTTCATTATGACGGAGGAACCCCGCTCAGCAGGACGTCCAAGATCTTGGCAGGCGGTGATGCCGACTCATCTCTATTAAAATAATGATCGATCGATGAGATCGTAAAAGCGTTCGTCGACTTTGTTTGGTGTGTAGCAAAGTCTTCCCATGATCTCTGCTCTGGCTTTGATGAAGCTCTCTGGAGGGGAAGAGACACATTGTTGTCCGGATCCTCAAGCTGACAGGTGAGAAGTCATTTCACACTGACACACTCTCGCTGCTTAGAAAGCTACTTTTGGACGGATTCCGCGGCGAGCTGGTGCGTGTCAGTGTCAAGTGTTGCTCCGAACCGAACTTCTGCTGCAGCCGCTCGACATAGTTGGACCTTTCTCCGGTGGAGATTCCGTTTGGGGGAGGAGGAGCCGGGATTGACGGCCTTCGGGGCCTTCCGAATGTCTACCAGGGGGCACCGATGTTCGGTGGATCGGATGAACTTTGATTGACACGACAATACGAATCGAAGGGATTCCGAAACATTTGGATTAAAACATTGGGGTTTATGTTGTTGTAGGCACTGCACTCGCGTTCTCGCGTGTCGCTTGTCTTGGCTGGCTAGAGATTAACGGTTCCGTGAGTACCTTAACTGCATTTGATGGGATGAGGATGTTGTGAACCTGTGTGCCCGTTGGCAGCAGCAGCAGTGACGAGCTTGGTTTAGTTTAGGTTGGTGGTTTTACCTTCTGCCACCAGCTTCCAATTATGGCTTAACACCTTTCGGAAAGTGTGTTAAACATCGATTAGGGAATATCTTGTGTTTTTGATTTGGATTGGAATTTTTGGGTATAGATGCTGCTGCAGCAGCTGGGCTTAACGGGTTTCGACGGGTTAAATTTTAATGTTTTGCTTTATGCTATGTTTTACTGAACTGCTATTGGCTTATCTCTAAATTCAAATTACGGTGAGTTAGACCAGGCTTCTTGTTGCAATTAAATTTCATGACCAGGAATCTGGGAGAAATATTTCCTGGGTACTTTGTAGCATCCCGTATTCCAGTGTCTTGTACAAATTATAAGGTTAAATGTAAACTCATGAATTAGTGTTTCAGAAAAAATGCAAAATTAGGGCCTGCTGAAAGTTCAGCTTCTAATCCAGCAAATAAATATCAAAAAGATCGTGGCAAATAATTTTCATAGTTCGTCTGAATTCCTGAATTTGAGACACCTTGAATGCGTTTTCCTTCCAATTTTAATTTTATTTTTTTTATCACCAATTTCTTTATCCTAGCTTTTATTTGCAGGAAAAAAATTTAATGGGCAACCAAAATTTAGCTTCAGAGCAATTCTTCAAGAAATCGGCCGATTTCAAGGCTTACAAGGCTCCATACAATTGTGGCTGCTTTCCATACAAAAAATGGAAAATATTCGAAAATTTAGTTCTTTATCTGATGGATTTGGAATTTCTGGCAAAGTTGTAGTTGTATTGATGAGAAATATTCAATAACATTTTCAAAAAAAATTTTAAACTTTTGAAAAAAATCCCGATTTTAAATCAAACTTTTTTACAGTATTTCAATTTTTCAAATTTTTTTTCATTTCTGATTCTTTAAGGCAACAGAAACCTGCAACTTTTGAGTCATAGAGAAGTACAGCCAAAAATTTTGCCGGAAATCCAAAATTTGTTTAATGTTTTTGGGAAAAAATAGAAATTTAAAGAAATGTGTTTTCAAAGTTTTTAATATAAAATCAAATTTGCAACCAAAAATTATGTAATGGAAATTTCAAAAAAAGCAAAATTTTCTAGATTTAACCACTTCAAGTTTGATTTGCACTAAAAATAAAGTTTTTCGTTTCCTAAAAATTTAGTCCACGAACGTAAATTTTTTATATTTTTTTTTTTTCAAGAGGTTCTAAAATTTCCTTAAAATTTGTCCATGACACATTGAAAATTGGACCTCTGGTTGCCAGATTCAGCGGGAAAATTAAACAGGATTTTTTTTTGGAAAATTAGAGTTATCCCACTCAAACAGCCCGCAATTTTTTAGTGCCAATGTCTCAACAACTAATTGTCCAATATCCAATTTAACTTCTAATCACTTCGAAAAAATATTAACCTTTCAAAAAGTCTAAAAATCAATATAACGCCCTTTTGAAATGTTCGTCTTGAATTAGCATAAATCAGTTTTCAAAGTACGATTCATTTTTATTGATACCTATCTTATGATCGAATTTTCTGAAAGATTTACTTTGAAAGATAACATTTCTCGATTGCATTTTCAAAAGGCCCTATCTGCATAGGAAACCCATGAGGGATAGGTTGTTTTGAAAATTTAATCTAGATTTATTGTTTAATCAAAAAAAAATAGTTTTTTTTTATTTTATGCTGTCAACTTCATTTTTCTTTGTATTTTAATGATTTTGATGGAAGTTTTTCCATGCATTGCTTTCGTCATAAGATTATTTTTTACATCTCTTGTACCAGTGCTGGTTTTTTGAAAACTGATTAGATGTAAAAAAATTTTGAATTCATTTTGAGAAGCAAAATCAATCAGCAATCTTGAATACCTTGCTTTTTTTATTTTGTATGTGCACCTTAATGAGTTTCAAGGTTTTTGTATTTTCAGGTTGAAATGGTCAAAAAATAATGATTTTGTACATCAAATTTATCTCAAAAAAATAATTTAGACATTTTCAAATATCATTTCCTTCATAATTTCCAATTGGGCTCTTCCAACTCACACGAAAACGGGAAAAGTTGCCCCGACCCCTCTTCAATTTGCGTGAAACTTTGTCCTAAATGGTAACTTTTGTCCCTGATCACGAATCCGAGGTCCGTTTGATATCTCGTGACGGAGGGGCGGTATGACCCCTTTCATTTTTAAACATGCGAAATAGAGGTGTTTTTCAATAATTTGCAGCCTGAAACGGTGGTGAGATAGAAATTTTGTGTCAAAGGGACTTTTATGTAAAATTTTACGCTCAAATTGGGCGTACTCAAAATTTCGAAAAAAAAAACGTATTTTTCATCGAAATAAACACTGAAAAAGTTTTAAAAACTCTGCCATTTTCTGTTACTCGCCTGTAATTTTTTTTGGAACATGTTATTTTATGGGAAGTTTAATGTATTTTTCGAATCTATATTGACCTAGAACTTCTAGGCTAGAAGGGTCATTTTTTGATTTAGAACAATTTTTTTCATTTTAATTTTGCGTTTTTTATATCTTTGCAGGATTATTTTTTTAGAGTACAGCTGTGTGAGTTGGAGGAGAATTACCCAGAATTTAGACATTTTCAAGTGTCATTTCATTCATAACTTCCAAATAATATTTTATTTGAATGTTTTGACTGTACATTATAAACAACACACTTTATAAAAAAATAAACGCATATCTGGGCTTTTTTAATTATTTCAACTAGCTAACCTTTAATTACGGTTCAAAATTCTGGAGTTTTTTTTATAAAAAATAAATAAATAAATATTAGGCGTCATCTATAAAGTACGTCACGCTCTAGAGAGGAAGGGGGGGAGGTTGTTACAAGTGTGACAAGGTGGAGAGGGGGGGGGGGGTGTCCGTGAGACTGTGACGTCACGCACGACGATTTCTTGAATACTGAAAATTTAGTCTAAAAATATAGCTGAAAAAGTTTGACATAAATTAAACACGATACAAAGCACTAAGAAACATATTTTTTGATGATAGATTAAAAATACTTAAATCATAAGATTAAAAAATCTTTTGATTATGATTTCTATCACGACAACATTCAACAAAATAAAAAAAATCTAAACACTACCTCGACAAAACGTGACTTTCTTATCGTGGGGGTTTGGACCCAGCGTGCCAAATTGTGACATAGTGGGGAGGGCGGTTAATTTTAGCCGATTTTGGTGTGACATACATTATGGATGACGCTTTATTTTGCCTAACAATTTCTCAAGAAAATTATGGGAGTCTTCAACTCTAACAACAACTCCCATACTATTTATTCTAAGAAATTTTCTCTTCTTTTATTTTCAAGGAATTGTTTTTTGGGGAATCATTTTTCTGCATCTCTTTTACAGATTTCATTTCTTCGAGGGTTTTGTATGCATTTTTGTGAAAGTTTTGTGAGAACTTTCTAATGCAGACATAAATATAAGCTGGATACTTGACCTACACTTGCGGAACGTGAAGTAATGCTTGAATAGTTTTTTTATACAGAATACGAATTTCAATGAAATTATTTTTTAAAACAATATTACAATTCTAATCATAAAAAAAAATTATGATATTTTTTAAGCTCTGATGTATTGAATTGTTAAAAATAAAAATAGATTTAAAAAAAGTTAAATGAAAACAATTTGTGCGTCTAAATTTTAGAAAAGTTAAATTTCGAAATATGTGAGTTTAATGATTTTTCTCCAATTTACCTTCAAATAACATCACAAGGAAAACTATTTGCCCAAAGGGATTCCATCATCAGCACCACCATCCAACCCGACACGATTACCGTTTCACCACCTTCGCAAGGTGTTGTGCACTGTCACTGACTACTGCCCGCGCGCGCTGTTTAAACGCCTGTGACTTTCAAACTAGAGCTAGAGCATGGAAGCAGGAAGGAAAGCCCCCCAAGTCTCATCGAAATACTTTATAGTGAAATTGCGTGTCTTTCATTTAAAGTGTAGCATAATAAATAGCCCTTTGGTCGCCCGGGGGGAGCTTCGATCGAATAGAATCCAAACCTCGGTCACGCTCAGCTATTCATAGCGAGTTGAAAAAGGTGAAATATTTCGCCCTTTTGGGGGGGGGCCTCCCAAGAACTGCAGTGGTAGAGCAGAAGAAGAAGAAGAAGTGATACATATTTTATAACACCTCGCTCGGGCAGTCGCGTTTGAATCGAAGCGTGATCCAGCCACCTCCAGCACTGTTGAATGGAAAAATGGAAAGTGTGCTGTGCCCTGCATGTTACTTATATGGAGCGACAAGCCGGGTGTTTTCTTCGCTAAACCTCGGGATTTTTCACCCGAGGGGAGGGCTAGGAAGGAGGTAGGGCAAACATTGCCACCGCGTGCTAACTAATGATTTTACACCGGGAATTACATCCCGGACGACCCACATGGCGACGGTTACGGAGCAGGAGCAGGTTTGGCCAGCGCAATCAAAAGGACCAGAAACGCATAAATTTGTTAGCACGCGGCGTTTGGTTTTCCTCGACGCGGTACAATAACTCATTGAATTTCAGATAAAACAGAAGGTAGAAAAAACACATGTGAATCCGTTTGAAAGGGTTGTATGCAACTCAAGTTGAATACACTGAAAATCTAAAATAAAATCACTGAAAACAAGATCAAATCTTGAATAAGGTGTAAATTTGCCGTTTTATGGCAGAATGACGTTTACGCGACTGACCTTATTCTGAAACAAATGCTTATTGTCTTTTTAGTTTTCGGTTCTTGATTAAAAATTCTAAAAAAATATAACTTTATTTGACTTTTTCATAATATTAAACAGTAAAAATTCCTGAAAATTGTATGCATTCCTTGCCACTAAAAATCACCACAATTTAAATTTCACACGAAACCATGTTTCCCGGCGATTGCGATAAACTTTGCACGCGACTTCCTTTTGAACATTCATTGACCGAAAATCGATCGATTCAACACCACAATTTCTTGGTTGGTCGTATCGAGAGCATCCCGAGAATGCTCCACCGAAAACAAACCTCAGTACGTACATGAAGGTGCAGTATGTGACTGACCTCACGACCTCTTCCCCTTCGCGGGATCGAATGACCATAAATAGATCTGTTACCATCGTCGCAGCGGTCTCTGGCTCTCTGATGTTCAGCTCAGATGGTCGTCGTGGTCGGGTAATTGCTTTGGCGCGCTTTTCTGTCCGAAAAATATGCAAATAGGTTACAAATTTTTGGTCCCCCCCTTAATTGCACGTGATCCCTTTTTTGGAACCTCAGATATAAAATCGCTCGCCTTAAAGTGCAACGGCAAGGGCAATTTACTTCCGCTTTTCTCGCCACTAAATCAATTCCCCCGACCAAACCCCACCTCGTCAATTGCTTGGCACGTGACCTGGACTGGGTTTGCTCGTGAGTGCCGGCCACAGGTTCTCCCCGGGGTGGTCCACGCTCGTCATTCAGCGCCGGCATGAGTTGCCGGTTCGATGAAAGGTTGTAAATCAGAAAACTAACAACGAAAATATTTTAATCGTTATGTTTCACCACCGCCACGGCGCTGCTTTTCCTCCCAGGTCGAGCCGCTTCATGAGTTGAGCAATGTTCGTTGGATTGAGGTTCAGGTCTATCGGTAATGCACCGACTTTTTAGCGGGATTGGCTGTCTGGAGGTTCGTGGTTTGGCGCGCGAGCGCATAGATTTTAAATTTCATCATTTCGACATCTCTGACGCGCTCGCTTGAAGTGGAATGTAAATATTGAAATATTTAATCGAATGGCTTGATCACAAATCGATTTTCTGTCAATTTTGGAAGAATACCAGACATGTCCGTGTTGTGACTGGTTTGATTTTGAATTGTGAATTTCTACTTTTGCATGGAAATAAAATTAATTAAAAGGAAATTTGTCATAAAATTGAAAAAAAAACCGATGCTTAATTTGTTTAAGAAATTTCATGTGAGTTTTCGAGTTCTTTCAAACATGAGCATTTCGTGGAAATTGCAAAAATTTTGATGAATTTCCTTGACTTTTGGAATTGTTTCGGTCATATTTTTTTTTTGCAAAGGACTGTGTTTTTTTTCGAATTTTAACTGTTTTAGTTTTTTAACAGACCTTTGATAATTTTAAACATTATCTATTAACATTACTTATAAAAAAAAACATTATTTACAATATTTTGAAATCTTCCTAAACATTAATAGATCCTTGAAAAAAAAATGCTTTGTTAGTTTTACTTTGATTCAGTCAACAAGAATTTGAATTTGAATTATTTAACTTCTTATTTGATTTTTGACAAAAATAATACTAAAGTTGAAATCTTTTACGTTTTTATAAATTACAATTCAATATTAATCAAGATTAGTTTAACCAAATGAGTTTGAATGAAGGCAATGTACAGTACATATTTTTTGTTTCAAAATTTGTATTTTGTCTGCGAAAAAAAATTGTAAAACAAACACTTTCTTTAAACTTTTATGACAAGATTACGAATTATATACATTGATACCAATCAGTTGAAAATTGTAAATTAACCAAGGGAGAAATAGATCTACAAGGGCTGAGGACCACTGTTTTAGGGGACTGAAAAAAGCTTTTGGTGCAAAAACAGGTACCAGTGCTATGATTTTTTAAAAATCGTTAATTTTTTTAGAATTTAAAATTTCAGCAAACAAAATTTCAAAAATCAATTTAAAATTATTTCAATCAAAAAATTATTTGTAAAAAAACAATTTGCTTTCGATACATTGAAGATTGAACTTGTGCAGAGAAACAGCTTGTGATTTAAAAAAACAGGAAAAATAAAGTCAATAAAAAATTGTCTGATATTCGGAACTATTACCATGATTAAATTGTCAAATAATAAACTGAAATTATTTTTTTGATCTTAGCATTAGCATTAGCATTAGCATTAGCAATAAAGGTCGCACAATTCCGGATGGCTGCACAACGCTTATCTTGCTGTTTAACTGTAATTAAACGTATGATAGCACTAGACTTTCATCCGGTTACAATATTCCAACACGGGAGATACCATGTTTTCATCTTTAGATGAGCGTGTAATACTATCCAGTAAGATAAGGGCTCCTGGCCGGTACCTTGCTAACCTCGGGGATTGGAAGGTATGTTAGTAAACATCTATCTAGAATGCGCAGAGATCTCTACGTCACCTAGTGGTATAGATGTTTGTAGGGAGGTTTTGGACTCAATGTTAGTAAATTGAACATTTGTTTTTTTAACACCATCACCACCACCACCAAAACTATACCATCACCACAAAAGCCATGCTAGATTTTAATACAAATACATTACAAAACGAACACGACAATAAAACCATCATCCCGGCACTGCCTACTGACGCGCAATGGTATTCATTACCACAATGACCCCCCACTGCATGCATGACTCGAACATGAACACGAACACAGCACAAAGAGAGCACCACAAAAACCCATCTTCCCATCACCACTGCTTGCACGATACTCTGAAATTATTATCTTTCTTTTTTTTTTTTTTTTTTTGATCTTTCGAGTGTACAAATTATCAAAAATAAAAATAAATCCAAGCAAAGAAAAATGTCCTAAATTTGTGTTTTGGTGGTCTTTTTTTATATATTGATTTTTGCTTTTTTTTAATCCAGCTGTAACTTTTTTGGTGCCTTCGGTATGTACAAAGAAGCCATTTTGCATTATTAGTTTGTCCATATAATTTTCCATACAATTTTGGCAGCCTTCCATACAAAATTAATATATGAAAATTAAAAAATCTGTATATTTTGAAGGATTTTTTTGACCGAATTGGACGTAATATTAAATGATTGGCCTTTTTGAAATGTTAGTCTTGACTAAAAAAATTGATAATATTGTTTTTGGAAAGATAGGAAAATGTCACGAATGTTTAATATTTTAACAATGAAAATTAGACCATAAGCTGCTGAGAGATCAACACTAGAAAATGGTGGGTTGATTGAGGGTGAGACTCCCAAACCTGTCCTGTTTTGGAACCATTGCATGGCAATATCTCAGCAACTAAGGGTCGTATCAACAACACTGGCGTATTCAAAAGTGGGCAAACACTGGCAGAAATTTTAAAAAATTATAACTGCGACTATTTTCAAAAAAGTTACCTAAAAATTGCTATAACTTGAAAACGATGCACTTTATCAAAAATTCACTTAACAACTTTTTGATTGCAAATTCAATTTTACATCGAAAAATGAAGTTGAAAAATTTTTGCTACCAATATTTATTTATTTTCAAAAAAATCAGTTTTTATTCAAAAAATCATAACTCGGTCAAAGATTTCTTGCACACTCTGAAAATTTCTGAAAAGTTGGCATTTGATTTCCCTTAAAACATATCATAAAATAACAAAATTGAAAATAGTTTTTTTTTTGCAATTCAAGTTTGATTCAAGTTCAAGTGACAAAAAATTAAATAAAAAATCATCAAAAAAATTTTTACCGTGTATATTTTTTTTTGAGTGTATTTCTTATCCATATCTACACGTTTGCGGAAGACACCAAATCGATCGAAAAATTCCTTCAAAAGATACATATTTTTGTGTTTTCATATATCATTTTTGTATGGACAGTTGCCAAATTTGTCTGGAAAATTATATGGACAAACTAATGATGCAAAATGGCTTCTTTGGGAATACCAAAGGCACCAAAAAAGTTACAGCCGTTTTAAAAAATACAAAAAAAAAATCAGATGACTGAAATCTAAGAGAATTGATCATATTCAATAAAAATAATAATATTTTAAGGGGTGCATGTAAATCGCCAAAAATGACAGAGGTTGATTAAGCGCACATTTGAACTTTTTTTTTTAATATGTTTTCAGGGTATTAAAATATACATTCCCATCCGCTAACAAAACAAATTTGAAGCCATTTGGTTGTATCGTTGCCGAGATATAGCTATTTGAAGTTAGCAGTTTCAAAAAACGGGTGCCACGATATCTCAACACTGTTTGACCAAATCGGCTCAAAATTTTGGTGAAGACTCTTCAAACTTTTCTCGTGTGCATGACGAAGGCCGATTTTCAAAAAAGTTTATTAAAAAAAAAGATAAAAATATTTCTATATTTTTCATATTAAAGTATTTGATTTTTGTATTTTTTTAAAAAAAGCAAAATTTCAAAATCGGGCTTCGTCATGCACATGGGATATGTCTTGGGAGTCTTCATCCAAAATTTCAGCCAATTTGGTCCATCCCATCTCGAGATATCGTGGCACCCATAAATGAACTCGGTGTTTAGAGAAAAACTCTCACAAAGTTTGACAGTCCGCTTTGCGCATGGTAAAATTTGATCTTAAATCATCTCTAACTCAATTTAATCATGTAATATCTTCATGAAACTTTCAGGAGTGATTGAAAATCATCTTTTTAGTGGATTCAATAAATTTTCTATAACATGAAATTTGGTGATTTTCTACATGTAAGTTTAAAAAATAATTTAAAGCAAAGAAAGTCCATTGCCATTTTTTCAGATTTTTCCAAAACTAAATCTTTAACTTTGCTAAAGATTGGTGTCTTCAATCGGATTGATTAGAAAATTCCATGCAAAGAAACAAATCTTTTTGAAATCTTATAATGCAGTAACTCAAATTTTCAACAAAATAGTTTATTTTGGCACCTCATGTTTATTAAAATTTTGAAAGCATAGCTAGTAATAATAATAATATTTTTGGTTCAAAAAATATATGATTCAATGTATTCAAATAGTTTGAAAGGACTAAAGACCTCAAATCCCTTTCCAATATTCCATGTTGCAAAAAACAAGATTAGCCACCTTCCTCTCCCCAATCCTAGTCCTACCAAAAATCGATAAATTTCCATCCTTCAGCCTCAGTTACATATACGTGAGTGTGCCACGGCATGATTCTAATAAATTTCAACCTTGTTGGCCGGCCCGGGCTGGAACTGGAAACATATACCTACTCTCCAGCTAGCAGACCCAGACATTTTGTTTTCGGTTCAATCTCGGGGCACGATTTTTTTCCTTCGTTTGAGCTATTTAACCAATAGAGGAGGTTTTGGTGTACTGCACGTATGATTTGCATACACCGCCACGTGATCGCGTGTGTCTAATGGGAGGGGAAAGAGTGGGGAGGACTTGGGACCTCAAACCACCAACTGGTAATAAAAGTTGTAGCACTTCGGGTCCCCTTGGACCAGCTCCTCCCAAGGGTCGAAGTTTGAGAACAGCACACCGCCACCAGTGGATGAGGTATTGGTTTTTCGTGGTTTATGGTCCTGATTAACCTTTGAGTGATGGTGAGTGAAATTTTCGTGAAATTCTTGAATTTATCAGAAAACAAAATACAATTTAAATTTTCTTTTAAACGCTTCTTATCCCAATTTTCTTGAATACCTAGAATTGTTAGTTGAAGGTTGACAATTTTCTATTCAGAAAAATAGAGCTAGTTAATGCAACAAGATCGAAAGACGACTCACATGCCTAATGTGGATTTATTTGATGTCGGCTCAAAGACAAATAACTCGGCTTTTATTGTCTGACGTCATGTAATGAAATATTGTGTCCCGAAGAGGTGGGACAAGGTACTTCATGATCAACGGGGCACGAAATTTCCTAGACAAGATCACCTGCAGAAAACCGCTAAATTCCAGACTTCAACGGGCGACCAAAACAACAATGCAAGGGCCTGAAGTCCTTCAGCCGTTGGACAGTTGGACGGACAGCTTGGACAGGCCATCTTCATCAGCCTCATTTTCTTGCTACGGGAGCTGCTCAGAGTTGACATGTTTGTCTCGCTCGGAAAAGGGATGATGACCTCCTCTCAGTCTCCAAAACCTTCAACCATCATCTCTGGACAGGACAGCCCCGGCCCTGCGTTCAGCGTAATTGGTTTTGTTTGTTTGTGCGGCTTTAAATGAAAATATCAACAAAAATTGCACACTTCTGCTTCTCTCCATGGAAATCCAAAGTGTGGAGTGGCAACACTTTAGCAGTTGAGGCCCCGCAAGAAATGGAGCATCTCCGGGCCGGACAATTACCAGAGGCACAGGGTGGCAGAGAAGGGAAGTGTCTGGCCATGTAGAAAAATGTTGACTCGGGCTGGGTCACGCATTCACGACCCAGGAATTTCGCTGAAAGGCCTTACGAATTGTTAAATTGAAGGGATGAACACAGCCACAGCCTTGGTAGGAGATAACGGCCCGAGCTGGGGCGCTTTTGATGTTGCAGAAAAGCGATGGTAATATCTGGCTTGTGGACATAATCTTGAGCTGTCCGGGGCAGATTACGGTAATACGCGGCTGGGGGCCAGTGGTGCAAAATTTTATGCATTTTTGTGACTTTTGGAAACAATTTAGAAATCTTTGAGACATTTGGACCCTGTAAATTGTTTGGGTTCTTGAACTTCTGAAGACTCTTAGAGACTCCTTAAAACTTTTGGAGACTTGGGAGACTCTTAGATACTTTTGGGTTTTGGTGACTTTTGGAATCTCATTGGCTCTTAAACTGTTGGAGACTCTTGAGAAATCTCCGGATTCTTGTAGAGTCTTGGACTCTTGGACACAATGGACTCTTGCCAACTCTTGCCATCATTTGAGGAATCTCACACTTTTGAGGAGTCTCTGGATTCTTGTAGAATCTTGAACTCTTGGACAACATGGACTCTTGCCAACTCTTAAGGAATCTCTTATTTTTACACTTTTGAGAAATCTCTGAGTTCTTGTAGAGTTTTGGACTCTTGAACACCATGAACTCTTGCCAACTCTTGCCAACATTTGAGGAATCTCTGATTCTTACACAATATCTGGATTCTTGTAGAGTCTTGGACTCTTGGACTCCATGGACTCTTGCCAACTCTAGAGGAATCTATTATTTTTACACTATTGAGGAATCTCTAGATCTCTTGGAGACTCTTGAGAAATCTCTGGATTCTTGTAGATTCTTGGACTCTTGGACACAATGGACTCTTGCCAACTCTTGCCATCTGTTGAGGAATCTCTGATTCTTACACTTTTGAGAAATCTCTGGATTCTTGTAGAGTCTTGGACTCTTGAACACTCTTGCCAACTTTTGAGGAATCTCTGATTCTTACACAATATCTGGATTCTTGTAGAGTCTAGGACTCTTGGACACCATGGACTCTTGTCAACTCTTGAGGAATCTCTTATTTTTTCACTATTGAGGAATCTCTAGATCTCTTGGCGACTCTTGAGAAATCTCCGGATTCTTGTAGAGTCTTGGACAGGGAAGGTATTTGCCGATGGGCCTCCAAAAAGCTTTTTTAATTTATTTCCTTCCAGTTAAGGAATTTACTATAATCATGTATGGAGCACTCGTAGATATTTTACTAATGAACAACTTTGTAGAACATTGTTTTGTTCTAAAGTGAATGCTGTTGACATTAGAGCGTGAACAAAAATCCCCTCACCATCGCGAGTGAGGGACGCCGATGGTGGCATTTTTAGACATTGTTTACGCTCTAGTGTCAACAGCATTGACTTTAGAACAAAACAATGTTCTACAAAATTGTTCATTTTAAAAAATCTACAATTGCTTCATACATCATTATAGTGAATTCTGTAACTGGAAGGTAATAAATCAAACGAGGGCTTCGCGATGGTTTTTTGCCCTTTGCCATCCCTGGTCTTGGACTCTTGGACACCATGGACTCTTGCCAACTCTTGAGGAATCTATTATTTTTATACTATTGAGGAATCTCTAGATCTCTTGGAGACTCTTGAGAAATCTCTGAATTCTTGTAGAGTCTTTGACTCTTGAACACCATGGACTCTAGCCAACTTTTGAGGAATCTCTGATTCTTACACTGTTGAGGAATCTCTGGATTCTTGGAGACTCTTTGACACTTGGAGGCTTATGAATACCCTTGGAGACATTAGACTCTCAACTGGAACTTGTGGAGACTTTGGAAACTTTCGAATCTTTTCAGACCCTTGGAGACTCAAGGGCTCGTGAACTTTTGGAGACTCTTGAGAAATCTCTGTACTCTTGGAAACCAAAAAAACGTTGTTTTAGGATCCTCATCAGCTCTTATACTCTTGGAGACTTTTGAAACTTTTTTATTTTTCGAGACACTTGGAGACTCTTGAAGATTGGAGACCTGGATCTTGGTTACTGTGAACTTGGAGACTTTTGTAAACCCTTGGAGACTGTCGGAGACTATTGGAGACTTTCGGAGTCTTTTGGAGACTCTGGGAGACCTTTGGAGACTCTTGGAGACCTTTGGAGACTTTTGGAGATTTTTGGATTTTCAGAAACTCATGAAAACTCATCGGCCTTTCAACTCTGAAGACTCTTCAAGATTCTTGGAGACTGTTGAGAAATCTTTGTCTTCAAGAACTCTTGGAATCTTAGAGGCTATTGAAAACTATTTAGGATTCTCTGGATTTTTAAACACTCTTGGACTCTTGGAGACTGTTGGAAACTCTGAAGTGGAGACTTTTGTTTTTTTTTTTTTAATTTGGAAAATTCAAATTTTCGAATTCGAGACACTTGAAGACTCTTGGAGAATTTTAGATTTTGCGGAAATGTCAAAATAATCTTGGAATCTCTTCGCATCAAAACTTTCTAGCAACCCTGCCATAGCTGTTCAAGATGCTCGTACATCTGAGGCAACAATTACTGCATAAACATAATGCAATTTTGAGCTCTGACATCCCCAGCAACAACAACAACAACAAACAACGCACACACGTACAACAACAAAAAACACAAAACAAAAACACCATCATTTAATTTCGGTTAAACCATGTCATGTCACTCGGACCCGTTTCGGTCAAGGCACGACGCTGTAACCATGAGGTTCTCCCCGTCCATCGCTCTATAATTTTGGCACCCCGAGCAGCATCGCGCACTCTTCTTCTGTTTTCCGTTGCGCTTTTCTCCAAGGTCCCTCCCCACCCGCAAGTTCGCCCCGGTTTTGATAAGAGAGTGAAAGGATTTTTTGGATGCAACTGCCGGCCGGCCCAGAAAAAGTGGTCCATGTCCGGAGTTAATTACAACACGGAATCGTTACAACAGTACCGCTACCACGGTGAGCTGGGCTGGAGTGGGGAGGGTGACCAAAACGAAAACGTTCGAAAATATTTCTTCTTTCTTGTGTGGGCTTCTTCAGAAAGGGTTTTTGGTGGAGGATGGCAGCAGGGTAAAATGGGCGTCGCTCTGGACTCTTGGAGATAGATTCTTGTTGATTTTTGGAGGCTTTTTGAGACTCTTGTGAAATGGAGACATTTGTAGGTTCTTGGAGGCTCTTGTGGATTCTCAGGGGCTTTTTGGAGACTTTTCGAGACTTTCGTAAAATGGAGGCTTTTTTTTAGATTCTTGGAGGCTATTGTGGATTCATAAAGCCTCTTGTAGAATTTAAGACTTTTGGAGACTCTTGTAAAATGGAGACTATGCAAATTCTTGTAGGCTCTTGTGAATTACTGGAGGCTCTTGTGGATTTTGGAGACTTTTGAAGACTCTTGTAAAATAGAGACTTCTGTAGATTTTGTATTTTCATAAAGCCTCTTGTGGACTTTCAAGAATTTAAGTGACTCTTGTAAAATGGAGACTTTTGTAGATTCTTGGAGGCTCTTGTGAATTATTGGAGTTTCTTGTGAATTTTTGAAGACTTTTGGAGACTCTTGAAAACTGTAGACTTCTAAAGATTCTTGGAGGCTCTTGTAGATTCATAGAGCCTCTCGTGGATTTTTAAGACTTTTAGAGACTCTTGTTAAATTGAGACTTTTGTAAATTCTTGGAAACTCTTGTGGTTTTTTGGAGACACTCTGTGGATTTTTTGAAAATCTTGTAAAATGTAAACTTTTGTAGATTCTTGGAAACTCTTATGGATTCTTAGAGGCTCTTGTGAAATATTGCAGACTCTTGTGAATTTTTGGAACCTTTTTTTTTAAATGGAGACTCGAGGATCTTGTGGATTCATAGAGCCTCTTGTAGATATTCAAGACTTTTCGAGACTTTTGTAAAATGGAGGCTTTTGTAGATTCTTTGAGGCTCTTGAGGATTCTTAGAAGCTAAGAAACTGTGAATTATTGGAAGCTTTTATGGTTTTTTTAGAGACTTTTTAAGACACTTTTGGAGATTCTTGTAAAATTGAGACTTTTGTAGATTCATGGAGGCTCTTTTGGATTTGTATTATTGGAGACTTTTTATGGAGACTTTTGGAGACTCTTGTAAAATGGAGATTTTTGTAGATTCTTGGAGACTCTTATGGATTCTTGGAATCTCTTGTGATATATTGGAGGCTCTTGAGAATTGTTGAAAACTTTTGGAGACTTTTATAAAATGGAGACTTTTGTAGATTTTTGAAGACTCTTGTAAATTCATGAACCATTTGTGGATATTAAGAGAGAGAAAAAAAAAGAAGCTTAAAACTATTGCAAAATTGAGACTTTTGGAGACTCTTATGAAATGGAGACTCTAGTCAAATAGAGGCTTCTGTAGATGCTGTTGATTCATAGAACCTCTTGTGCATTTTTAAGACTTTTCAAGACTCTTGTAAAATGGAGACTCTTGTGAATTATTGGAGATTCTTGTAAATTTTTGATGACTTTATGAAACTCTTGTAAAATGGAGACTTTTGTAGATTCTTGGAGACTCTTGCGGATTATTAGAGGCTCTTGTGAATTGGAGACTCTAGTAAAATAGTTAATTTTGTAGTTTCTTGGAGACTCTGGTGAATT
Source organism: Culex quinquefasciatus (assembly GCF_015732765.1). Lineage (NCBI taxonomy): Eukaryota > Metazoa > Arthropoda > Insecta > Diptera > Culicidae > Culex > Culex quinquefasciatus. The sequence continues at coordinate 208,251,729 of NC_051862.1, read as the reverse complement.
ATTGGATGGATGTGGATTTTTTAAGACTTTTGGAGACTTTTTTAAAGTGGAGACTTTTGTAGATTCTTGTGGATTTTTTTAGACTTCTGAAGACTGTTGTAAAATTGAGACTATTGTAGATTCTTGAAGGCTCTTGTGTATTTTTGGAGGCATTTGTGTTTTTGGAGACTTTTGGAGACTCTTATTAAATGGAGATTTTTGCAAATTCGTGGAAACTCTTATGGTTTCTTGAAGGCTCTTGTGAATTATTTTGGAAAATCTTATGAGCAATTCCAGCCCAAAACAGGAATTTTTCTGGTACTTTTTTCTCGACCCTCTCCGATTTCAATGAAACTTTGTAGACATGTTATCCTACGCTTATATAAGCCATTTTTGTGTATATGGAGCCAGTTCCACTCGATAATGACATTTGAGAAGGGGGTAAGTGTTTTAAATATTTTTGTATTTTGTAATATAAAAATTTCTGTATCTCGAAGCCGTTGCATCGTATCAAAAAGTGGTCAGAGACAAACTTGTAGGAAATTTGACGGGCTTTTCGAAAAAAATACACTGAAAGAAAAAAACACTCTACTTTTACGAGATTTTTCGATTTTTAAGTTTAAAAGTCAAATTTGAGGGGGAGCCCACGATTTTTTTTCGTTCAAAATTTTTGTGAAGATAGCCTAAAATGTTATAAAAAGACTCACGAAAAATGCAGGATGGAGCAACTCACCTAAAAAAATACAAAAATCATTAACTGAAACTGTTTTTTTGAAAAGTGCTCTAAACGTCAAAATTTTCACAAACCGGTAGTGGGAATCGATTCTCCAGACAATTTTACATAAAAGTCTCCATATTGACTACTGTCCTAAGTCCAATCCTTGTGAAGTTACAGCGGTTTTAAAAATGAAAATGTTGAAAAAATAGGTTTTTTGATGGTTTTTTGCAATTTCTATATGACAGACTTGATTTTTCAGTCTCAAAAATATTTTTACCGGAAAGCTCGTCCAATTTCCCATAAGTTTGTCTTTGACCACTTTTCAAAATAACTCATCGAAAAAATGATTTAAGCTAATTTACTATCCAGGTTACTATACTACACGGAAAAAATATTATGTTTTCAGTTATGAGCAATGTAATTAGCTTATATCTGTAAGCCCATACATCCAATTGAAATGTGGTCAAAGACAAACTTATGGGAAATTGGACGAGCTTTCCGGTAAACATATTTTTGAGACTGAAAAATCAAGTCTGTCATATAGAAATTGTAAAAAACCATCAAAAAACCTATTTTTTCAACATTTTCATTTTTAAAACCGCTGTAACTTCACAAGGATTGGACTTAGGACAGTAGTCAATATGGAGACTTTTTTGTAAAATTGTCTGGAGAATCGATTCCCACTATCGGTTTGTGAAAATTTTGACGTTTCGAGCACTTTTCAAAAAAACAGTTTCAGTTAATGATTTTTGTATTTTTTTAGGTGAGTTGCTCCATCCTGCATTTTTCGTGAGTCTTTTTATAACATTTTAGGCTATCTTCACAAAAATTTTGAACGAAAAAAAATCGTGGGCTCCCCCTCAAATTTGACTTTTAAACTTAAAAATCGAAAAATCTCGTAAAAGTAGAGTGTTTTTTTCTTTCAGTGTATTTTTTTCGAAAAGCCCGTCAAATTTCCTACAAGTTTGTCTCTGACCACTTTTTTGATACGATGCAACGGCTTCGAGATACAGAAATTTTTAAATTCCGAATTACAAAAATATTTAAAACACTTACGCCCTTCTCAAATGTTATTATCGAGTGGAACTGGCTCCATATACACAAAAATGGCTTATATAAGCGTAGGATAACATGTCTACAAAGTTTAATTGAAATCGGAGAGGGTCGGGTACAACCGATTCCCTATTTGGCATGGAATTGCTCTTATGGTATTTTGAAAACTTTTGAAGACTCTTGTAAAATTGAGACTTTTGTAGATTATTGGAGACTCTTGAAATCTGTTTTTAAATTGTTAGAGGTCTCTGTAGATTATCGGAGATGCTTGTGGACTCTTGGAGACTTTTGTGAACTTGCGGAGACTTTTGTGGATTATTGGAGACTCTTGGAGACTTTTGAAATTTGTTGGACTCTTTAGGACTCTAGTGAATACTTAACGATTTTAATGATTGTTGGACTCTTGGAGACTTTTATTAACTATTGGAGAGTTTAGTGAATTTTTTAGACTATCATTGATTTTTGAGATTTTTGGTGATTTGTTGTGAATTTTTCAGTAATTTGTTAAGCATTCTTAGAGTCTCGAAGATCGGAGACTTTTGTAAGTTTTTGGAGACTTTAAGATCTTGGACCCAACAAAGGCTTATTTTCAACCCCAGCATCCCTCGTCAAACCATTTTACTGCGATTTACAGCGGGGGAACCAGCGCAAGGGAGACGCAGGCTGCGTCTCCGAGGCGATAAAAGTGACGGCTTTAGCTCACTTACGAGCAATGACAGAAAAAACAACGCAGAGAAGATTGGCAGTGCCCAACATGTTTGGACTTATTATTCGGGGTGATAATTTGGAGAATAAAAAGAACTATTAATTTCCGAATGTGCGCTGTGTAATTGGCAAAACAGAGAGGAAAATGTGGAAAATTTAAGAGTGCCATTGGAAACGTCATTACAGGTGATTAGCGGTGGCTGCGCAATAATGCCTGGCTGCACTTATTCTGGCACATTAATTAGGGCACAATTGCGCTACGACGCGGGGTTGATTGGCCGCGTGTTGATTTTGCGGGGACGATAAAATTTGCGATCGTTAAAGGTTGAGCAATTTATTATTTCTTTTTTTTTATGGTTTGAGATTGAATACTTGGTCACCAGGGTGGAGACTCCCGCTTGGAAGGTGAATCTTCTTCAAAAAAAAATCTTCTCCAAGATCTCATACTTCAGGTGCGCAGACATGCCCAAAAGCAGTGCGCCGGTCATCACCTGTCGCAGTTAGCCCATAAATGGGAAATTACGACGCCGAGATGTTCCTTTTTTCAGTGCGAGAGGTGTCAAGTCGGGGGTCACATGCCCCCAGTCAGTGTGTGCTCAACACTTGTGGTGGTGGTGCCAAAAAGGTGACCACAAACGAATGTGTAGCAATGTTGCACCACACCGACGGTGATCGCGACCCCATAAAGTGGCGTGTTTATGAAAAGCGATAAAATAATTAAGTTGGTCACCAGATTGGACCGGAGGGCTCGCAACAGGGTGGCGACTTGACTTTGGAATAATTATTCTAACAATGAATTTTCCTTGAGTCAGAGTCTCATTCAGAATTAGAGTCAGGATTCAGGAGTCAGGGGTCAGTAGTCAGTAGTTAGTTGTCAGAAGTCAGGAGTCAAAAGTCAGAAGTCAGGCGTCAGTAGTCAGTAGTTAGTAATCAGTAGTCAGTGGTCAGTGGTCAGTAGTCAGTAGTCAGTAGTCAGTAGTCAGTAGTCAGTAGTCAGTAGTCAGTAGTCAGTAGTCAGTAGTCAGTAGTCAGTAGTCAGTAGTCAGAAGATAGGAGTCAGAAGTCAAAAGTTAGTAGTCAGTGGTCAGCGGTCAGGAGTCAGTAGTCAGTGGCCAGCGATCAGGAGTCAGTGGTCAGCGGTCAGGAGTCAGGAGTCAGGAGTCAGGAGTCAGGAGTCAGGAGTCAGGAGTCAGGAGTCAGGAGTCAGGAGTCAGGAGTCAGGAGTCAGGAGTCAGGAGTCAGGAGTCAGGAGTCAGGAGTCAGGAGTCAGGAGTCAGGAGTCAGGAGTCAGGAGTCAGTAGTCAGTAGTCAGTAGTCAGTAGTCAGTAGTCAGGAGTCAGTAGTCAGTAGTCAGTAGTCAGAAGATAGGAGTCAGAAGTCAAAAGTTAGTAGTCAGTGGTCAGCGGTCAGGAGTCAGTAGTCAGTGGTCAGCGATCAGGAGTCAGTGGTCAGCGGTCAGGAGTCAGGAGTCAGGAGTCAGGAGTCAGGAGTCAGGAGTCAGGAGTCAGGAGTGAGAAGTCAGGAGTCAGGAGTCAGAGTCAGAATCATACCGGCGTTTGATAATTTTCAGTTAATCAGTTATTTTTGGAAAAATGTTCAACAATCAAACATGATTCTCGACGAGTCGCCACCCTGCCAATCGCACACATTTTTCTCCTTTTTCGATCATTATCAGCAAAGTTCAAGCGAGGAGTCAAACCCCCAAAATCGGATCAATTTCAACCGTTTCCCAAATTTCCCCTCTGCAAACAATATATTTGCCGACTTTATTGTTCTGGCCCGCGCGTTCCTCCAACAGAAGCTGACAACAGGTAGAAATTCCTGTTGAGCCTCTCCTCTCGTTACGTTTGAGCCCCGCATAAAGTGCCGAAATTTATGCTGATCGTGTGAAAACGATTTGACAACAGTCCCGCGAGCCTTGGCCAAGTTGGGCCAAAGTTTGCCCTGCCTTTGTCCTAATTGAATTAAACGGTGCGACCTCGGTGGTTGGGCTTTTGCTTTGGATCTGGCTTTAATTATGAAAGACCCCGGTCTGAGTTTTGTTTTCTTTTTGGTCAGGTTCGATGTCAAAACACGGGGACAGTAAAATTGCAGATGATTATATTTCAACAATTTTAGTTGCAGTTGAAATTTTGGGGTTCGTTGCTTCGGTAGCGTTGAAGTCTCCTGCATGTTTTGGCGGAAAAAATGTACGGGAGACTTCAACTGGCAGGCGACGAACCCCGAAATTTTAGCTTGTAAAATGGGCTTCGCTGTGATTTGTTCGGAAATCGACGGTTTAGGACGAGAAAATCGTAATAACTTCATCAAACGCAATTGCATTGATTTATCGCATCCTGCTAGTAGAGTGAGCAAACAGTTAGTCACACTCGCAACCCGCCCATTGCGCAGTCCAGTTTCTGACACCTTCGACGCAGCTGCAGCAGATCCGCAAGTGTGGTGTCGATTCGCCGACTTGCTGTGACCAAGGTGTTAACCAGCTCCACCCTGAAGGAAAACAACTCTCTTCTGCTAGGTCGTAAATCTCGATCGCACTTAGAGAGCGAGAGGTGTTCAACCAGCTCGCCCTCAATCTAATTAAATCGCTCAAGGAAGTTTAAGGCGAAAAAAATCACGCTAAACAGGATACCGTAACCAGAACGCGAAATTCATAAATACAACCCAATAAATATCAATTATCGGAAATTTACTCGGCCTATTCAGCAACGAGCAAGGATCGAGTTTGGTCACCCCCTGGCATAACCGTGGTCGCTTTCGTTGTTCTTCCAGAAGTAGGCACTTCAACCAGACGACCACGGCAGTTATCATCAAAATTATGGCTTGTCGAGACCTGCCACGCTAGACCCCCTCCCGTCTCGTTTGTGGCGGGACGAGTCCCGCCGAGGTCTCTCCGACCAAGTCCTGGGACGATACCGTGGTTTCCCTTGGGCTGTGACAAACTCTCCAAAGTGGCGCGGCCGCGACCTGGACCCAATAAACCACAGGTAGATTCAGCTTTTTTCTGCAGTTTGTAACACCTTCTAAGTACATTTTAAACATGATATTTACATGTGAAATATGAAATAAATAAACCCCCACTGGCTAGACTGGGGTTGGCCTTGTTGTTGTTGTCCAAGTGGTCGGCCAAAGTGAGGTGCCAATGGCAGGATGGAGGAAACTCGGAACTCGGGCTCGCGCTGGTGATCATATTGTTATGCTATCATAACTTTAAACGACCACGACACGTCCGTCTGGGTTTAGGTTTAGGTAGGTGTTTTGGCCGTGCACCGCGGAGGAACAAACAGCCTTCCGGAACAGGGAGGAAGTGATTTTGAGCGGATTTCAAAAATTACAAGTTTTTTCTAAATTGTGAAATATAGTTTAGAAAGAATTTTTTGATCAAGCTTGTATTTTTTCCACATCAAAACAAATTAAAAAAAATACTGGATTCAAAATCCAGAACTTCCTGTACCACAAGAAATCCCCTTCTAGCAATATCGATCCTCCAACGACAACAACACCTTCAACCGTGCGCGCACAAAGTATGCAAATTCCAGCACCTCTTAAACGGCTTAGCACAAAGGGTCGACCGCCGCACTGCTATACATCACCGTGACTCCCCAAGGAACAACAGCATCTCTCCCGCTGGGCAAGATCCTAGAGTTTTGTCCAAAGTGCGGCGCAACTATTTATGAAATAATTTCGCCATTACAAAACCGCGCGCGCGCGCAGAAAGCGACAAACATCTAAACCAATAAATAATCCGAAAATTTATAGAGTCTAACCAGCACTTTCGCCGTGGCCCTCGGAGATGACGGTGGAGTGGGCATCCTCTTCTTCCCGGCTGCCGGTACAATTTAGCGTCGAGTCATGACTTGAAGTTCGCACCGATAAGAGAGTGAGCGAAGAAATGGTGCCCTTCAACGTTAAATGGCCTGGTCGGTTCCGTCCTGCGGAAAGAGCTGATTGTAGCTGCCATAAATTCTGTTGGGACCCCGGTCGGAACGCAGAGCTAAAGTTCAGCCGTAGCCCAAGGACATCTCGCAGTGAGCATCACTCCAATTTGGAGCGACTAGGCGTCTTCGTGGAAGGGGTTGCATGGTGGGGACTTGCTATGAACGTTAATATAATAATTTAGAAAAAAAAAATGTTTTCAATTGATCTTTAAGTGGTCACCCTGTAAAACAATTGCAACTCTTGCAGTTGAGAAAGCATTCCTCACGATGAGCCAGTTTTGATAGGAGAAACCGACTCGCAAATGCCTCACGCGAGTGATTGATTTACCTCACTTCGTAACCAACCCTGCTGGCACTCTGATTTGCCAAGAATTCCACCGAGAAGTTTGACCTCGAAAGAATGTTTATGGACCAACCACTAATTTCTGCTCTCCCCAAAATGACCACAGGCTCCTCGGCGATTCGCCAAAGTTCAAACTCAAACCCAATTAGCTGCGGTGAAAGTGACGAGGATTGGGAATTCTCGGCGAGTCAGCCCAACCATCAAATGATATGTGTATCCTCTCACGTTCATCGCGAATCACTCTCACTCTTCGGCAAACGGGCCCCGGCGACCATCGACGTGTGATTATGGTTTTAATCACAATGTATTAGAGGATGTTAGCAGACAGTAAAAGCATAATTTATTCATCAGCATCGAAATCATAAATCATCCCGCTGCCGAGGCCGCAGATCGATTCGACGGTGGTGGCCCATGCGGCTTTTGGTGAGCCGGGCTTGGAGTCGGCATGCGTTGAAACCGTTTTGGAATCACGGCAGCAGCGAAAGGAAAACCTCGGGTGATACACACGGCACAAGTCTGCGAAATCAAGCGTGTGTGCTGCGAGCTTGGTGCGTTCTTTTACTAACGGTAAAACAGAATCTGGACGTAACTAAGATATTTTTAATGTTTAAAGATAATATCACAAGCACTGTTAAAAAAAAAAATGATAAAACGTGACTCTTAAGTTTAATATTGTTAAACAAGTTATTATGTAATTCCATTCCATTGAAAACAACACTAAAAATAAAACAAAAAAAATCAAGCAACAATTCAGACGAAATTTTTGAGCAAAAAACGTGGTTTCAAAATGCCAGGTTTGAACGAATATTTGTTTAGACCCCTTTTGTTAGATATTGTTGCAAAAAACAGGATGATATTATTTAAAATTGTCCGGGAAACTCGATGGTGATAAAATGAAAATAATGCAAAAAATGGAAAATATGTCACAAAAAACGAAGTTGTCTTTATAGCTGTCGGCGACCATTGTTAGTACCAACCACGGCGCCGGATACCCATATTTATACAAAGAATTTTAAAGCCCCCGCCGCAACCACCTTTTAAAACCTAAACTGTAAAAATAATACTGGAGAGCATCTGAAAATGTCTTTTTATTGAATTCTTTTGACAGTTTCATATAAAATTCAACCGGAAAATAGTTTTTGCTCTAATTGTGAGTAAAAGAAAGGATGTTGTTTTTTTAAAAAAATCTTCAAAAAGAGGCTTGTTTCAAAAATAGAGGGATAGTCAAATTGGCTCCAAAAATTGTGATTTCTGACAACCATCAAAAGATAAACCAAGTCTGATCCTTATTATGAGCATGAGCATGAGCATGAGCATGAGAGACCACCCATGGTTGTCCTTCTCCGTTGCTGAACAGAACCGTAATATCCTTTCAACACTACTGATCATAGGCTTTGACTATCAAGTGGTATTTCCCTTATCAACAGCATGTATGAATGCGCTGAAAAGATAAAACACCATGATTGCCAAAACTAGATCAGTTGCGAATAGGTAACAGTCATTGGCCACCAACGGCGCCCGCCATGTCAGTTTGTAGATCTCGATTTTAAGGGACGGGAATGTTAGTTAGCGCAGGTTGCTACTAGGGCAGCTGATTTACTCTGTGCTTACACCCCACGAGCGCCAGGAACCTGAAAATTTGTTAGTAGGGTAGGGTGTTTGGTCAGGATTCATCATAGAAGATGATGATGCGACCCAAAATCATAGTGTTTGTTGAAAGATGTTATATATTATTCTCAAGGCAAACAATCGGATGCTGCGGATGAGACATTTCCCGTTTATCGGTTGTTAAATTTTAAATGTAAACCAATTCTGATCCTTATTATAGCTACAAACTGCAGATGAAATAATATTGATTTAAATTGTAAAAAAAGAATGCAAAAATGAGAAAAAAAAAAAAACTTTAGGTGGCTATAACTTGAAAACGGGGCCCTTTATCAAATTAACTGTAAAGTACATTTAAATTTTACATAAAAACAGGTCAAACATTTTTTTTCTGTATGAAATTTCGATTTTTTTTCCAAGTATCACTTTATAACTCGGCGGAAGATTTATTGACCATATTTCTCTATGGCTCAAAAGTTGCGGGTTTTTATCACATGAATTATATAAAAAAATCTCGAAAATCAAAAAATACTTATTTTAGGAAATTGAGTTTTTGTGAAAAAAAAGTTAATAAAAAAATCCGTGTATCTTTTTTTTTAAAAGTCCTCAACAATACCTACAACTCTGCCGAAGACACCAAATTGATCAGAAAATTCACTCAAAAGTTACAACTGTTAAAATATTTACATACCATTTTTGTATGGACAGCTGCCACAATTGTATGAAGACTTGCATGGGTGAACCAATGACACAAAATAGATTTATTGGTCATAGGGAAGGCCCCCTCGAAGTTTGAGCCAAATCAAAAATTACAAATAAAATCCATTTCGGGTTTTGATGGAGAAATGCTCAAGCATTAAATAAACTGCTGAATTTAAATAAGCAAACCGGTTTCTCGCAAAAATTTTCACAAATAAGATGTTTCAAAAGTGAAAATATTGAAGAAAACTTAATGCACATTTCTGTCAGCCTATTCAAAAATAAAATAAATCAATAATCAGCCAAATAAACTATTCCAAAATATTAAAAATTTATTGAAAAAATCAAGCAATTAATTTGAAACTAATAAAAATTTAAAAAAATCGTTTCTTAAACATCTAAGCATTGACGACTTTTTTGCGAAAGAAAAATGTATCGCTCCGTAAAATGAGAATTACATAAACATGCAAAATATGGTACAAATATGTTTAAAAAAATCCTTTCAGATTGTTTTCAGTTGATTAGTCTTCTTTTTCCATAAAATTTTGAAGTTTCTTGAAAAAAAAGTTTTACCAATTTTGTAAAAACAACTTTGAACAAAATTTGCAACGTCCTTAACGGCAAAAAGTTTATTTTTAAACTACCATAACTGCACATGAAACAATAAATATAATAAAAAAAAAACGTTTCTTAATCCACCTTTAGGTGGTTGGTGCCTTCCTCACATATATATATAGTATTTTCTAAACAAATAACAGCTGGACAAAGAGTTTAGGCAGAAGGCATTCCATCTTGTCACTTAACATAATATTCCCACCCCTACCAACTCCGAGCAAGCCGCGTGTAATCGGCTCCTCATGAGCTTTATCGTTTTGAGCAATAATATCAGCCATCTAAACTTATTTTAGTACCCTATTAAAGTTTAATTTTAGGACCCAATCAACGGATTTTCATAAACTTTGATCCCTTCAGAAAATCTCACCCGCATTGGAAACGAATCCTTCTCACCAATCCGGTTTGACAGCTCTACTGTCACGCAAAAAGTCGGCTTGATTTCAAAATTTTTGTGGCTGCTCGAAGTTTCATTCAAATGAAAATAAAATCCTCCCAAAATGGTCAACAAAACCGACTCCAACGACCACGAGCCCACGGACAATAAGCGCAGGCATTCAACCTCAGTGACGGAACCGTACCGACGAAGCTCCACGGAGGAAATCTATTCACGGTGAGTTTCAAACACATTTTGAAGAAGTTTATTTACATTCAAGTCTTCCGGCAGAACACGGTCGCTTTCGAGCAGCAGGAAGCGGCTAAACGCAGTCCGGAGGCCGACTCGAAGCTGTTTCACGCGACCTGCGATGAGCTGCACAAGTTATTTGACGTGATTGTGACGCTGAAGGAGGAGGGAGCGGCGTTGGAGGAGGTTCAGTGAAGATTGCGGAGAAGCGGATCGAGGGTTCGTTGGCGAGGAACCAACGGCGGCTGTGTTGAAAATGGCCCAGTGTGCGCACTTTTTGTACGAGAATTATAGGAGAAACCGGAAAAGGACATTTGTAACTGTATGAAGTGAAAATTATGAATGAAAAATAAGATGGTGAGAAAAAAAATCAATTTTACGACTTAATCAAGTTGAAAAATGTGAAACCGGAAAAACTGTTTTACTGTATGGCTTATCGGCATATAACTATTAATAGGGTTATCCGATCATCAATAAAACAGTCTCATTTGAAAGGTCTTTAAATTATCAGACTAACGCTTGTTCGGACGATGGATCCGGACATCATTTCATCAAAATATCAGAGATCCGGCCTCCAAAAAGTGTATACACAACACTTAAGTGCTCATAACTTTAGATAGGGTTATCAGATCTTCAATGTTTTGGGCTCATCAAAAAAGTCTTTCAATTACCCAACTAACGACGGGTCGCATTATAAACCCGCCCAACATTTCATCGAAATATTTGAGATCCGGCCTTTAAAATGTGTACGAATGACACTTAACTGCTCACAACTTTTGATAGGGTTATCAGATCTTCAATGTTTTGGGCTCATTAGAAAGATCTTTCAATTGTCCAACTAACCACGGGTCGCATGATAGATCCGGACAACTTTTTCATCAAAATATTTGAGATCCGGCCTCTGAAATGTGTACAAATGACACTTAAGTGCTCATAACTTTTGATAGGGTTATCAGATCTTCAATGTTTTGGGCTCATTAAAAAGGTCTTTCAAATACCTTTCTAAAAATGTATGATCAGACGGGTTTTCTTACAAAAACCACCCTTTTTACAATCTTTCAAACATTAGCCAGAATCGTTTTTTTAGCATAACTTTTGAAATACTTAACAAAACTTCATAATAGTTAAAATAGGTCTTGTGGGACCCTAAGACGGATCGAATGAGACCAGAACGGCCCAAATCGATTCAGCCAGTCCGGAGATAATCGAGTGCATTTTTTTCAGTGCACGTACTTACAGACATACACACGCACAGACATTTGCTTAGAATTTGATTCTGAGTCGATAGGTATACGTGAAGGTAGGTCTACGAGGTCGAATTAAGAAGTTCATTTTTCGAGTGATTTTATAGCCTTTCCTCAGTAAGGTGAGGAAGGCAAAACGCATTAGAGTGATTCTCTAGTATATATTTTTTTAGACTGTCAATCTTGTTTTACATTTACAGTCCAGACTCGATAATTCGGAGGCCTTGAAAAAGTTTTACTTCGGATAACCGGAACGCGATTTTTTTGTATTATTTTTTATTGACGTCCTCAGTATATAGACTCCGTATCCACGAAAAAAGAATTTGGATTTTTTTTAATCCAAGATGGCGGCCAAAATAGTTGTAATTTTAATGTTTTATTTTAATAGGCAATCAACTATTCAAAATTGACTGAAACGGGGTCACGGAAACCGAATTTTATGTTAAAAGTAAGAATATGCAAAAATACGATTCAAGTTTTGTTCGTAATTCCATTATCCGAAGTCCCATACAAATCTTCGGAAAATCGAAACTTATGATATTCTAGGCTTCGGATAATCATGTCTGGGCTGTATTTGGTCAACAGAATTCCAAATGTCCAAATAAGCCATTTTGCGTAATTGTTTTCTCCATACAAGTCTCCAGACAAACTTGGGGCTGACCATATTTTGATGAGGGATTTACTGATAAATTTGGTATAATAGGCAAAGTTTTAGGTTATGATTGACTTTTCAGAAAAAAATAAGCAAAAAAGCAAATTCCATTTGTTTTAGAGAGTAAAATTTTGTGCTATAGACATTTTTATTTCGGCCAAGTTATGATTTTTAAACAAAAATAATTATGTTTGAGAAGATTCGTATGATTACTCTATGTTTTTGTTTTCACAAAAATCATTTATGGATGTAAATTTAATTTGTAACGAAGCGTACAATTTTGTTATTTTGATAAAGTGCATTTTCTAATTAAAACCCATTTTTTGATTTTTTTTTTCGATTTTTGTTGTTGTTATTTTTTTAACAACCGAGAAAATTTACTACATTTTTTTACATTGTCAATCTGACCTTCAGTAACTGAGATAGACCCTTTCAAAAAATTAAAATATGGGAAGAATTTATTTCTATTTGCTATACCTAATTGTAAATTTCTAATCCAATCATTTTTCAAATAATGATATTTGGATATTTGATATATGATATTTGTTTCTATATCAAAAAAATTAATCACTTTTATTTTTTTCTTAAAAAATCTATTTTTAGAATTTTTAAATCACGACTTACTTTTCAAAAACGCGAAATAATAAGTTAATAATAAGTCCTTTAAATGAATTTGTTATTTTAACACATCAAATTAATTAAAACAAATTTTTTAACAATGATTCTAAATGATCTACATTCCCAAATTCACGCACCGCACGACGCCTCAATCGCGATCGATCGCCCAGGTTTGATGGATGTCGGCTTCTTCACGTCACACACTATTATCATACGCCAGCTTCTTTACCGTATATAGGTTGGTATCTGCTTCCCTCCCAGCGTTCATATTAGCCTAGTAGAGATGAATTCCACGGCGGTGTCTCGTCGCCGTCAGCCAACAGAGGGCGAAGCTATTAGCAAAACACTATTATCTTACATAAGCCATTTTGCTAATCACTGTTCCCCCCCACGAGAGAGTGAGAGAGAAACGGTCCGGGGCTTTCAATTTCAAACGACCTCGAAAAGCTTTCTTCCCCACCGCGTGCGTTCGTAGGACTTGAGAGCTTTTTTTGGGGTCTCGGAGGGACCTCGTAGGATTTCGATCGACGCGAGGGGGAGCGCCGCGCGATTTAATTATAGTTTATTAGCTTAACGGATATTGATACTGAGCTGAGGCTTCTCCCCCCGAAGGCACGGTTATTGATTTTCGCGCTCATAGGTCATCTTCAGGTTTGGCCTGTTCTCCTCCCCCCCTGGGGGGGTTCGCCCGTAAATTTCGCTTTTCACATAGTTCAGCCGAAACCCTGGAGGTAGATAGATATTGGAGCGCCGGAAACCAAGGTCGTAATTAGTCACGGGGGTCTAAAATGTGATTTTCCCTTTCACGAGCGAACCTGCTGAAGCTGAAGTAGTTTGAGTCGCCTCAAGTAAGTAGCGCCTTCCCTTCGCCGTTGTGTGGACCGTTTGGCAATAATTAGAACAACATGTTCTGCCCGGGTTGACCTTTCGAGCCAGAAGCCGAGGCTCTAAAACAGAGCACCACCTCGCTAAATGTTGGTCCCGGGCAGATAATCATAACACTTGAAATTGGTAGCTGAGTGCGGAGAGTAAACATGGGCGGTGGGAATGATCGAAATGTTTGCAAACTGATTTCAACTGAAATAAATAATTATTTTTTAGAGTATCCCTAGCTTTAAAATCATCTGACCAAGTATTCAACCGGTAGAACACGACAGCCGCCACCGGGGACAGGAATAACAAGCAGCGCGTCAGTTCTAACTGTAAGCGCCCCGGCCACACCCCGGACACCGCAGCAGGAAAGACGACCGAGGCCGCCAACACCAGCCAGCTAAAAGTAAAGTACACCCCGATCTATATAGCGAGACACGATTATCACGCGACTCCATGCCGGGACCCGACCGGCAATTAATTCAAATTCAATATTAATTTTACTTTCGTTGTTCGTGTTCCTGCCCTTCTGGCGCCCTCCGACGGCGCCCCTGGTCAGAACCACAAATCACGAGTTCCATCCAGTGGAGGGCCGCGGCGTGGCGTTAATTTGCCACACTTCTTCGACTGCTTCTCCGTCGAAGGCCCGTTGAAATGCTGCTGCACTGATTAGAAGCAAGAGGTGGAACGCGTTCTAAGAGCCAGAGTTCAAGATTTGGCGTGACTTCCTCTCCCCGCCGCCGGCTTCTGCGTTGAGCGGTTGGGTGGGGTTCTGTACTCACAGGTAGAACTTTAGGGGTCTTTCTTAAACTACGTTAACTTACTAAAGTCAAAATCACTTTTAACTAAATTAAGAACACACCAAAAATCTTGAAAATTCGCATAATTTATGAATGACCCCTTCAGCCCCAGTGCCAAAGGTGATCATAAAAAAGCAGATCAACTCTCGCGAAAACCGGCTCCGAGAAGTTGCATCGCGCCATTCTCGAGAACGCGCTCGTCGGGGGTTTCGAGGGTGCCGAGGGTCAGCAGGGTGTGGTCGGTCGTCCGTCCACGAGCACCATGTCCGTATCTCGAGCGGGGTTTCTCTCGTTGGCGTTGTCATCGTCGTCTCCGGCTGTTATTACGGTGCAGTTTAACTGTGGTGTGGTGCATTCATAACGGGATCCAAGGTTGTTTGCGCAGCAGCGCGACTATCACTTTGCGCACGGAATTAGAGCAGCTGAAATGGTAATGGTTTACAAGAAAAAAAATTAAAATCGATTTCATCAACCATTTAAATGATGAATTCCAAGATTCGCCGATTAAATCCTTTAAAGACCTCAGCGCTACCGGTCACTTGCACCTTAAAACCCCGTCCCCAAAAAAATCTCGCGTGATCAATCGGTCCCCCGTGACTTAACTTAACTCGCATCAATCGATCACCAGCGGCAAAACTCATTACCGAAATAAAGAAGATTTATGCCCATCACACCGGGCAAAGGACATGCCGCGAACGTCAACCAAAGTCCCTTCACCGGCGGCGCGGAGATCGAGATGATCAACCGAGAGCGAGCGGCAGAGTGGTGGCATGACGGACATTGACGATGACGACAATACGGAGTGAGTGTAAGGATTGCGTGCGATGGACGATGCGATGCGATGTGATGTTTGTGAGAGGAGTTCCTGATGAACTGTAGAGGGAAGTTAGTTTAGACACCTTTAACTAATTTTTTGTTATTAGGTTTTTTTTGTCTGGACATTAGTACACAATAAAAAATGTGTAAATTTGGAAGGTGTAATTTGGAAGGTTGAATATTACCTCTTTTATGATGTAATTTTACCTCAATTCAGACTGAAAAAGCGACATTACAACAGAAAAGTGGTAAAATTACACATTTTTTCAGACATAAAAGATGCACCCCTTCCCAGATGCAATTTTACCATGTTTTTTTTCCTGTGTATTTATTCTGCTATATTTAATGAAAAAGATTATTTCATCGTTCAAGGGCCTGAGAAAATAATCTTCCATCAACTTGACTATCGTTTATTTTATTTCAGATCATGAATATGTTTGTTAAAGTTTTCAGAAGAAATATGGCATTGATAAAACAATCATTCGAATCTCACTTGTTTTTTCTTAAGGTGATATTTTTTATGAAGTCTCCTCAATCTTCTTGATCTCAATTGAGTTTAAAATTGGTTTAATTAATATGGAAATTCTGTTTTTATCCAAAGAATTTTATTTTAAATAGATTCAAAAAAATAACAATAAAAACATCTACAATAATCCAAAGCTTTCTCACCATTGCAAATATTTTTCAAAGTTATTGTACCTCGGCTTTGGTCAAGATGAAGAGGGGAAAATAAAAATAAGAAAAGCCAGAATTTCAACATGTCATTTAGAAAAAAAAGGCATGGAAAATGCATTATACACCAGTACAGTGGGTTTATCATTGTTATTTTTTTCGCAGAAAATACTTATTGCGGCACTGTAAATTGAAAATTCACTAAAACTAAATATATTAAAAAATAACTCAAACATGTTTTAAATAATTGTAAACGCAGGGGAATTATTTTTAAGCTAATTACACTTAATTTTTCATTGAAGTTTTGAAGTTAAAAAAAATAGTGACATATTAAAAATATATAGGAAACAAATAAAACAACATTTAAAATATGTTCACCACACTAATGCGAAAATAATTGAAGATAAATCATGATATTTATTGCAAATTTAATGAATGCCTTAACGATTACTGTTTTATTCTACACAATTATTCAATCAAAATTAAATCCACATTAAAAAAAAAAACTTTAAGCGTGTTTAATCCTATTTATGATTCCAAAATTACTTCTAATTAAGCAAATATTTGCGATTAAATCGGCCACTGGAACAAGCCCTTGAGTGTTCGCAGAATAGTGTTTTGCCTTCCTCACTGAGGTAAGGCTATAATCCTGCTCTAAAATTGAACTTTTTATTTAAAGCTCGAAAACCCACCTTGATGTATACATATCGACTCAGAATCGAAAACCGAACAAATGTCTGTGTGTATGTGTGTGTGTATGTGTGTGTGTATGTGTGTGTGTATGTGTGTGTGTATGTGTGTGTGTATGTGTGTGTGTATGTGTGTGTGTATGTGACCAATAATGTCACGCAGTTTTCTCAGCACTGGCTGAACCGATTTTGACCAAACCAGTCGCATTCGACTTGGTTTAGGGTCCCATACGGTGCTATTGAATTGTTTGAAGTTTCGATAAGTAGTTCAAAAGTTATGTATAAAAATGTGTTTTCGCATATTTTCGGAAGTTGAATAAATGCCAGTAAACTGAACCAAACATCATCATGTTATACATCGTTAGTTAGGTAATTGAAAGACCTTTCCAACGCGTCCAAAACATTGATAATCTGGCAACCCTGTCTCGAGTTATACCCACTTAAATGATATTTATGTACTTTTTTGTAGCCGGATCTCACTTAAATGCATGTAAACAATGTCCGGATCCATCATCCGACCCATCGTTAGTAAGGTAATCGAAATACCTTTCCAATGAGTCTAAAACATTGAAGATCTGGCAACCCTGACTCGAGTTATAACCACTTAAGTGATATTTATGTACTTTTTTTGTAGCCGGATCTAACTTATATGTATGTAAACAACGTCCGGATCCATCATCCGACCCATCGTTGGTTAGGTAATCGAAAGACCTTTCCAACGAATCTAAAACATTGACGATCTGGCAACCCTGTCTCAAGCTATGACCACTCAAGTGTAATTTATTTACTTTTTTGTAGCCGGATCTCACTTAAATGTATGTAAACAATGTCCGGATCCATCATCCGACCCATCGTTGGTTAGGTAATCGATAGACCTTTCCAACGAGTTTAAAACATTGAAGATCTGGCAACCCTGTCTCGAGTTCTGACCACTTAAGTGATATTTATGTACTTTTTTTGTAGCCGGATCTAACTTATATGTATGTAAACAATGTCCGGATCCATCATCCGACCCATCGTTGGTAAGGTAATCGAAAGACCTTTCCATCGAGTCTAAAACATTGAAGATCTGGCTACCCTGTCTCAAGCTATGACCACTTAAGTGACATTTATTTACTTTTTTGTAGCCGGATCTCACATAAATGTATGTAAACAATGTCCGGATCCACCATCCAACCCATCGTTGGTTAGGTAATCGAAAGACCCTTCCAACGAGTCTAAAATATTGAAGATCTGGCAAACCTGTCTCGAGTTCTGACCACTTAAGTGACATTAATGTACTTTTTTGTAGCCGGATCTCACTTAAATGCATGTAAACAATGATCAGATCTATCATCCGACCCATCGTTGGTAAGGTAATCGAAAGACCTTTCCAACGAGTCTAAAACATTGAAGATCTGGCAACCCTGTCTCAAACTATGACCACTTAAGTGACATTTATTTACTTTTTTGTAGCCGGATCTCACATAAATGTATGTAAACAATGTCCGGATCCATCATCCAACCCATCGTTGGTAAGGTAATCGAAAGACCTTTCCAACGTGTCTAAAACATTGAAGATCCAGCAACCCTGTCTCAAGCTATGACCACTTAAGATGCGACTTATGAGCCCTTGAGTGATATGTGTGTTTTTTTGTATTCCGGAACTTAAGGAAGTGAGGAAGGCACCAACCACATAGGTGGATAAAGTTAGTTTTTTTGTTACATTCTAGTATATATTTCACAGTTCAAAAATCGATAAAATAAAACTCATTATAAATCTTTTTTATCAATATCATCAAATTTCAAACATAGTTAAATATTCATAATTGATTTATGTATATATGAATCACAATAATGAAAAACAATATTCGTCACTTGATTAAGGTTCCTTTACTCTCATAATAGAAACATAAAATTAAAAAATAAATGTTAAATACTACTTTATTTTTAAGAACTTAGACTGGTATAAATTTTATTGAAGGTTTTTTCTGTGAGTTCTGTTTGAGTTCCAGAGGGTCGCCCCAACTTAACTCAGAACAACAAACCCGGTTTTGGAAATTTCGAACCAAAAGTATGGTTAATTGCTTTATTCATCATTACAGTAAAATATCATTGAGTTCAAAATTATATTTTTCCCAAACTTTTAAGTCTTTCACCGATATGCGGCACAAAAATTTAATATTTGTTAAAATATTTAAAAGACTAGTTATTTTAATTGAAAATTCACGATTCAGCATTAAACAATAAATTCTTAATAGTTTGCAATCTATTCTACAAGTATTTTTTCATCACAAAATATGGGGGGAGGGCGTTTGTAGTTAAAGAAATTTGAAATAATAATCCATAAATTTAAAATTCCAATGTACAAATTGTTGCAAATAGCATTCTTGAATATTACAGTTGTTTGGAAACCATCAGTTAAAAAAAGGTGCAGGTGGTTATGCTCTACATGACCAATATGACAAAGAACTTTGTACAAAACTCCTAAAAAATATTCTATTTTATTTTATATTTTTAAAACATTGCCTATGTATTTAATCTTTGGCACCTCTGTGGAAATAAATTGCCAAAACACGAAAATATTGCCAAAACAAGTATGGTTCGGAAAATGTCCCCCCGGAAGAACCTCCCAGAAGGAACCGGCCACTCTAGGTTATGGCCACCACAATCAAAATGGCCATTTTCATTACCAGTTTTAAAAATCATGAATTTTGATACCCATATTGCCCCAAGTCGTATGGTTCGATTAATGTCCCCCCGGTAGAACCTTCCCGAGGGCACTGGCCACTCCGCGTGGTGCCAATATCCTATAAATGTGGTCCCAACTCCATTGCCCCAAATCATTCTTGTTTTCCGGTGACCGTCCTAACAATCTTCATTAGAACAGAATTCCTCCCAATTTAGTGCACAAACTGTGTCTTTCAATGTGTGCGTGTGTGTGTGTGTGAGCAATAAAATTACCACCGTGGATCCGTCTTTGTCGAAACCACGTTAGGTACTGAAATTTTCTGAGGCTAAGTGCTAGCTAAAATAGTTCGTATGAAATGTGGCAACAGTGGTGCAACATTCTCGCGTGACAGTTCCACGAAAACAGGAGAGGAGGCGAAATTTGCTAAGTGCTCTCAGCCAATCAGCAGCCGGGATTTTTCCTGCATTCGTTTTTTTATTTTCATCTTAACTTTTGAATACTTTAACAAAGTTTTATCAACTTTGTGAGGTAGTCTACTTGCAATTTAAGACTTCCCCTTCCGTTTGGTGGATAAAGCATGCAGATTGCTTGAATTGGGTGGATGATATAAGCGTTTAAACAATTACACAAATCGTTACTCTTTCGCTTCGCGAAATTTTGGATTGACACCCGTAGACAGTGCCCTTAGGACAAAGTTCTTTGTCAAAAATGTATGTTCATCCTAAACAATTCAGTTAATTGTATTTTTACATTAAAAATCGATTTTTCGAGACAACATTGATAGAGCTAAATAAACTTAAAATCATAAAAATAGTCATATTTTCAGAATTAACAATTTCCAAAACAGCATGTGAAATTTTTGAAAAAATTAACAATACAGTCCAGACTTGATTATCCGAAGGCCTTGGCAAAATTTCACTTCGGATAATCAAATCACAAAAAATGTTGTTTGTCTCTAAATTATATAAGAATTTTTAAATCCATGATGGTGGTCAAAATGGCGGTGATAATATATTGAAAAAATGCGTTTTTTTATTTTATAGACAATCAACCATTAAAATTTTACTAAAATGGGGTCGCAACACTCGAATTTTATGTTAGATGTTAGAAAATAAAAAGACGAAAAAAAGTATAACAAGCCATACTCTAAACATTTTTATGCAAAACGTGTTTTTAAATGCATTTTACACTGGTTAAGTTGTTTTGCAATCATTAGTTCTCAAAAAATGTATGATTTGACGAAAACAAAAATTTCAACAACAAAAAACTTTTTGCAAAACTAGGGATCGAAAATTTTCAAAAATTAAAAAAAATAAAATCAACCCAAACATGTTAAAAATGATACTGAACGCAAGGGAATGCCTTTTAAATTGATTTCAGCTGATTGCACTTAAACTTCCATTGACATTTACAATTTTTTTGAAAAAAAATATTATATTGCCCCCTTATTTTTCGGGCCAACTCGAAGGGGTGAGGGGGAGACAAAAACTTTAAATAAAATTTGTACCAGCCTTAAAAGATAACATTATTCTGAAAGTTTTACTAAATAACAGAACGATTTTTTTTTAAATCAATGAAATATGGGACATTTTACGTGAACCGGCACACCACTCGAAATGCTTAAAATTGATTGTGCTCAAATTTGGCGGTGCTGTTTACAATCGAAACATGCAAGAATCCTAAATTTCAGCAAAATTTGATCACTTCTTCCTTTGACATTATGCGGTGCTATCCAAAGTTTTGCGATTTTCACCAACTTTTCTTCACTCAATTCAAACACCACATGATAGAAATTGTTAACGGACTATTTTTTGCAGAGTTATTTTTTTGATTAAAATTATCTTCAAGTATTTTAAAAAGTCCTTCCTTGCTACGGTCCCCACCGGGAGAGGCTTCCCTGCGTAGCTACATCCATCAAGGCACTGGCCCTTGCTGGCGCGACTGAAATCCTCGCCTTTCTCCGAATAATTAACAAATAAAAGCCGCGGCTTGATCAATCTTCTCGATAAGCCTCTTTAGAAACTGCTGCCATCGCAGCCGATGCACTTTTTACCCGCGTGACCCATCAAGATGAGTCCACGGAGGCTTATTATCCTTGCCGCGGACAGACACCCAGTGGCCACACATCCGATAAGATTTGAATGGTCTACCCAAAAAAAAAAACTTACCACAGATCAAGCCATTCGATTCGGTACTTTCATACGCGGGCTGATGAGGCTTGAAAGGTTTATGCAATTTGGATCGCGCAAAGATCGAAAATTTTATTGCACTCAAAAACCCACAGCCGTTAAACTTCTGGAATTTGCAGCACAGTGGCTTATCTGGAAACCCGTGCGGCATCCTCGCCTTTACGATCACCGTGCACTTCTTCGAAGTGACTCCGAATTTATTGCCCATCGCCACCATCCCTTCGGTAGTCCGGTCGCAGGAATGATACGATGATGAACTGACCACGATAGGGACCTTTCCCTCTTCGAAACAAAATAAGAAGTCCATCCAAAATAAAACACTTAATTAAGGAAAAAAGGTACGTTATGAAACCTCATCAGGTAGCGCGCCAAAGAGATGGTGCGTATAATCGATGCGTTTCACCCTTTTCCCAGCTGGCAACCCTGCCGCTCAAGCTGATCATGAAACATGGTCGATAATGCCGCATTATCATCCCCTGACATGGATTGGAACCGCTGCACGAGCAGCGCCACACCAGATAGACGGGAAGATTCCTTGAAATAAAACGTAAATTTACGTACAATCTCTCTAGTGTAAAATCGCGCGTGAAAGTAAACTGTCGTGTAAGTTGATTTTTTTCTTCTCCTCAGTTGCATCTTTTAATTGCGATAAAGATTCAGCGCGAAGTACGTGTTGCGGGAGAATGTAGTATATAAGCTTTAATTAAATTAACCGAAATTTTCGGAGCTTTTCTCACGCCTCACGTAGATGTGCAAGAAATTGCAACCAAAAAAATACAGGAGGCATGAAATAAAAAGTTGCATTTATGGTGTACTTAAGATTAATCTGGGGATTATGATATGAAAGTTTTGGCAACACTTGTTTGCTTTTATTTATTTTTTACGCGGTTCGCTTCTACTTATATAATGCCCTGAAAATTGATCAGGTATAAAACGAATTGTGTACCACAGCAATGTACTGCTAATTAGTTTCCAGTTCCTTTAATTCTATTCAACAATCCTGAAACACATACATTGCTTGCAAAACCAACCACGTGCCATGGCGTGTAGGTTTGGAACAACAAATTAGAATTACTCCAAAGGGGTACGATCTTGTGTGTAATGGCTTTCAGTGCAGTAAGCACTGAAGAAGAAGCATCTAACAGAGCACACGCCAAACCCTTAGCTATTCATGCATAATGTTTAATGTGAGTACCTTTTCAATGTTCAATATGTTAACAAATACTTTTTTCAGTGAAAATTTTCTTTGATATATATTTATCACTATAAGCTCTTTGAATTATTTATTTTTTAGCAATTACTAAATGTCAGAATATCGAAACAATATTAATCACTAAAAAAACTATTGTAAATTGAACTTTGAATACAACATTTTTGGGTCTAAAAATTTAATCAACCAATTCATTCAGGTTTGTTCAACTCACACAAAACCTGAAAAAGACCCTTTTTTGTGATTTTTGCTTGTAATTTTAGTACATGGTCACGAACCTGAGGTTCTTTTTTTTATATCTCATAATGGGATGGGGTACAACTTCTTTATTTTTTCTATGTTTGAACTCAACATTTGCCTAAAAAAGTGTCCAAATATGTATTTTACACTAGTTCAGTATTTTGGCAATTAGGCCGTTGCAAATATTTTTTAAAGTTTATGTCCCTCAACTCTGACCAAAGTCTAGGGGGGGGGGGGCAAAAAAATAAAAAAATATAAAAATTGAAATAACGAGGCATGGTTTCAACATTTTAATCAAAAAAGTGTTTTCAAATGCATTATACACCTGTCCAGTTGTTTTGCCATCATTAGTTTCCAAAATATTTAAATATTGACGAAAGTTTTATTTTTTGCGAAAAATATTTTTTTGCGGTGCTGTACATTGCAATTTCATAAAAAATCAAAACATTTTTAAACAAGCCCATACATGCTTAATATGATTATCATTGCAGAAATATGCATTTTAAATTGTTTTAAGTTAATTAGACTTCTATTTTCATGGAAATTTTGAAGTTTTTCGGAAAAATATTTTTTTTTGCCCCCTGATTTTTCAGACCATTTGAAGGGGGGGGGGGGCGACATAAACTTTGAAAAATATTTGCAACGGCCTTATTAGTTTTCAAAAAATGCAAGGCTTGACGAAAACATACATTTTAGCAAAAAAAAAAAACTGTTTACAGTAGGGGAGAGTGGGGAGACTTGATCCCCGGGGACACTTGATCCCAAGCCTGTATCTCGTCAGCATGTGGGTAAAACAATTAGCTTTGTTCTAGAAAGTTGTGCGAAATTAACTAAAATTCATTGTAGAAAACAAAGAAAAAAATTAAAAAATGTTTAAATTGAGTTACACACATTTTTCTAAAACGAGCTGCAAAAAACTTCCAAGAGATCTTTTTTTTATTTTTTTGATATGTATAGAAAACACTCAAAAATTATTCAAAAAAATATTTTTTATAAATGAATTATGCATTTGATGTTAAATTTATCGTCATACTATTTTTACAATCAATCGTTTAAAAAAGTGCGTTTAGGGAGACTTGATCCCTGCATTTTTACAGTCACTAGAATCAGCCTCAAGGTTAATTAATTGGGCTGGGTTTTTATACATAGTTTCATTTAGTATAGTTGTACATAACTTACTGCAGTTTAAACCTTTTTTCAAAAGTTTTGTAAACAAAAATTTCCAGCTTTTGTAAACATGCTTAATTTTGGTCTAAAAAATAATATTTTAAGTTTCTAAATATTTTACATACTAAACTTGTTATATTTTGAACACAAACGTACAGGTTTTATGTGAAATTGCTGTAACTTATGGAAAATTAAAAGTTTGGATGAATAAGAAACATTTTGCTTAAGATTTTTTCAAAATGTTGAAAGGGGGATCAAGTTACCCCTAACATTTTTAAAATGCCGGTTTAAAATATTTTTTTAAAACGCTTGGCATGATTCGAAGAGTTCATCTGATGAAATACCCATATTAGCCAAACAAAGATGAATGTTTATGCTTTCAAATCATGCAAAAAGTTTTTAGTTCTGTGAGAAATTAAAAGAGTTATGTACGATACAAAAAAAGGGGATCAAGTCTCCCCACTCTCCCCTATGTACATTGAAAATTTTCAAAAATTTCTAAAGATATTGAAGAAACTCAGACATGCTAGAAATGATTCTAAACGCAGAGGAATGCCTTTTAAATTGACTTATTAAACTTAAATTTCCTTTGAAACTTTGAAGTTTTTTGAAAAAATATTTTGTTGTCCTTTGATTTTTCGAGACGATTTCAGATTTTCATTTGTAAAAAATGCGGCTTTTGGAACAAATTCATTTTAATTAAATGACAATTGAAAAATACTCCTAGAAATCAGCCATTTTAATTATTGTCAATTGATATGCCATTGTTAGGCTTAGTGATTTTTCACGCTCCATAATTGCAAATTTCTCGGGGCCCTAATTTCAATACACCAAATTTCACGGAAAGTGAAAAATGTTAAAATAACCGTGAAAATCTTATGTAAGAATAACAGAAACTGCTTTTTTGCTTCATTATAAATTATTTTTCAATAAGCTTAAAAAAATCTTCACAAATGTCACGTTCAAAAATTTTTTTTTCTTAATTTCAAAAAAAAAGTTTCACGTGGTTTATGGATGGGCTCTATATTTATTTTGAAATGTAGGGCAAACGTATTCTCACTTTCCAAAAAACTATAATAAAAATCAAGATGCAAAAATATTATAATCTGCTACAAAATCTTCAAATTTTTATCCAAACTCGGAATTGAAAACCAAAAAAATTGTATTTTTTTAACTTCCACAATCTGAAATGTTCTTTAAAGCTGATTTTATAGATCAAAAATACTAATCATTTAATGTTGAATGAACCAAGCTTGAATCTTCTAATTTCATTTAAAATTATGCTTTTCAATATTAAAAATTGTTATTACAGCAAATGACAATGTTACAAAATTCAATAAGAAAATAAATATTTTTTACTTTGACTGATTTATGTTAACATCATTAAAGTATTCGTAGCATTCACTTCTCAGTAAAAGATGTAACAATTTTATGTTAATGTATGTTTTGCGAACAATTTTTCAAATGGTTTTAAATTAAGAACTAATCAAATTTACTTAAAAAAGTTTTCATGGATGAAATATTTATTATGTTGTTATATCTAAGCAATGATTTGAGAAAATTGATAAATTTCACGGAATTTCACAGAAATCTTCAAATTTCAAGAAAATCACGCTGTCCGCGAAACCGTGAAATATCACTAACCCTAGCCATTATGCACCATTGGTTCAATCATACAAATTTGACTGTTGTCAATAAAAATCGTATTAGAAATTATAGAACTGAACCTATATAACGTCTTTTTATCGATCGAAATATTTTTTTTAATTCCACTATTCACTACAAAAAATCAATGGAGCACTTCCATTCGAGCAGTTTTTGCTTTTTTCTACAATGTATTTCTTATGGAGCGAATTGTCAAAAACTGCTCAACTGCGGGTGCTCCATTGCTTTTGAGTTTTATTTGTAAAAATTTCCAATTTTTGGAACATCAAGAACATGGCCGAAAAAAAAAAGAAGTGACGTTTAATTTGAGATCTGAAAGTACCTAACAGAAATTCATCCTTGCAGTTAGCTCAAATGAAATATTCAAAATTTTAAATTCATAAATGATATTCTTTTTTTAAATGGCTCAAGATTTTAAAAGAAGATGAAATTATTTTCATAAAATTTTCAGTTGAGACGACCAGTTTGATAGCTATTCTCATTTTTCACACGATTTTGAATTGGTTTGCATATCTTTTCATTGGGTTTGAATAACAAGTCAAATAAGTAATTTTTCGTTATCTCTTTCTACCAAATTTTCTGAAAGTAATTCTTCACGTTTTGGCAAATCGATATTTCTTTGCATTGTTGACATAGAATCTTCATCCAAAGGGCATGTCAATATTGAAAAATCTGCTTCTAGAGAAGGTAAAGTTTTCAGTTATAATTAAAACAAATCGAAAAAATCATACACGCCTGAAAAAATCTATTTTTAATGAATAATCATGATTTAAATGCATTAGTTTTTTACGATTTTGGATCAAAAACGAAATATTTTAAACCAAATATAAAATTGGAGTTATGTCGTATTAAAAATATTAAATATCGAAAATATGGTCAGAAATTTAGGCTCGAATTTTCGAAAATTGGTTTAATCCCAAGTAACATTTTTTTTCCAAGAGTTCTGCAAGAGATCTTCAAGATAGCTACAGCATAGCAGTTTGGACCGCGGAAGGATAAAATTCTCTTCAAAACTTCTTCTGGGGTTTGGAAGAGTACTTAAAGAAAGTTTTATCCTACTGTGGTCCAAACTGCTATGCTGTAGCTATCTTGAAGAGCTCTTGTAGAACTCCTGTAAAAAATGTTACTTGGGATGGTACGACCATTTAAAAAAATAAAAAACTCCAGAATGTATATCAACGTGACGAAGACAACAAACACCAACAGGTGGATAAAGAACGTTTTTCTAAATCAAAGCCCAAGAAAAAAAACCCCAGCTGCGGCTGTTGCATCCGCTGGGAGGAAGCCCGACCGAGCGCGCGAGCTATAAAAGTTTAAAAATCGTGATTAATTAGCCGGAATAAAAGTGTTTACATTTTAGGTGGCCATTTTCTGTACCGATTTTGCCGGACCGTTGCGCTCGCTCGTCGCGGTATGGTTTTTCTTAATTACATTCATTCGGCGGTGAGACCCCCTTCCCCCCCTTTGGAACAGGTACTATTGCAGTTTGATGCTCTTTTTTCTGCTCCTCCCGTTGTTGTTCGAGATTGCATATTCAAAATAAAGGGAAAATCACGTTCACCACAGTCGATGAATGAACCAACATGAAGAAAAAACGTAAGTTAAAACACAAGATGAATGTAAACCGATACGCAGAAAGTTTTTCTGCGCTGGCGAAAGGCCTGAACCGGCGGAACCAACCGAGCCCAAAAGACGAAGCGGGGGGAAAAAATTGTGCGTGTCCGAATTTGCCTCTTTCGCTATTAATTAGTTCGAAAATAAATAATTTTCCACCCGGAGACAATCGCGTTGGACAACCACCAATTTCACACTATCTGCAGGAAAACGCATGTTTTCGCGCGAAACGCAGATTTTCGCTTTCTGGGGCCCGCGCAAAGATGGACAACCGCGATGGGGCTCATCGCTCGAGCGGTTAAAAAGGCTTTTTATTTATGTGACCATAAAAAAGGAACCAGGGCAATTTTCTGGTATCTTCGTTGGCGTTTGTCGGTTTAATGTTTTTTGGAGGAGATGTTTTACTTTATGGTGTTGGGCTTCGTTTTTTTCTGATTTGGGACATACTTGAATAACGGCAAGCAAAATTACTCTCTGTTGAAATTTAGTAAATTTGAATCACTCGTAGTTTATTACATGTTGGGCAAAGAAACATTTGATTCTAGATTTTTTGAAAAACGTAAATTGTAATATTTAATTGAACAATTCTCTCCAAAAACTGATTTTTTACTGAGTAAAAAAGTAACATTCTATAACAAAAAGGTTACCTCATTCACAAAAAAAATCCCAACGACCTCCAACGACACATGATACCGAATAAAGCGATCAAATTAAACGTTTTTTAGCGCTCCGGCCCTCAACCGAAACAGCTCTATCAGAAAGAAACGCACCTTCTTTGAAACAGATGTCACCACGACGCAGATCACGCTTTTTCCCCTGCACGGTCCATGGCACTGCCAACTCTGGACAAGAATCCCATCGATTACTTCTCCTAGACGGCTGGACGGCGGCGGCGGCGTGATGACCAAAAAGGCTCCACGTTCGTATTAAAGAAAAAATAAATTCGCTATAATTAGGTAATTAAAATTTGCAATATTCATAAATCTTCCTCCTGCTGGGGGGGGGGGGAGAGAGCATGGGGTCGGATCGTTTTAGCACTTACTTTTACGACAATCTGAGATTGTCGTCAACGTTTGGGGGGTTCGTCGCTTGCACAATCCAAACCGATGTCTCTTCCAAATCGTCTCCTGCGAGGAGGTAATTCAATCTACCGTTGCCAAACACGGAGTGTTTGAAATTGCAAATCTGTTCAAACGTTCTAGTGATTTTGTCGCACCTTTCCGTCCCCAAACCCCAAGTCTTCAAAAGAAAGCGAACCCCAATTTGAGTAATGAAATGGTAACACGCACTGTGAACGCTATGGCCCCCCTAACGTTAGAGTATAGACGATAGCCGTGGAATGTGCCAGCATGAATGGGACCTGTCAACCGAGGGGCGGAGCGGAGGTCTTTGCTCTATTTTGCGCCCATAATTCATGGGGACACGGCACACGATCTGATCTGCGGTATTGTGTAGTGGGTGGCGTGACTTGTCGTAGTTGTTGGTCGCCGCTGGGAGATTTTATGGATTTTTCGGCCGCGGCATGTGTCTCAATCTAATGGAGTTTCGAAGCGATAGTGAAGTCTTGAGATGGGGTCTCGCTGTACCAGAGATTTCTAAGAGGTGGTGGAGGAGGAGGATGAAGTGTAAATGCCATTCGCGCACACGAGGGACATTTTATGGGTTTTGCGTAAAAGATGATCTCTCTGTGAAGACAGCTGGACAAGCGAGCGCGTAGTGGTGGCGAAACTAGTGCAAAGTGATAGGAGGCTTTCCGGTTCATTGACGTTGGGTGATATCCTGAACTGTTGGAAATTGTAAATTCAAAGTTGAAAGGAAATGTTAAAATGATTTTTTTTCGAAAATTGTATAACTTGGGAATAACATAAACGAGGCCAGTAACATTTTATGTTAAATATAACAAGATATGTTATCCGTCGTTATGATTTTTTTTTGTTATTGGATTGTTATTGTAATAACAGACTAATAAGATTTCTAGATATTCTTCGAACAAATCTTTGTTATTTTAACAACTAATCTGATCATTAAAATAACAGTTAAAGGAATTCTTCCATAACCAAAAATGTTATTACAAAGTTGTTTTGGCTTTCAACCAAAATTAGACCAATAACAAATTTTTTTATGATAACATAAACTGTTATTAAACCCTTATGCAAAAATGGATTTTTCAAGAAGATTCCATAACACTTTCTGTTATGTTATGTTATGTTGTTAAACATTTGTCATTGAAATGGCATGAATTTTGTTATAACAATCTGCCCGGGACAAGTTGCACTTATGAATATTATTTGAGAAGGACATGAGTAAAAAAAATTAATTATTTAAAAAAAATGCATCTCGAAGCCAACAATTATTTCCAATTTTGCGCATTAAATATAAAAATAAATCACTATAATTTGTGTTTGGGTTTATATAGTCATTTTGGTCATTTTGTTAATTTTGTTCATTTTGGTCAATTTGGTCATTTTGGTCATTTTGGTCATTTTGGTCATTTTGGTCATTTTGGTCATTTTGGTCATTTTGGTCATTTTGGTCATTTTGGTCATTTTGGTCATTTTGGTCATTTTGGTCATTTTGGTCATTTTGGTCATTTTGGTCATTTTGATCATTTTGGTCATTTTGGTCATTTTGGTCATTTTGGTCATTTTGGTCATTTTGGTCATTTTGGTCATAATGTTCATTATGTTCATTATGGTCATTTTGGTCATTCTGGTCATTTTGGTCATTTTGGTCATTTTGGTCATTTTGGTCATTTTGGTCATTTTGATCATTTTGGTCATTCTGGTCATTTTGGTCATTTTGGTCATTTTGGTAATTTTGGTCATTTTGGTCATTTTGGTCATTTTGGTCATTTTGGTCATTTTGGTCATTATGTTCATTATGTTCATTATGGTCATTTTGGTCATTCTGGTCATTTTGGTCATTTTGGTCATTTGGGTCATTTTGGTCATTTTGGTTATTTTGGTCATTTTGATCATTTTGGTCATTCTGGTCATTTTGGTCATTATGTTCATTATGTTCATTATGGTCATTTTGGTCATTCTGGTCATTTTGGTCATTTTGGTCATTTTGGTCATTTTGGTCATTTTAGTCATTTTGGTCATTTTGGTCATTCTGGTCATTTTGGTCATTTTGGTCATTTTGGTCATTTTGGTCATTTTGGTCATTTTGGTCATTTTGGTCATTTTGGTCATAATGTTCATTATGTTCATTATGGTCATTTTGGTCATTCTGGTCATTTTGGTCATTTTGGTCATTTTGGTCATTTTGGTAATTTTGGTCATTTTGGTCATTTTGGTCATTTTGGTCATTTTGGTCATTTTGATCATTTTGGTCATTTTGGTCATTTTGGTCATTATGTTCATTATGTTCATTATGGTCATTTTGGTCATTCTGGTCATTTTGGTCATTTTGGTCATTTTGGTCATTTTGGTCATTTTGGTCATTTTGGTCATTTTGGTCATTTTGGTCATTTTGGTCATTTTGGTCATTCTGGTCATTTCGGTCATTTTGGTCATTTTGGTCATTTTGGTCATTTTGGTCATTTTGGTCATTTTGGTCATTTTGGTCATTTTGGTCATTTTGGTCATTTTGGTCATTTTGGTCATTTTGGTCATTTTGATCATTTTGGTCATTTTGGTCATTTTGGTCATTTTGGTCATTTTGGTCATTTTGGTCATTTTGGTCATTATGTTCATTATGTTCATTATGGTCATTTTGGTCATTCTGGTCATTTTGGTCATTTTGGTCATTTTGATCATTTTGGTCATTCTGGTCATTTTGGTCATTTTGGTCATTTTGGTCATTCTGGTCATTTTGGTCATTTTGGTCATTTTGGTCATTTTGGTCATTTTGGTCATTTTGGTCATTTTGGTCATTTTGGTCATTTTGGTCATTTTGGTCATTTTGGTCATTTTGGTCATTTGGTCATTTGGTCATTTGGTCATTTTGGTCATTTTGGTCATTTTGGTCATTTTGGTCATTCTGGTCATTTTGGTTATTTTGGTCATTTTGGTCATTTTGGTCATTTTGGTCATTTTGGTCATTTTGGTCATTATGTTCATTATGTTCATTATGGTCATTTTGGTCATTTTGGTCATTTTGGTCATTTTGGTCATTTGGGTCCTTTTGGTCATTTGGGTCATTTGGGTCATTTTGGTCATTTGGTCTTTTGCGTTAATTGGGTCATTTTGGTCATTTTGGTCATTTTGGTCATTTTGGTCATTTTGGTCATTCTGGTCATTTTGGTCATTTTGGTCATTTTGGTCATTTTGGTAAGTTTGGTCATTTTGGTCATTTTGGTCATTTTGGTCATTTTGATCATTTTGGTCATTTTGGTTATTTTGGTCATTTTGGTCATTTTGGTCATTTTGGTCATTTTGGTCATTTTGGTCATTTTGGTCATTTTGGTCATTTTGGTCATTTTGGTCATTTTGGTCATTTTGGTCATTCTGGTCATTTTGGTTATTTTGGTCATTTTGGTCATTTTGGTCATTTTGGTCATTTTGGTCATTTTGGTCATTTTGGTCATTATGTTCATTATGTTCATTATGGTCATTTTGGTCATTTTGGTCATTTTGGTCATTTTGGTCATTTGGGTCCTTTTGGTCATTTGGGTCATTTGGGTCATTTTGGTCATTTGGTCTTTTGCGTTAATTGGGTCATTTTGGTCATTTTGGTCATTTTGGTCATTTTGGTCATTTTGGTCATTTTGGTCATTTTGGTCATTTTGGTCATTTTGGTAAGTTTGGTCATTTTGGTCATTTTGGTCATTTTGGTCATTTTGGTCATTTTGATCATTTTGGTCATTTTGGTTATTTTGGTCATTTTGATCATTTTGGTCATTCTGGTCATTTTGGTCATTTTGGTCATTTTGGTCATTTTGGTCATTTTGGTCATTTTGGTCATTTTGGTCATTTTGGTCATTTTGGTCATTCTGGTCATTTTGGTTATTTTGGTCATTTTGGTCATTTTGGTCATTTTGGTCATTTTGGTCATTTTGGTCATTATGTTCATTATGTTCATTATGGTCATTTTGGTCATTTTGGTCATTTTGGTCATTTTGGTCATTTGGGTCCTTTTGGTCATTTGGGTCATTTGGGTCATTTTGGTCATTTGGTCTTTTGCGTTAATTGGGTCATTTTGGTCATTTTGGTCATTTTGGTCATTTTGGTCATTTTGGTCATTTTGGTCATTTTGGTCATTTTGGTCATTTTGGTCATTTTGGTCATTTTGGTAAGTTTGGTCATTTTGGTTATTTTGGTCATTTTGGTCATTTTTGTCATTCTGGTCATTTTGGTCATTTTGGTCATTTTGGTCATTTTGGTCATTTTGGTCATTTTGGTCATTTTGGTCATTTTGGTCATTTTGGTCATTTTGGTCATTTTGGTCATTTTGGTCATTTTGGTCATTTTGGTCATTTTGGTCATTTTGATCATTTTGGTAATTTTGGTAATTTTGGTCATTTTGGTCATTTTGGTCATTTTGGTCATTTTGGTCATTTTGGTCATTTTGGTCATTTTGGTCATTTTGGTCATTTTGGTCATTTTGGTCATTTTGGTCATTTTGGTCATTTTGATCATTTTGGTCATTTGGTCATTTGGTCATTTGGTCATTTTGGTCATTTGGTCATTTTGGTCATTTTGATCATTTTGGTCATTTGGTCATTTTGGTCATTTTGGTCATTTTGGTCATTTTGGTCATTCTGGTCATTTTGGTCATTTTGGTCATTTTGGTCATTTTGGTCATTTTGGTCATTTTGGTCATTTTGGTCATTTTGGTCATTTTGGTCATTTTGGTTATTTTGGTCATTTTGGTCATTTTGGTCATTCTGGTCATTTTGGTCATTTTGGTCATTTTGGTCATTTTGGTCATTTTGGTCATTTTGGTCATTTTGGTCATTTTGGTCATTTTGGTCATTTGGTCATTTGGTCATTTTGGTCATTTTGGTCATTTTGGTCATTTGGTCATTTTGGTCATTTTGGTCATTTTGGTCATTTTGGTCATTTTGGTCATTTTGGTCATTTTGGTCATTTTGGTCATTTTGGTCATTTTGGTCATTTTGGTCATTTTGGTCATTTGGTCATTTTGGTCATTTTGGTCATTTTGGTCATTTTGGTCATTTTGGTCATTTTGGTCATTTGGTCATTTTGATCATTTTGGTCATTTTGGTCATTTTGGTCATTTTGGTCATTTTGGTCATTTTGGTCATTTTGGTCATTTTGGTCATTTTGGTCATTTTGGTAATTATGTTCATTATGTTCATTATGGTCATTTTGGTCATTCTGGTCATTTTGGTCATTTGGTCATTTTGGTCATTTTGGTCATTTTGGTCATTTTGATCATTTTGGTCATTCTGGTCATTTTGCTCATTTTGGTCATTTTGGTCATTTTGGTCATTCTGGTCATTTTGGTCATTTTGGTCATTTTGGTCATTTTGGTCATTTTGGTCATTTTGGTCATTTTGGTCATTTTGGTCATTTTGGTTATTTTGGTCATTATGTTCATTATGTTCATTATGGTCATTTTGATCATTTTGGTCATTTTGGTCATTTTGATCATTTTGGTCATTTTGGTCATTTTGGTCATTTTGGTCATTTTGGTCATTATGGTCATTTTGGTCATTTTGGTCATTTTGGTCATTTTGGTCATTTTTGTCATTTTGGTCATTTTGGTCATTTTGGTCATTTTGGTCATTTTGGTCATTTTGGTCATTTTGGTCATTCTGGTCATTTTGGTCATTTTGGTCATTTTGGTCATTTTGGTCATTTTGGTCATTTTGGTCATTTTGGTCATTTTGGTCATTTTGGTTATTTTGGTCATTATGTTCATTATGTTCATTATGGTCATTATGTTCATTATGTTCATTATGGTCATTTTGATCATTTTGGTCATTTTGGTCATTTTGATCATTTTGGTCATTTTGGTCATTTTGGTCATTTTGGTCATTTTGGTCATTATGGTCATTTTGGTCATTTTGGTCATTTTGGTCATTTTGGTCATTTTGGTCATTTTGGTCATTTTGGTCATTTTGGTCATTTTGGTCATTCTGGTCATTTTGGTCATTTTGGTCATTTTGGTCATTTTGGTCATTTTGGTAATTTTGGTAATTTTGGTCATTTTGGTCATTTTGGTCATTTGGTCAGTTTGGTCATTTTGGTCATTTTGATCATTTTGGTCAGTTTGGCCATTTTGATCATTTTGGTCATTTTGGTTATTTTGGTCATTTTGGCCATTTTGATCAGTTTGGCCATTTTGATCATTTTGATCAGTTTGGCCATTTTGATCATTTTGGTCATTTTGGTCATTTTGATCATTTTGGTCATTTTGGTCATTTTGGTCATTTTGGCCATTTTGATCAGTTTGGCCATTTTGATCATTTTGATCAGTTTGGCCATTTTGGTCATTTTGGTCATTTTGGTAATTTTGGTCATTTTGTTCATTTTGGTCATTTTGGTCATTTTGATCATTTTGGTCATTTTGGTCATTTTGGTCATTTTTGTCATTTTGGTCATTATGGTCATTTTGGTAATTTTGGTAATTTTGGTAATTTTGGTAATTTTGGTAATTTTGGTAATTTTGGTAATTTTGGTAATTTTGGTAATTTTGGTAATTTTGGTAATTTTGGTAATTTTGGTAATTTTGGTAATTTTGGTAATTTTGTCATTTTGTCATTTTGGTCATTTTGGTCATTTTGGTCATTTTGGTCATTTTGGTCATTTTGGTCATTTTGTTCATTTTGTTCATTTTGTTCATTTTGGTCATTTTGGTCATATTTGGTCATTTTGGTAATTTTGGTAATTTTGGTAATTTTGGTAATTTTGGTAATTTTGGTCATTTTGGTCATTTTGGTCATTTTGGTCATTTTGGTAATTTTGGTCATTTTGGTCATTTTGGTCATTTGGGTCATTTTGATCATTTTGGTCATTTTGGTCATTTTGGTCATTTTGGTCATTTTGGCCATTTTGATCATTTTGTTCATTTTGTTCATTTTGGTCATTTTGGTCATATTTGGTCATTTTGGTAATTTTGGTAATTTTGGTAATTTTGGTAATTTTGGTCATTTTCGTCATTTTGGTCATTTTGGTCATTTTGGTAATTTTGGTCATTTTGTTCATTTTGGTCATTTTGGTCATTTTGGTCATATTTGGTCATTTTGGTTATTTTTGGTCATATTTGGTCATTTTGGTTATTTTTGGTCATTTTGGTCATTTGGGTCATTTTGATCATTTTGGTCATTTTGGTCATTTTGGTCATTTTGGCCATTTTGATCATTTTGGTCATTTTGGTCATTTTGGTCATTTTGGTCATTTTGGCCATTTTGGCCATTTTGGTCATTTTTGTCATTTTGGTCATTTTGGTCATTTTGGTCATTTGGGTCATTGAGTCATTTGGTCATTTGGTTATTTTGGTCGTTTTGATCAGTTTTGCCATTTTGGTAACTTTTTTCAAGCGTTCAAATAATGTTGTACTTTATAAAAAATGAAACGCTAGAGTTTCATAGCAGTAATAAAATATGCGAGTTGAGTTATAATTTTATAATTGAGACAAAATTCATAAAAATTGTGCAAAGATTCTTACCTCACCTTACTCAGGAACCACCTCCAACGTCGTTCCTCATTCCCGTCTCTGTGTGTATCCTAAAGTGTGTGTTCATCTGAGTTTAACGGTTCCCCTCCGAAAACCAAATAAAACGATCATGAAACTCTCGCCAAAAACTGTAACAAAATAAACAAGATTTAAGACCTCGCTCGAAGATTGCGATCGCGCGCGTCTCGGCCACTTTGACGACAGCATTAATTTTGTTTTGCCAAGACGACGACGACCTCCTCCGAGTGATGCCAACGGGGAGACCGGAGACGGTTCCAACCACGGAGAAGAGGAGTTGTCATCGATGTCGATCAGGTCCGCTGGAAACGAGCTCAAAGAAAGCAGCAACACATACGAGGTTGGACGTATATTTAAGGTGCTCCGATTCTTCCTGGACGTGGTCAGGCTGGGGAAGAGGGCGCGGGACACGACTTCTCGCGCGACAAGTGAAAGTACCTGGTGGACCCCCATTTTCATAAATTGTTTCTTAAAAAGCAACATCACTTCATATCTCGCGGTGGCACTCTCGCGGGGTCCGACATGTCCTTGGAGACCTCTCTCCCCAACTTCCTCCTGCCGGCTCATTTGAATAACCCCAAACGATCATCATTAAACGACCGTGGCCAAATCACTATATTTAGTCGACGGTGGACCAACGTCTTGGGGTTTGGGTCCATTTTGTGCTGGTTTACCTTAAATGGAAGAACGCTCTTCGCGGCGCTGTGGCACTGATTACGGTCTGCGGGTCTTCTGCGGGAGGCCAAACGACTCGCTGACCGACCACCATGCGGGGAACCGCATGAAATTAGGCAAGTGCCTCGGCTACAAGTTGTGGGATGTCTCAGAGGGTTCACGTATTATTAATGCACTCCGCCGGAGTACAGGTTGCGAAGAAACGGTCCCCAAATTATGGTAATTTACGTG
The DNA here is from genome assembly GCF_015732765.1 of Culex quinquefasciatus. Lineage (NCBI taxonomy): Eukaryota > Metazoa > Arthropoda > Insecta > Diptera > Culicidae > Culex > Culex quinquefasciatus. Next base: position 208,214,825 of record NC_051862.1, on the reverse strand, counting down.
CAAATTTTCCCCATTGATAACAAAAGTACGCTCCACCGCCGCGGCGCTATCTTCCATAATTCGGGAATTTATGGTGCAAAGTACTCTTCTGGGCTGAAGGGTGGCAGGGAAGCTTATCGGGAACGTGCGCTTATGCGGCTTAAGCGGTTGATTGAAGCTGGCCGGCACACGGTCACGTGAAGCTATCAGCTTTTGTGCTAATTGATGCTGGTGAGTTTAGTTGTTTCAAGTGATGGTTCGGAGTAGAGGGTGGTTAATGGAATGTACGGATAGTGATGGAATTAAGTCAAGTAACAAATTTTTGCTGATAAAGCAATTGAAATAATTTTCAAAGGTGTACTTAAAATTAAGATAATTTTTAAGCATTCTACAAATCATCAGAAAAGAACCTCTTAGGAGCAAAAAAAGTTGAAGAACAACAAACGAATTTCAGAGAAAGTCTTCAAGTCAACAACATCTCAGCGTCCAGTCCATCTCCGTGACCTCGATGTTCCTTTTCAGTTGAAACATTTCGCGACACCACAAAGTGAGCGTCATCCTGTATGTTGTTGTTCTCATGGTCGCCGACTCCAACAACGGATGCGTCCTCATCACATGCACATTCCGTCGTCGTCACCGTCGTTGCACTGGGTGCCCAAACATGACTTCCCCCAGTTAGTGCAGTGTGCACCAAGAAGGAGAAGAGCACTGTGAAGAAGCCCGAAGTTGAACCGATTTACTTTTACTTTTCTCCTTGATCGCGATTGGACGCCGCCGCCGACGGACTTCCTTTTGCTGTGACTTCTTGCCCCAACCTCCCCCTCCGACAACGTGTCCCAGGGACCATAAATGTAACAGCTTAAGATCAAAATGATCGCTTACGAAGACTTGCGTAATCACGACCGTCAGCGTCTCTTCGAGACGCCGGCCGGCCAAAGTGGCTTCTTTCTTTCTTCTCCACGCGCGACTTGGGACAGTTGTTCGTGAGAGCCCTCGCGCCGGGAGACAGGTGACGCAGTTTACGTTTCTAGATCAATCACGAACGCTGGGACATGCTGAACATATCGACAAAAAGTAAACACAACCGGCGCGTCTCGTTGCAGTAGAGACCTGCGCGCGCGTCAATGAAGAGGGAAACCCTCCGACAACGACGCGGCGTTATCGACTGCTGGTGATGGCTTACATCACTTTGTGGTGAGAGAGGAAAAAACAGGGAACTCGTCTATGTCAAGACAACTGGGACAGGTATGGGGACCTCCGGCATCCCAAGATCTCTTAATTGTGCCGGATTTGATCAAATTTTCACACGGTTTGTTTTGGATTAGTTGGCAGGAATTTGACATGTTGATGGAAATATTACTCGTGATGGTGAGTTTGGTAAAAATGTCACTGAGGTCGGGCTACAAAATCATGCTAGAAAACTGAAAAAAAAATTTAAACGAACTGTTAAAGTTGATATAAGAAAGGGATCCCAAATACGAGCGATTTTTTTTTTTCAACGAGGTGATAATATTGATTTTAATTATTATTATTATTTATTATTTTATTTTTTTTGTGTCATACTTCAATAAGATTTTAACTAAATAATAAATCCGTTGCAAATATTTTTCAAAGTTTATGTCCCCCCCCCTTTCAAAATTGGTCCGAAAAATCAGGGGGCAAAATAATATCTTTTTCAAAAAAAATATCAAAATTTTAATGGAAATAGAAGTCTAATTAACTGAGAACAATCTAAAATGCCTTTTTCTGCATTAATAATTATATTTAACATGTTTGGACTCGTTTGAAAATATTTTGAACTTTTATGAAATTACAATGTACAGCACCGCAAAAACTTTTTTTTCTAGCAAAAATAAAATTTTCGTCAGTACTTAGAAATTTTGGAAATCAATGATTGCAAAACAACTGGACAGGAGTATGATGCATTTTAAAACACTTTTTTCATTCAAATGTTGACACCGTGGCCTGTAATTTCAACTTTTTGTTTAAACTTTTGTTTTATTATTTATTTTCGGGGGATAAAACCCCGCAATTAACGAGAAATACCGGCAAAAATTTTGCCATTTTTTTGGAATAAAATAATTTTTTTACCCAAACATAAATTAACTACAGTGTCTAATGTAAAATTGAATTTGCAAATTTATTTTTTCAGAAATTTTGATAAAGTGCATAGTTTTTGAGATGTGGCACTTCGAGTTTGATTCTACCTAAAAACGAGAAGTTTTTAGTTTTTTTTTTAAATTTTGAATTAAATATACTTAATTGAATCTTTCTTATAATAATTACATTTGGTTTACATAATAAGTGGTCAGCTGTGGCTCTTCAGCTTAAGTTTGCTTTTCGTGATTTAAACACTGTTCATTTTCATAACTTTATAAGTATATGATTTATCATGATTTTTTTTTAAATCAGGCGTGCCCAACCTACGGGCCCGTAAAGCCATTTCTTCCGGCCTTTGACGGCCCCTGAAAATGGTTTAATGACTGGCCCATGAGACCCTTTATAAAAATTATTATTTCTATTTAGTGCAATGAAATTGATACAATATTGTTGATTTTACTTGGAATTTTTTTTTCATAATTTCAAAAATGATTTTAAGGTATATTAAATTATTTTTTCCAACCATTAAAAATTAAGAGAAGTCCTGGTTAGAATATTTATCTAAAAATAAATACATTGCAAATTCAAATGAAACAAACTTCTATGATTTCTTTTTTTAATCCAATTGAACAAAATAAATTTCTAACATTCTATGAACAATATATTTTTTGAAGTAGATTTTTTTATTAAAAATATTTGTAAAACGTTCTATTAAAAATTATCTTTTTATCATGAGAACAATTTTTCTAATTTAAGTGACACTATAAAATGAAAAAAATCCGAATTGAAACATGATTTTTTTTTATTTTGGACTTGGATTTATCTTTAAATTTTTTATTAGAAAAAAATTATATTGTTTTGAATGTACTTATAAAAATGTATGTTATGTCAAGAGTATTTTTTTTCAATTCAATTCAATTCGGTTTTATTGGTGAATAATCAAGATACAATGAGTCATTTTGAAGTGCATAACAGAGTTTTGGAGTTCCTTACAGCTGTGTGTTGCATCATAATCCATTTAGGAACAATTATTTCTTTAACTAAGGCACTAGCAAGAGTAAGAAAAAACTATAAAAAAAACTTACAGAAATTGCAAAGGAAAGGGGATAGAGGAAGAGAAAGCTTAGATCTAGATCACAGGTAGTTTATCCTTTGTAGATGTGTTTGATCATCAGTTCCCCAAGGGCCAGGAATTGTTCTGCCTTGTTCCGGCAGCTCCGAAACCGCGTCATCATCTCCCCCGCGAGAGCAAAGAACTCCGGCAGGGTGAAGAGATCTTCCCGGTGACTTCTTGCTGGGCCGTACTGCCGCTACCGGCAGCGACCACGCTGGCGAACGAACGCCCCCAACCAGGAGGGAACGCTGAGTTTTCCGCTGGAACCGTACGCTGTCCAGCTGCAGGAACGGCTGCGCTCGTACTTCGCTGAGGAGGGTGGGACGCTTTCTTCTTCCTCTTTTCCTGCTCCTCGAGGTAGGCCTTGCGCGCGACACATCCGCGGTAATTGCCGGTATGGTTGCCGTCACAGTTCGCGCACTTTACGCGCGGCTTGGTTTGTTCTGCCTTGTCCCCCAAGTCTGCCTTTCGTGGCAGTGCGCACGCCTCCGAGAGGTGTGACTCACCGCACTTCACGCAGCGGGGCCGGAGGTTGCAGTTCCGCGAGCCGTGGCCGAATTTCTGGCAACGGTGGCATTGCGCTACGTCCGTCGGGTTCTTGGTGTAAAACCGCCAGTTTACCCAAAAACCGTCCAACGTCTTAGTCCGCCGCAGGTCTTGGATCTTGACGGTGCCGCGGTCGAAGTACAACAGGTACAGTGTGTGTGTACCTGTTACCGTTGTCTTGCGCGAGAGCACTTTAATCTCCCGCGGTTTTATTCCGGCGTCCGAAAGGTGACCCTTCAGGTCGGAGATCGGACGGTCTTGATAACCCTGTAAGACGACCTTAACAGGGGGCTTCTCGGGGTTGAATGTGTAGAAGTTGAAGTTGCTACGCTTCAATTCTTCAAGCACCAGGTCGAAATCTTTTCTGTTCAGTGTGATCACTTGCACTGCCGACTTACCGATTTTCAGACAATATCCGAGGCCTTCCAGCAACTCGTCAACATCGTCCGCCAACGTGTCCAAAACAAAAATTGGAGGTGGTCTTCGTTCCGTTGGAGAATTATTCTTTTTTGGCGTCGGCACTTTTTTCCGTGCACGACCATCGTCGTCGTCGTCGTCGTCGGTAGTGGTGCTACCGTCGGTGTTGTTGTTGTTTTCTTCGTCGTCGCTCAGCATCTGGAACTCGTTCCTGATGGGAATGTTGGCGGATGTTGTTGTGCCACTGGTCGTGGCACCGGAGGTACCCGAACGGGTTCGCACTGGTGATCTTGGAACATATCCGGGGTGTAGTAACTTTTTGTCGATTCCTTCTGCGCTCACGCTCCCCTGCGCGATGGCGGTCGACACGGCGTTGGTTTGTTTACCTTTTTGCACACGGCCGGTAGACGAACTTCGCGGGTTTTTCGAGGCCGCACTCGAACTGCCACGGCCACGGCCGGCCTTTGGCATGCTGGAGAAGCAAACTCGCGGGTAACCACAATCAATTACGGCGAAAAAAATCGAAAAAACGATGGAGCACTGAGCACTAGCTGCATGCTCTCGTGCGTACGAAGAGTATTTTTTTATTTCGATATTTTGAATAATATAGCACTGATGCTTTCATGGACAAAAGCTCGAAAAAAAAATCAAAAAAAAATCAGTATTTTTTAATCATTTAATTATTTTATAAATTGTGTTGAAAAATAAGAATTGATTTTGTTAAGATTTTGAGCATCCTAATTCATAAGTGTTCTTTGGTACCGTCATCAGGGATGACATTGGGTCTGGGGGGGTGAGATTGGGTCATACAAATTTCCGAATTTTTGTATGACCCAATCTCATCCCCAGACCCAATAGCACCCCTGATGACGATACTTTTAATGTTAAGAATTAAAATTGAGAAAGTAAAAAATATGTATCTTATGCTGCCTTTTCACTTGTTTCTGCATTTTAGCAGTTAACATATTTTTTTATTTTCGTCACGAAAAATTATAATTAAAAATGATACGGCCTCTAGGCAAGCTTCGATCTGAAAATTCGCCAAAAATCAATATTCAACTTATTTTTGATCTTTAAAAAGCATTGGATAGAAGAACTCTAAACATTTAAAAAAAATTTATGGTTGGAAAAGTGACTTGTTTTTAGTAACTTTGCCAATGTTTTAAAAATGCAATTTTTTTCTGGGGTCAACTTTGGCTGTGTTTTTTACTAACGTTTCCTATATTTTAAGTAAAAATAAGTATGCAGTAATTTGTGTAGTGTCCCAGACTATGCCTCTACACATTTTTAAACAATTTAAATGATAATGGTTTCATTCCAAAGCAAAAATGCGAAAAACAATGCGATACTTTTTTTTAAATTTTGGAATCGAAATTAACTTTTGAAAAGCGCATAATATTTAATATTTAGAACATTTAAAACTCCAACATTTTCAATAGAAAATTTTGATTTATTAAAGTACTTTTCGATTGCAAACTCGAATTTACATTAAGAAGAGAAGTTATAAAAAAATGAGAAAGATATCTATTATTTCACAAAATTATTACTTAGCGGCGTTGTTTTTTGCCATATTTCTTTAGGCTAAAAAAATTCGGGTTTTGACTCCTTAAAAAACCACAAAATTTTAAAAAAATACGTACTTTGAAGATTTTATGTTTTATGGAGTACAGGGCAAAAGTGCACTCAGGGCAATGGTGCGCAACAGCCATTATGATGCTTAATTTTAACCAAAAATGCTCATATTCGGTTTCTCGACTAGTTTTTAAGGTCGATATTATGAATTTTGTAAATATAAAGTTGAAAAAAAATAAAGTCACTTTTCGGCTATTTTAATCAATTATCTGAAGTTTACAAAATAAGGTTCTTAACCTTTACGAAAGCCTTGAAATTATTAAACAAGTCTAGCCAATTACTTTGCTAAACGTTTAAGATTTTTTGAAATTCTTCTTTTTGTTATTTTTCACCACTTGTTTTCCAATAAAATAAATTTGCGTGCAAAGTTGTGCACTTAAATATCCATATATTTTTATTGTAGAAACTTAAATATTGTTGTATAACTTTTATTTAAATAACGGAAAAAAAATTTCAGTCAATATCGAACCTTAAAAATATAATTTGTGCAAAAATAACTATTATTATTTTGTGTTAATATTAATGAGTTTAAAAATGTAAATTTACCATAAATTTAGCATTATGTGGGGTTAAAAATTACAGAAATTAGTATCTGTGCCAGTTTTGAGCCAAATGTATTAAGGTTTAGGGGTCGCAATTGAGCATGAAAATTTGTATGGGAAAAATGTGTAGGGGAAAAATCGCTCCAGATTTTTTACGACAGGCGATGCAGGATTCGTCCAAATTCATCCAAGAGTGAGATTCTTGTAGGAAATTCAGTTCTCTACAGTCCTCTACGATGGATGCAAAAAGATCTGATTGGATCCTTATTTTTTGATGATTTAATTAGCAGATACTAGAAAATACTTTACCAAAACTTAAACAAACATGAAGATATATTTAACAAACATCTTTTTATACACCAATTAGTCCACTTTCAACATCAACCAGTAGTAACACTAACATGCCATTTTCCATAAATGAAGTCGTCCGGCTCACACTTCCCAGCCATATTGCAAACATTCTACTGAGGAAGTTCACCCAACACCGTTCAGAAACATGAACAAAAACTCGCAAAAAATTCCCATGACCAACGCGCGAGTTGCCCTCAGAGGTGAACTGCGGGAATCGATTTACGCTTTTTTCCGCCTGAACCACAATACGTCTTGTTTTTTCTCACATGTGTACATCCCCAGAAACAAGCAGCAGAAAAAAAGAAACGAACATATCAACTTGTTAAAGTTGGGCAGCAGCAGCAGCCAAGTTTCAGACACAATTTACACGCTCGCATGATTCAATTGAATAAATAACCAAAGCTGAAGCTTTATTTTATCATTACACTTCCCCAGCCGAAGGTGTGCAATTTATTGTTTGGTGGGCCCCACACTTCCACATGTGGGAGGTGTGTGCTGTTGTTGTGTCGAGCCGATTGGTCAAGCTTCTCCATTGTGCTGCTCTCCACGAGAAGTGTGGGGTTCGTCACTTTCGGAACCCCGGCATTCAAGTCTTTCGTCGCGTTCCACGCGAATTGAATTGTTTTCACGAGTTTTTTTCACACCGCACAAATCGCGAAATTGAGTGAATTATGGGCGATTTCATGGGTGGCGACCGTAAGGGTTTGCGGATTTTGCGTTCTGCCAAGGTGTCGAAAACGATCGTGTTTCTTGAGGTTACCGGTCCAAAATTGTACAATCTTCATTAGCGGGTTGTTGCACGTTATTATCAACTAATTTGAAATGCTTTTAAGCGGCTGGACAAAAGGCACGTGTTCGTGGTCGATTTATGCGTTTATTGGTAGCAATTGGTCGCCGGGCTCTTAAGTCCCCTCGCTTGATGACAGGGTGCGTAACGCACTTTATAGATGTGTTTGGATTTCGAGCTTTGAAGGGGCCTTTTAGTGGTCACCGTTTGGAGTTATCACGTCAAGGCAAAATGTCGATCGGTTGTTAAAAATTTGCATTTTATTGCCCCAAAATTAGAGATCTTCGGCGGAAAATAAACGCGGCATTAAACCGCAAAACCGGCTCCTCCCCGGTCAGTTCCTGATACCCGAAGCGAGCAGCACTTTTATGGCTATCTTCACTTAAACCGAGCGAACGGGATCAACGCAGTCGAAAATTCAGCACGACAAAAAAAACTTGATCGATGATGGCAAGCAAAACGGCGGCGCACAAAATCGCACAGAAAGGCTCGCAGCGCGTTAATTTAATTGCAAACCTGGACCACCTGAGCAAGTCATCTCTTGATGACGCGCACGCTGGTGCCTCCGTTGACTGATCGCTGACTAGCTGATAAGAGTGTTCATTTTTGGTCGTTTGGGTGTGGAACTCCTAGTTTGTCACATAAAATTGGCAAACGAAGTGGGAGCAGTCAATGCGATTAGGGAGGAGCTCGTTTTGGGGGTTATTAATGTCGCCAACTTTAGACGGTGTCGATTTTTTGTTTGTTTAAATCATGGTACAAGCAATTTCCTGTAACATAAAAAGTGCATTCAGTCGGAAATAAATCTTCGTGCTATATAATATTTTGAAAGTCAATGCCAGTAACTGTTGATTTTTCGCCTTGGTCTATTTGCATTTGACTCTCTGAAGTTGATTCAATTTACAGAATTTAATTTTAGTTTATTTCTGATCAACAATAAAATTTTCAACTTAATTTCGAAGAAACAAAGCATCTACAAAGATTCCTTAGAAAATCCAAAGACTTACTGAAAATACATCCTAAGTGTCTACCGCCATAACACAAAAGTGGTCGTTTGGATTCCAAATCATAGCTGTACAACTTCAGTCAATTTGGTATGATCATAAGTCATGATTAAGGCTAGTAATTTTTCGTGGCCAAAAATTTGAAATTTCATGGAATGCCAATTGCAAAATATTTGAATTTCACAGCAACTTCGCGGTACTCTCAAATCTGATTAAAATTAAGGCAAAAATGTGTTATTTTCTAACAATTGTGTACAGGATAGCTGCTGAAAAGGTCAGCAATAGTTTTAGATATAAACATAAAATTTGTATCTGCTGAATTTAAGATTCAATCATCCTTATTTTACTGATATTTAAAAACACAAATTTGCTAAAATATTTTCAAAATGGAGCACATCCAAAACAATAGATTCACCAAAAGTACAAACAGTCAAATAAGTAAAATAAATTGTGTTTAAAGTTATGATTTTTAGCGATTTAAGCATTTAACCCTATGTGTTTTTACAGTTTTTTTCGAATATTTTTATTTTTCTCAAGTCATTTTGAGCAACTTTTGTTCCACAAATACTTTACTTTTCTTGTTTAATGTTTTTCCTGTTTTATGTATAGTATTTTATTTTGCATTTATCTTGTTTAGTTTATGTTTATTTCCGATAGTATTTGGCTTATTTGACCACCTCGTATCATTATTTGTGTTTTTAGTGTATTCGCATTTTTACCATTATCATGAGACCATTATAACTACGAATATTATTGCAAACTTTATTTTCAAAAAATATAGAAAATGTTAGCGCAAACAGCCAAAGTTGACTCAACAAAAAAAAATATTTTTTCAAAAACATTGGCAAAGTCAAATAAAGTTAGTCAAACTTCCAACAATAAAACTTTCTAAAATTTGAAGATTTCTTCTTTCTAATGATCAAAATTTGGTTGAAAAATTGATTTTCGACGAATTTTGAAAGATCGAAGCCCGTATAGAGCCAAGGTTGGGTTCCAGAAGGTGAAACAATGTTTGAGCAAAATTTCATCTATGGCAGTTTATGTTTTATTTATTATTATTTTTCTGATAATTCCTGAAAATTTAAACATTGCGAAATGCCTATCAAATATTCATGTAACAGATTTTGTTGTATTCTAGACCAAATTTTATAAAAAACTTCAGTCAATTGTTTTACATTTTTTGCCCAAATTTATATACAATACAAACAAAATAGCTCAAATTGCTTTGCCTTGCCTTCTTTTGAAGCCTGGATAACGTAATTTTTTTTTCTAATTCACAAAATTTTGTCAAATAAAGAAAACTGTGCATGTGTTGCTGCACATTGTATAATTCTAAAGCATGTTTAGTCAAGTTTATTTTCACTAGAAATTTTCACTCAATTAGGCTGGTACAAATATTATTTAAAGTTTTCGTCACCACCACAAGAAGTCGGAAAATTTCATCGCTAAATCGAAAAGAAGTTTGGATGAATTTGGTTGCTGGAGTCCCGAGTTATAATTACAAATGTTTTTTGGTAGTCGGGCCTGTTACTTGTGTCAATCACGTTCTGACCTGAAATCCCTTTCACCAGTTGTCGCACTTACATCAATTTTCAGGCTGTGTCAAGATAGCACGACAAGATTGAAATTTTTTTCATATAAAAAGGGACAACAATGCACGGAGTTTTTTGGTTCTTATTGAATATCTCAGGATTGAATTCGAATTTTGGAGATCTGTGAAGGTCAAAAGGTAAGACATTGTGAGCTGCACAAAATGGAGTTCTTAACTCAGTTTGGCACAAAGTGCACGTGCGACAAGTTAGAACGACAGCGACGAAATCATATCGTTGTATTTTCACTTTTCAGTAAGTTTGCTGGACTTCTTTTCTGATATCATCCAAGAACACAAAATCTTACACTGTAAAAAAAACACGTGAAATTCAATGAAATCTCAAACATTCAGAAAAAAGTAGTATGTAATAAGATAAGATTCCTTTCAGTGCACGACGAATCAAAAACACAATCTTTTAACATAACCACTTGTCATGTCAATTCTTCCAAAAGTGCTCGACGAGTCCGACTAATTACAAAATCCTGTCAGCTACAATTTATCCTGCCAACTGGTTGCCAACTGCATTCGGAGGTTGGATGTCACACACTTGGCGAACATTAACAACCCATCCTTTCACCCCGAGGAGCGTGCGAGCATCAGCCTCAAATTGGAGGTGTGAATTTTGACAAATTTAAGAGACTTTTAATTGGCATCTTTGTCGCAAAACGGACCCCTGCCACCCAGCGCGCTTGTAAAATCGTCTTTCCGGTTGTTGGATTTTTTTTTGCGTCTGTGTTTCTCTGTTGCGAAAGATGAGACCGCGCAAAATATTTAAGAAAAAATCATATGCATAAATAAAATATTGCCGCCCCGGTGCTATCTTTCAATCTCATCTCCTTAATGAATGATGAATTCAATAATTAATCGCCATTGATTGTACACCTCTCACTCTACACACACACGTAACCTTTACCTTCCTGTGTGTGTGTGTGTGTGTGTTTGGGAAAGACGAAGACGATGCGAAAGGCAGGCCACGAGTGCGAATCACCAGAAATGATTTAATTTATATGTGAAACGTGCGAATTTAAACAGAAACCATTACAAATTTTTCATCAGCGGTTTTGCTTCGATACGCTGATTCGCCCTTTTCTGCCTTAACTCGTCTACCCAAAGTGTGGCTAAAATTATGTTTGTGTGCTTGTTTTTTGTTGCCTTGCTGATTCTGTTGTTTTTTTTTTTCCTCTCTTTCGAAATATCATTATAGACCCTAGGGCAGACAGAGGTGGCCACCTTAGGCCAGAAGAAGTCGTGGTCAGAGAGGGCAGGAAGTGCTACATGTTTATTAAAATTTACGACACTCACAATCGATGACGATGCATGTTGTCTAATGCTGGATTTATCAGAAGAAAAAAAGCCGAAAATAGTTAATTTTCTGTTTGTAATGTAATATGAACAAAATTGTATTTTCATTTCATGAAAATTTTATTGACAAAAACTTAATTTTGGTATTTTATTTTTTTCCTAAAGTTGATTTATATTTGAAAAAATAATATAAGTTTTAAGAACTGCGATGTAAATCAAATGGTTAGAACTTGAAGATATGCTTGAATCTAACTAACTATTAAGTAAGAACCTGTATCTCAGAACCCAATTATCAAATTTTCAAAGTCTCAGAGAGAAAATCGCAAGAAATTTTCTCAGTTCAAAATTCGGTTGCATTTGGTTTCAATTTCAAATTTCTAGATTTTTTTTTTAGTTTTTTTGACCGCATTTTCGATATTTTTCGAACTAAAATCCAGACCATGTTGTGAACCATCTTGCACCATGACTTAAAAGATGTCTTTAGATTCCCTTAGATTTCGAATAAAAAAAAACTTATTTTGGGAATCCAAAAATAAAAAAATAATAATAAAGAAATGGGAAATTTTTGTTTCTAGTGTACCGTAAACCGGGGTGACTTTGATAGGATTTCAATTTGTTTTTGGAATATTTTCCAACAGGTAAGGGTTTTCTCAAGATTATTATTATTAGAACATGTACTGGGATAGGCCACACAAAGTCCATGCACTATTTTGGTAAAAACAAGTTTTTTCAATAGTGTTTAGAAAAATAGTTACGTTAAAAATTCTTAGTTTAAATTCCGGGGTGACTTTGATAGTCATAGTTTTTCTTGTTAAAATCATACTTAAGATGTTCAAATTTTATTTGTACATTAAATGTACCATCACTAAAAAAGCTGATATATTTTTTAAGAAAAAAATCCATGTTTATATTTAGTTCACTAAATTTATAAGCTTTTTAACAAAATACATATAAATTTAAAAAGTCGGAATTTTGCCAGAAATTTGTTAAAACTAGTTTTGTTTATAAAATTATCGATTTATATTGCATTTTATACTGAATTCGAAGCACGAATCACAAGATTTCACATTTTACATGAAATTTGTTCAACTGAAATTGCCCATAAATTTGGAGTTTGTTTAAATTGTGTTTCAAAAACAAATATTATTTATTATTTACAAACTTATTTAACCTTCTCCTTGTAGAAAATTGTCCAAAGAATCCGAAAATGCATTTCGTTTTACGATTCAAAATCATATTCATTGAGAAAATCATGACACTTTGAGAAGTTTAAAATAATGACTTTCATCAACATTTTCTTAACTATAGTTAACTAACTTTTTAAACTTTTCAAAATTGTATGAAACGTTCTTCTTGAGGTACTTTAAACACTTCTCTACCACGGTCAGTATGATTCTAAACCATTCCGTACGCATTTTAATTGTACACTTCATTTTGCGTAAAAATCGCAAACCTATCAAAGTCACCCCGGCTATCAAAGTCATCCCGTTTTACGGTAACTATTTTTTCTGAAAATTCCTTATAATAACTAATACTAAATATTAATAACTATGCCGAAGACACCAAATCGATCACAAAACATCATCTCAAGATACAGATTTTCAAATATTTACCTACTCATTCTGTATACCATGCCCGCAAAATTGTACGTGTAAAATTGCTTTTTTGACATAGGGAATGCATGGACAAATTTTCATCCAAATCAAAAAATGAAAATTTAAAAATTGAGAAAAAATGCGAAAATTCACAGAATTACTAAATGATTGTCAAAATGGTGATCTAGGTACTCTCAATTTATGTAAATTGAATTAATTTTACTTGAGGCATCTAATTTTGGTCTTGACATTTAGGGCTTCCAATTTTCGTGGGTTTTGAATTTCCCGATGAAAAATATTTTTGAAATTCCGGGATCCCGGGAAATATTTTAAACAGTTATAAAATCTACATATTCATTATATTTATTATGTTTTTCATGCATAAAATCATAGAATTTGCTCAATGATAATAACTGGTGATAATCTACACTTCAATCTAAACAAGGACAACAGTTTTTAAATAGCTTAGTAGAAATTTAAAATAGATTGTTTTAAATGAACTATTATTTTTAATTCCAGTGTGATTGAAATTAAATAAGTTTCTAATAAATATTATTCTATTACATATATTTTTATTTAAATTACATTAGGCCGTTGCAAATATTGTTCAAAGTTTATGTCGCCCCCCCTTCAAAATCGGTCCGAAAAATCAGGGGGCAAAAAAATATTTTTTCAAAAAACTTCAAAATTTCAAGAGGAATAGAAGTTTTACCAACTGAAAACAATTAGAAATGCATTTTCCTCCATTTAAAATCATAATTAGCATGTCTGGGATCGATCAAAAATATTTTTAATTTTTGTGAAAATCCAATGTACAGCACCTAGAGCGTCCAATTTCCCGGGGTTACAAAATTCCCGGGAAACGGGAAATTTTCAACAAATTTCCCGGGAAATCCCGGGAATTCCCGGGAAATTTTAAATTTACCGAAAATTGTTCTGATCCTGGTTTTGATTAATATTTTGCAACAAAATTGTTTAGAAAAGCAACTATAATGTTCAAAATAAGTGTTAGGTTCAATTAATGCCTTGGCTGCTTGTAAAAAACATATAACTTCAAGAAAATATGAAAAATTTCTTTAAGCTGTCTTTCAATTCGTTCAAAATATCAAAAATAATTATTAGTATTTTGTTTTGATAAGGATTAGCTAGGTATTATTTTTTTAATCACAGTGTTTGGAAAGTGAGTAAAATGAATCCATGCTTTAAAACGATAAAATTGCTTTTGAATACGTCTCTGTGACCAGTTTGAGAGAATATGATAAAGAATAATATTGATAATTTAGTTGAAATGAAAAAAAAATCATGCAGCAAATGTGTTTTTCATGGCAAATCATTGAAATGGAAAAAAAATAGAAAATATGTTTTTCATGACAAATATTTTATCCAGAACAAATCTCACTGGTTTGAGCTCATGAATAAATAGATAAGCATAAACCCACCTAAAAAATGTGCTATTCACTTGAAATACCATTTTTATGTAATCACAACTCAAAGTTTTCAAATGTTTGGAGCGAGTATTCGATATACATTTGCATTTTATGGGCACTTTTATGTATTACGATGTAGTTTTTTTAATGATTGTTTAATGATTCGGCCTAATAAATGACCTAGGTTTTAAGAATTTTCATATCAAAAAGTAGTTTAGTAGTTTCATATTTAAACCTCTTACGTCCTTGGTAGCTTTAGTGCTCTATAAATTTTCAACTTTTAACTGTAATTTCTCGAACACTTTTAAGAAAATTAACATTTAATGATACCCATTCAATTTTCTATCAATTTGGTCGTGGTAAACATAACGTAAAAACAACTCAATTTTGATCTTTGCAGGAAGAAGTACCTCATTTTCAAATAATATAACAACAATTTTTGTTTAAAAGCATACCAAATTATAATAGTTTATTTTCATTCCATAATATCGTAATTTTCGTTTTCCAACAAATAAACAAGGTCTATTCCCAGTTGTGAATGCTTCAGAAATTAATACCATTTGAAATAAATCTTGACATGGAATTTTCAGACGAACTGATAAGTTCAATAATAGCAGTAAATTGAATTTAATGAAAAAAAATTGAGTTCTTTCATAGTTCTTTCATTATTTTGTTGTAAGTTTAAACAAATGTACCAAAAAATTAAGAAAATGTATACTTCCCCTTAAATTTCGGGAATTCCCGGGAAATTTAGAAATTTCCCGGGAAACGGGAATTATTTATTTTCGGGAAATCCCGGGAATTCCCGGGAAATTTTTTCCCGGGACGGGAAATTGGACGCTCTAACAGCACCGCAAAAAGTTTTTTTTTTCGGGGAAAAAAAATCTATTCAATACTTGCATATTTTGAAAACTAATAATTGTTAAACAACTGGGCAGGTTTAAAATGCATTTTAAAACACATTTTTAATTCAAATGTTGAGATCATGGTTTGTTATTTAAATTTTTATATTTTTATATTTTTGCCCCCTTGACTCCGACCAGAGTCGAGAGACATAAACTTCAAAAAATATTTGCAACGGCCTTATTAGAAAAGCTTGAAAAATTTCTTTAAAATGTCTCAAAAAGACAAGTAACAACAAAACATAGAATGATACTTTTATATAAGTTTTTTGTTCATATAAAACATATTTTACAGTTAACTTTAAGTTACTTCCGCCAACTGGGGAAAATCGGGACTACAGACTGAATAGGTACAGGAGATTTTAGAGCAATAAATTTGGAAATTATTGTAAATGTACATTTTTTTTTGTTTTGTTCCTATTTTAACCGAAGTCATTCAAAACTTGATGAATTTTTATTTTAAATAGCTGACTTAATTCATTACTTTTGTCCTGATTAGCTCCAGGTACCGGTGTTTGATGAAAAATAATGTATATGATGTTTTTTCAAATTACGTAAATGCCAGTCTTTAAAAAAATTAAAATAATATAGAAAACATGTAAAGCGCTAATTAAGCGAATATATTTAAAGCGCTAGCGCTGTGGAACTGTAAACTTATTTTTTAAATGTTTCAATAATACACCAAATTAATGCTAATACATATATGCCGAATTCTAATTTTAATGCTTTAAAATTCTTATCGATTACTATGTATTCAACTGTGTACCTATTTCTACAACCTACTCTGAATTTCTAGACCAAAATTTGTTTTTTTTTTTCAATTTCAGGAATTACGGGGACAAATTCTAAAAATGCCCGGGATTCGGGAATTCCCGGTTTTAGAGCATGAGCATGAGCATGAGAGACCACCCATGGTTGCCCCTCCGTTGCTGAACAGAACCGTAATATCCTTTCAGCACTACTGATCATAGGCTTCGACGATCTACTGGTGTTTCCCTTATCAACAGCATGTATGAATGCGCCGAAAAGATAAAACACCAAGATTGCTAAAACTAGATCAGTTGCGAATAGGTAACAGTCATTGGCCACCAACGGCGCCCGCCATGTCAGTTTGTAGATCTCGATTTTAAGGGACGGGAATGTTAGTTAGCGCAGGTTGCTACTAGGGCAGCTGATTTACTCTGTGCTTACACCCCACAAGCGCCAGGAACCTGAAAATTTTGTTAGTAGGATAGGGTGCTTGGTCAGGATTCATCATAGAAGATGATGATGCGACCCAAAATCGTAGTGTTTGTTGAAAGGTTTTATATATTATTCTCAAGGCAAACAATCGGATGCTGCGGATGAGACATTTCCCGTTTAACTGTTGTTAAATTTTAAATGAAATGGTTTAATCTTAGACAGCCGGCTGTGGAAAGATAAAGCCAAATAATGTTTATTTATAGAATGAGGTGTTAAACGCCATGCTGCAATGATAGCGTAGTCTGATTTTTAATTATATAACCATTTAATTCATAAATTTGTTACGGAATAGACGCCACGAACTCAACCATCAAATGCCTTCCGATCTTCTTTCTGTTAGCTAGATGAGGTATTGATTTTCGTTGCCTCTCGAGCTACGATGCTATGGAGAGGGCTTAACACACAAACAACCGACGTCGAGCCCTCCGAGCTACGGAGCTATGGGAAGGTCTTTTCAACACAAAAAAAAGACTCGCGCACCACACAACGTTCTTGATGAATCAAAATATTTTTTACGCGATAAAACTAACGAACTCAACCGTCACATTGCCTTCCAACCAGCGATGATGAAGAAACGGCTTTAAGCACACAATAACTCACCGATTAATATAAATAAATTCCATGATCGATCTTGTTTTATAGCAACAGCGCAACTCACTCCTGATTTTTACGATCGCGAATACAGCACAAAAAGAACACCACAAAAATCCATCTCACAATCCTGATTTGTTTTTTTTTTTTTTCATTTTGCACACACACGCAACCATCCGCTGGCACAGACGGAACATTATTCCCACACAAAAGAGACGAAAATTATCGCGAAAAAACAGGACTGCGCGTCCCCAGAAGCACTGAACTTATGACGGCATTATTCAATTATACTGACCAATCACCTCATGCATACAAATAGCCACACAAAAGAGACGAAAATTATCACGAAAAAACAGGACTGCGCGTCCCCAGAAGCACTGCACTTATCGATTCGGGAATTCCCGGTTTTAGAAAAAAAAATCCCAGCAATTTTGTCCCAGGAATTCCCGAAATGGACGCACCATTGTTGTTCAATGATTTAAACTTTATCAATCCATCCATCCAGCATGTCCTAAAATGTAAGTTTAAATTTTTCTTTCCAAAACAAATCACGAATCACGAAATGTGCGGGATGAATTTTTGAATTGCTTTCAAGGTTACGTCATATTTGAATGTTTGATTTGAATTATATTTTTGGCAAACATCTAAAAATGTTTATCAAAACCTTTGAAATCAATCATGCAATCGATACAGATTTGGCAATTTTGTAGCGAAATTCAATTCAGTGAAATCCAACAAAAAACAACACTGATTACCCCTATAAATCAATGATCCCCCATCGGAACACATCTTCCGACCACCGAAAACGATTTATGACCTCCCAGATTTTACGACTCCAACAAGCAGGTCACCCATCATAAAACCCCCGGTACGGAAGAACCATCTTGTAATGTTTCGAATTAAAGACCCCCAAAAAATCAACCCGTTGCATCAGTGCAGTGCAACATTGTACCCAAAAAGTCTTCGGATCTTCGAGTGTGGCCCGGTCTCTTCCTTCCGTCCAACCGCGCCGAAGATGGTCGTGAAATTGCGTGTCGTCAACGTCGTTTTCCCATCGTTATAATCGTGATCGAATCACTTTTTTTGTTGGGGTCCCACCAAACGAAAGCTGATATATATTCACATTTGTCACCTTTTAATTTGTTAAATCCGGTCCGATCGACTTTTTTTGCTGCATGCTAATGACCCGATCCGACGAGTGGGGCCTCTTCAGGCCAAGGGCCAATTATGGTCTCAACTTGACGGGCGATGATGGCCCCCTGCTGACCTCTCTCTCTCTCGCTCCCCACGAACGGTGGCGACCCTCGCGACAGGTAATAGAAAATGTGATTTCATTACCATTTCGTCGACGGTCCCAAGCGAACGGGAGGTGCCTCCGGAATGGCCAATTTAGTCAACCATCATTACCGTATCGATAAATTATGCCACTCTGCGTCTGTGTGCCCTTTGAAGATCACCCGTTGGGAAGATCGCTTCGGACGGTTCTCGGGCTAGTTCCGGTCATGTAGAGCAGTACTTCATCATCCTCAGCGAAAGCGAAAAAATGAGATCAAAACAAACCCATAAAAAATGATCGAGTAAACTTAAGAGGGCTTTTTTGGACTTTTTTTCCTCTTGAGAGCGCGAGAAGGGCTCAAGTATCAACCAGTAATTTACCACAATTTATGGTTATTAAAAATATATCCGATGCATCTCCCAAGGCTCAGCTGGACATCGCCCCCCTGAACACACACACACGCCGAAGACTTGGGAAGAGGTCAGCCGCGATAAAGAGTTGTTGATTGAAAGTAAAGGGTCTCCCCGAGAAAACCCGTTTCCTCTCTGGCTTGAAAAAGACCCAGAAACCAACAAAAAAAAGAGGAAGAATCAATTGGTCTCCTTTTAGTTGGGCTTGATTATAATAGTTATTGGAAAATGGGTGAACGACGACGATTATGCTGTTTATAAATTAATTGTTACCTCATAACCGAGAAAGGGTCGTCGAATCCGAAGTCGATGCTGGAAGGGATCTGACAACGAAACAGGGCCATTATTTTTGATTGCCGGCCATTTGTGGTACACACAATGCAAATCGGGTTGGGTGAGAGAGTACATTATGAAGCTGATGATCTCGATTTAACGCGCGGGCTGATGACCTGGAAATTGATTCGGTTATGGTGGGGTTACTGAACGGCAATCCAGGTTGGGATTGATAATACGATGTATGGCTGGAGGTGTGGAATCAATCAGATATAAGGACAATTTCCTCACAAATTTTGGTGATTCTAAAAAGAATATTGGGGAAATGTTCGTATGTTTGGCAGGTTAACGACAGGGTCCTAATTCCGTCCAATTTGAAAATATTTACAATTTAGACAAATTGTTTTGTGAATGTTTCTATAGAAACTAAATTGCTTGATAAGTGTTGAAAACACTTTTTAGAGCTGTAATCGAACGCCAAAGTGCTTATACGCCAACCGCAGGTGCGCGATGAAAATACATGGCGTTCCTTTATATACCCATGCGTAAACTGTAAATTTACGAAAAAATATCTCCGAATCTATTCAAAATTTAATTAAATAGACATATTTAGATTTTTTTTATTTACCATTAGGAATTTCAATATTTAAGGTAAACAGAATGCCTCGAAGAATTAAAAAAGAGACTCTTAAATTTTCTGTGCTAATAAGCTAAAAAATTGTTAAAATATTTCAATCATTCATAGGAACTTGTTTTCTTTTTTTATTAAGTGTATATTCTTTTTTATGCAGCCACATATAAAAAATAGGAAAAACTACAAATTTAAAATCTTATGAATGAGGAAACATTTTTGAAAAGTAAAATATGATTTTCCAAAGTTGAGCAACACAGTACTACACAGTACTACACAGTTAAAAAATCATGGTAATATTACATCTGGGAATGGGTAAAAAATTGTAAAAAAAATCTGGCATAATGAAATTTTTTCATTCTAAATTGAGGTAAAATTACATCTTAAAAGAGGTAATATTCAACCTTCTAAAATTACACCTTCCAATTTTACAACAAAAAAAACTGTGTATGTTCAAAGATTCCACAACATTTGACACAAAATGAATATAAATTAGAATCAGTCACTTTTTAAATTGCAAATTAATTTTACGTTCACAAATCTAAAGTTTTGTTAAGGACCTATAAACATATGAAACACAATAGCTTATAGGATCTTTTCATAAAAAAAACTCTAGAAATGTTTGTATGAATTACAAAACAATTAAAATATTCAATAAACTTATTAGAGCTAGTACATACTAGCACACATTTATTTCAAATTTTAGGGATAACATGCCAGATTTTTCGAGAATTCTCAGATATTTTGCAATTGAAATAGAGGCAATGAAGTTAATTTTTTTTAAATTAATTTAACAGATTCTCCTCGGGAAAACATTTCAGTATTTTTTCATAGAAATTTACATTACGTTTTATGTGTTAAAAATTTAAAATACAAAATTATGGATTTCTAGCTAATTGGCATAAAAATGTAAAATTTTCAATATAGAGCAATTCCAGCTCAAATCAGGAATTTTTCTGGTACTTTTGTACCCGACCCTCTCCGATTTCAATGAAACTTTGTAGACATGTTATCCTAGGCCTATATAAGCCATTTTTGTGTATATGGAGCCAATTGTACTCGAAAATGACATTTGAGAAGGGCGTAAGTTATTTAGATATTTTTGTATTCTGTAATTTAAAAATGACTGTATCTCGAAGGCGTTGCATCGTACCAAAAAGTGGTCAAAGACAAACTTGTAGGAAATTGGACGGGCTTTCTGAAAAAAATACACTGAAAGAAAAATACACGCCATTTCTATGTGATTTTTCAATTTTTATTTTTAAAAGTTAAATTTTAAGGTGAAGTCACGATTTTTTTTCGTTCAAATTTTTTGAGGAAATAGCCTAAAATGTGACAAAAAGACTCACGAAAAATGCAGGATGGTATGTCTCTCCTAAAAAAATACAAAAATCATTTACTAAAACTATTTTTTTGAAAAGTAGTCTAAACGTCAAAATTTTCAAAAACCGATAGTGGGAATCGATTCTCCAGACAATTTCACATAAAAGTCTCCATATTGACCATTGTCCTAAGTCCAATCCTTGCGAAGTTACAGCGGTTTTAAAAATAAAAATGTTGAAAAAACAGCTTTTTTGGTGGTTTTTGGCATTTTCTATAAGACAGACTTGATTTTTCAGTCTCGAAAATATTTTTACCGGAAAGCTCGTCCAATTTCCCATAAGTTTGCCTTTGACAACTTTTCAATTGGATGCATGGGTTTACAGATATAAGCTTTAATACATTGCTCATAACTTAAAACAGAATATTTTTTTCAGTGTGGTAGAAATCTGGATAGTAAATCATCTTACGAAATTATTAAAACGAGTCAAATTGAAAAGCTGTCAAAGGCAAACTTATGGGAAATTGGACGAGCTTTCCGGTAAAAATATTTTCGAGACTGAAAAATCAAGTCTGTCTTATAGAAAATGCCAAAAACCACCAAAAAAGCTGTTTTTTCAACATTTTTATTTTTAAAACCGCTGTAACTTCGCAAGGATTGGACTTAGGACAATGGTCAATATGGAGACTTTTATGTGAAATTGTCTGGAGAATCGATTCCCACTATCGGTTTTTGAAAATTTTGACGTTTAGACCACTTTTCAAAAAAATAGTTTTAGTAAATGATTTTTGTATTTTTTTAGGAGAGACATACCATCCTGCATTTTTCGTGAGTCTTTTTGTCACATTTTAGGCTATTTCCTCAAAAAATTTGAACGAAAAAAAATCGTGACTTCACCTTAAAATTTAACTTTTAAAAATAAAAATTGAAAAATCACATAGAAATGGCGTGTATTTTTCTTTCAGTGTATTTTTTTCAGAAAGCCCGTCCAATTTCCTACAAGTTTGTCTTTGACCACTTTTTGGTACGATGCAACGCCTTCGAGATACAGTCATTTTTAAATTACAGAATACAAAAATATCTAAATAACTTACGCCCTTCTCAAATGTCATTTTCGAGTACAATTGGCTCCATATACACAAAAATGGCTTATATAGGCCTAGGATAACATGTCTACAAAGTTTCATTGAAATCGGAGAGGGTCGGGTACAAAAGTACCAGAAAAATTCCTGATTTGAGCTGGAATTGCTCTATAACACCCTTTTGAGATATTAGAGTTGATTTAACATTTTTAAGAATACTTTTTTCGGAAAAATCGGAAAATTGAAAATAATGAAACATTTTTAAAACGCTGGAATCAAGACTGACATTTCAAAAAGGTCAAATATTCAATATTTAAAATGACCTTTTAAAATGACAGAGTTGATTTAAAAAAAATTAAACATGAAATTGCAAAAAAAAATGCATTAGTGTATTTCATTTCCCTCGAAAAAAAAAATTAACATTTTCGAATCATTGCTTTCATTTTAAAAAAGGCGCTAGATTGAATTTTTTATTTTTTGAAATGTTAGTTTTGATTCCAAAGTAACAGATACTCCTCGTGAAAACATTTCAGTATATTCCATGGAAAATTAAATTACGTAATATGTGTTAAAAAATGGATTTCTAGCTAATTGGCATGAAAAATGGCAAATTTACAATACTACGCCCTTTTGAAATATTAGAGTTGATTTCAAAATTTTATGAATATTTGTGTTCAATTGCAAAAAATTAAACATTTGTAAAACTCTGGAATAAAGACTAACATTTCAAAAAGGTCAAATATCCAATATTTAAAATAAACTGCTAAAATGACGGAGTTGATTTCAAAACTTTTGTTTTTAAGTCATGAAATTGATAAAGATAAACATTTGTGTTTTTCTTTTCCTAAACATTTTTTTCAAATCATCTATTTCATTTCAAAAAGGCGCTAGATTGAATATTTGAATTGTTAGTCTCAATTCCAAAGTAAAAAAAGTCGAAAAGATCAGAAAACTTTACAATTGTTAAAAAAAAATTACATTGAAAATAGCACCATTTATTGTTGAGTTATTGTGGTACTAGAAAATAAAAAGCTGTTTAAATGAGATCTATTATCTTGTTTTTTTTTTATCCGCTGTATTTAGGCAACCAGAGGTTCAATCTTCAATGTCACTTAATTGAAATTTTTTGAACTTTTCGAACACAATATTTTCAGGAATGGACAGTCATGGACACATAAAAAACGAAAATCGAGAATTTTTAAGTTGACAAAACAAAAAAAAAAAACAAACCATCCACATTAACGACCCCCGGGTCTTTTGTGGTCTCTATTGCAAGTTTCTGCTCGAACCTAGGAGTCCGAAGGCTTGAATGGGGAGAGCACCCAAACTTCTTTTTACTCCAAGGAACCTTCCACCCCAGTGTTTGAACTGACGACCTTTGGATTGCGAGTCCAACCGCCGCCAGCGATTCCACCGGAGTAGGCTTGGTTTGGTGTGTTGTTTGTACTTATGGCATGGAAACGACTCCTACACCTGGAATGTTTTAGCGGCCTAACAACCAAGGCCGGGACCGACATTTTACTTCCTCATCCGATGGAAGGTTGGAGCAGATGGGAATCGAACCCAGAATCATCCGCTTACAAAGCGGACAGCGTATATTAAACCTAAAGTGGCTATACCATGAGAAAACTGAAGTAAAAAAATACCAAAATTTCTATTTTTCCAAAAAACACATTTATATCATTTAATATTTTATATATTTTATTTTTTCTCGGCGGCAAATTCCCTGTCCATACTTCTCTATGGCTAAAAAGTTGCGGTTTCTGTGCCCTGAAATAAATAAAAAAAATCTGAATTAAAAAGTTCGGATTTTGTGATATTGATTTTTTGTAAAATTTAAAATCGTCAAAAAAAATTGCGTAACATTTTTTTCTGAATAGTAATCATCTCTACCTACAACTTTGCCGAAGACGCCAAACCGATCAGAAAATTCCTTCGAAAGTAACAGATATTCGAATATTTACGTACCATTTTTGTATGAGTGGTAGATTGCCTAAAATAAGGGACTTTTTTCAAAACTTCACTCCACATGCTGAATATTTTAGGACTTTGGGCCAAATATGAGCCAAATCGATTTACGTTTACCTATTGATTCTCAAGAGTGAAGTTTGTATGGGAAAAATCGAAAAATGTATGAAAAACCAAACTTTCTTACCGTTTTGCCTGCCGGGTGTGTATGGAGACTTGTATGGATTAACTAATGACACAAAATGGCTTCTTTGGTCATAAAGAAGGCCCCTTGAAGTTTGAGTCAAATCAAAAAATAAAAATGGACGAAATCGGTCGATTACGTAGAGAATTTAATTCCCGTCATCGTAAATTGTGTTAACGTTAAAAAAGTATCTAGAAAAAAATTGCACATCTGGAATTAATTACACAAAAATGCAAAATACTAAAACAAACAAACGAAACAAAGATAAAGTTTGCACAGGTATGTTTCAATGAACATTTTTCACCTAAATAAAGTAGCACACAGCATGAACCTGCACTACCGTACCTGAATTCTGTTCGCCAAGTGCAGTCCAACTTTAAATACACGCGAAAACCGTTTTCAGCAGCCAGTCAAGAAGTGCGATTCCGTCGCCCAGATATGCATCGGAAATTAATTACCTCAAATTCTTCACATTACATTCAATTAATTCGCGCGCGCTCGCAGCGCAGCCACACGTCCTCGACCCTTAATGAATCCGACGCCGGAGAGACGTCACGTCGAGTGGAGGCCCCCGAGGGCACATCCCTCGGAATCAGACCCGCACAACCCCATTCCAAAAGGAAACATAATCATTTTCACATTTTTCAAAATTGGCACCGTTGGAAACGACGGCCGTGTGTGCGCCACCTTTTGCCATTAATTTGATTGCAAAATCAATAATTTGGTCGGTTTTGGAGAAACGTACGGAAAAAAACTTGTGTGGTGATTGGGCAAGCCAAAACGATTTGAGTTGTTTTGAATCGAATGGAAATGCGTTCGAGGGAGACCCTTTGGTCACGGGGTCCGAACAAGCGTCAAAACACTTGGCTTCGGCTTTGATTAATGTGGTGCAAAAAAATGTTGATAAATCGCTCCAGATATGCAGTCTGCAACATCCGTGGCAACTGCACCCTCAATGGGGTGCTTAAAAACTTGGATTCAAAAAATTAACCTTAAAAACTGTCATCCTGTATTGGGTAAGAACAATTTTCAAAAGCACTTTAAGTTTATTTTTTTTAAGTTTCGTAATACAACAAACTTGTAAGTTTAACAACCCTATTGAAACCACCCAGTGCACCTTAAATTAGTGTAGGTTTTGTTTGTAAACACATTTTTGCCTCGGTCGAACATATTTCAACCCTTTTCCCGCGCCAGAGAAGCCCTCGCATAAATTGCAATAATTTTATTATAACGAATTGGGCAACCAATTCGACTGCGTAAGAAACATAACCAACACCCTGTCCAGACACCATTAATGTAGATGTTTACGAGAGGGGCGAGCATGAAAATTATGCAAATTTACCCGTTACACGATCCGTTCAGAATGCCCCGTGGGACCGCAGCCAGTGAAACATATCAATTTTCCAAGTTTTTTCGTATTTCCCAAGAAAAAAATAACGAAATTTATCAAATCACGCCGATTTCAATCAACGTGCCAAGGGTCCCAAGTTCAGATTTTCTCCTCATTACTAGCCCCCCAGTCCAGTACCAGGACCAAATTAATTCGTGTTAAAGCCACGCCCGGGGTCATCCAAAATCCCCTAAATTTTGTCCGGAGATGAAAAAGGGACCCCCATTTGTACCGAAATCAATTTCTTCACGCATATTTCACGCTCTTCGGGGCCCCTCCGGCCAGAAGCGCGCAATTTTGCATCTCAATTACCGGCGGGGTCCTGAGCTTGGGTTCGAAAATTTGGCTGTGATTTATTTTCTGTTTATATATTGGTTGGAGTTTTGGTAGCCATGCCACGCAGGATTCTGGCGTCTTTCGATGAGGGCCAGAAAATTGCTCGCTTCAGGGTGGGAAATTTTTCATAAGCCACGAAATTGAATTGTCTCCCCAATCATGGTTATGGCGGGGATCGATGGAATCTCTGCCTGTGGGGCAGATATTATGGAAGGGTCAGATATATATTTTGTAAGTCTCACTGCTTCAATAATGAAAAAATATTTAATTTGCGAAAGAACAATATGAAAATAACAAACATAAAATCCTTTTTAGAAATTTTGTTGAATTTTTCTATTTTCTTTTTATAAGTTATTTGTTTTTTTTTTTATTTTTATTCTTTATTATAGAGTTTTTATAAGTTAATTAAAATAAACTATTCAGTGAAAAAAACCTGTTGAGATTTATCTGTCTGAAAACTACGGAAAAATGTGAATTACACAAAATAGAATCGAATGTCATTAGAAAATTGAAGCCTAAACTATGAAATTAAGAATTTTTTCCATTATTTCTAGAATATGTTGCATTTTTTACTGTGATTTTTTTAACACTTTCAGGCCTGAATTTTCAAAAAAAAATTGGTTAATTATGGGAAAAAGATCCTGATCCATACGAAAATTAAAGGCTACTTTTGAAAATTTTGATTTTTGGTTAAATTATCAATATTGTCTATTTTCATGTCTTTTTTGTAGAATTTTGATAGCACAAAACATCAACGAGTTTCGCACTCAAAAACCAAAATTAACGATTAGAACGAAATTCACATAAATCGACGAGTGTTGAGGACAACTAATTTTCTATTTCATGTGAGTTTTAAATTAATTTTTTCAAGGGTTCCTACTTTGGAGACCATACATCAGCAATTAGTTGTCTAATGAACGAAATGAAATTTAAAACATTTTCCTGGAATTTCGAAAATATTGTAGTCAGAGTGGTTTTTCCTTCATTCAATATTTCAAATTGCAAAAATCGTTTGCCTGGAAAAATCTCAAGACGCTCATTCTAAACGAACTATCTTAACTCTCTACAGCCAAATTTTTTATTATTTTTTTTTTTTTTTTCACGTGTTCAGGAGGTCATTTTGAGCAACTTTTGTTCTACAGAAAACTTTATTTTCTTGTTTCATTTTTAGTATTTATATTTGCATTTACTTTGTTTAGTTTATGTTTGTTTCTGATAGTATGAGGCTAATTCATGTTTTTATAGCCACTTAGTAAAATAGTATTAAAAACACAGCCAAAGTTGACCCTTGAAAAAATCATTCTATAAAACATTGGCAGAGTCACATAACATTTTCAAAAAATTAGCACTTCCAACCAAAAAAATCCTAAAAATTTCAAGAGTTCTTCTTTTCAATGCTTTTTGAAGACCAAAAATTGGTTGAAAAGTTGATTTTTGGCGAATTTTTAAATCGAAGCCCATCTAGAGGCGGGGTTGGCTTACAGAGGGTTAACCATCTTTACAAAAAAAAACTTTTTACCATTAAAATTAAAAAAAAATTAAATTTTCGACATTTTTATGTGTTTAAGGGGACAAAAAGGCGTCTTCTGTTCTACAGTCATGACATGAGACACGATTTTTTAAACATTTTTGGTACTTTTGGAAAAAAACAACATATTTACTAACAAAACTTCAAAAATCAATTAAGATGCAAAATCAAAATTGCTGTTGAAATTAATTTTATTTTTATTTTTTATATGTATTTTTATGAAAAATGTTCAGTTTATTGCAACTGTCCCTTGATTTGATACAAAAATATGTATAAATTTAAATTTAAAATGAAAAAACATGAGCAATCTGTTGTAAACTATTTAGGAAACATTCATTGCCATATATTTTTGTATTTTTAAGCATATAGAGAATTTTTAGGCTTATTACAAATTTAAAAAATTATTTCCATAAATATAAAATTTATATAATACTTCAGGAAAATACGAAATGTTCATAAATTCAATGAAAATCTTTGACAGATATCTGTTAGGATGTATTTAGTATATTGTGATAATATTTGCTTGAAAAAATTAGAATGATGCTTGAAATTTATTTTAATTTAATTTTGATTGCCCTCTCATCGACCTCGACTAGTGCCAGAAGCCATTTTAAAAGGGCTTAAATTTTGGTCATCTTAATTAAGTTAAGCATGATTTTTAAATTTCTAATTTTTTTTTATTGAAGAAAAAAATATATATTTTTTAAGGTCAAACTAATCAATTCCAGTTATCGTGAGTTGAAAAATGAGGCATAATTAGTTAACACTGAGAAAAAAATCACTTTTCGCTAATTTTAATTGTAGGGAATGTATTGTAGTAAGCCTTTCGGAATTATTTTTTAAAATATTTTTAAATTGCTAAAAAACTTTTTCGTAAAATTTTTACATAAAATGCCTATAACCTGGAAACGGCGCAATTTATCAAAAACATGTAAAATTACTTTCAATTGTGAAATTGCATCTAAAAATACTTTCAATATTTTGTTTTGCAACATTTCAATCTGTTTTAAAAAATCACATTTTTTCTTACATAAAACTATATGTTCAGTACCAGATTTTGCATCAGCCTAAAATCTAGCGATTAATCTAGAGTTTAATCTAGAAAGGTTCTATAAACATAAAAAATGGTTCCGTGGCTTAATGGCTACGGCGTCTCACTCACAAGCAGAAGGCTCAGGGATCAAATCCCGGTCAGTACCTTTGTAAATTGGAATCAGGAATGAGAATAATCTGTATCAGCATATACAAAGTCCGGTACAAATTAAACTTTCGCATAATTCCGCTACCGTTTAGCGGGAATGGGATTAGACCACACACACACACACACACACACACACAAACGGTCCTCTAATCATAGGAATCCCATAGCTTATGAAACCTTTTAAAAAAGTCTAGAAATATGCTTTTTGAAGTTACTTAAAAATTGAAAAATGATAAAAATGAAATACGCTTTTTTTTGGGAATTTAACTTCAAGTAAAAAGTCGAATAAAAATATTCAGAAATTTTTATCTGTAAATCATTTTTATTTTTGGGAGGTCCAAATCATAACCTACAACTTTGTCAAAGACATTACGTCGACCAGAAGATTCCTTATCAAATATACACATGCCCATTTTGTATATCAACCCGCGTATGGAGTTGGAAAATATGCAAGAACGAGCGATGGAAAATTGCTTCTTTTAACAAATTAAATGCATGAACAAAGTTTCATCACAATCAAAATATATTAAATTAAAAATCTTGTTTTTTTTTTGCGAAATTCTAGAGACTCAATAATGATTATTGTTCTTTATTTAAAATCAAAAGTAAACCATCACATGATTAATTATACAAAAACAACAAAACACATCCAACTCCAACCTTTTACTCACTTAACTCTGTTACTAACCGCGATACTACTTTCCTGTCATCACCTTGTAAACTGCTTGTAGGAACAAGAATCTCTCAGCCTCCAAAAGCAAACTCGGTCGAAATTCTTTTCTTCACTTTTTTCGACCCAGTATCATCCAGTCATCAGCCATCAACCGTCAGCCGCCTGCCAGGGGTGGGAGAACGCCGCAACGCTCGATCCATTCAAGGATATACCACTTTTCCTTGCAGCACACCTGGCAACGTAACCGACACACAACCTCAGCAGCAGAAGAAAAAACACATCCGTGGGATCGTGTGTCGTCCGTCGAAACTCGCGCCGGGAACGCCGGGAGAGGCCGCGACGTGCAGGTCATTACACTGGGTCCGGCTCGGCTGGCCAAAAAGTGAAAGGAGAAAAACAGGGCGTTGTTCGACAGGGAGATCGCTTGAACAACCGTTTTCAGGAGTTGAGTTGAGGAGCAAGCGAGCAAAAAATGAGATCACGTAACCGTATCATAAGTGCTGTGCGTCCATGTGATATCGCACCCCCTGATGGGGAACAGTTTGGGATTACGCACTGCAACTGTGAGAGAGAGAAGGGGTTGGAGGGGGTAATCGATCCTGATTGAAGTCTGATCCAGATCTGTCACAGCAGATTTTGAGACGGAGCTGGTGGCGGAGGCTGCGGCAGGGTCCGATCCTTAACGAACTTAATCCACCGCTTAATTGACTTTGTGGCCGCTTCGACAGCAACGATCTCCGAATACCTGCAAGCTGTCCCTTAATTAGCTTTTAATGCACGGCATCGGAGAGGATGGATGACCCGTGGGGATAAACCTTGAGATGATTCCAAAAGTCGTAAAAAAAACAACAGCATTTTGTAAATCTTTATATAATTTTTTTTAAATAACAAAAAATTTTTCGCAATTGATTGTACAAACTTTTACCTCGAAACTTTCTATTTTCAGCAATATTTTTTGCCCCCTGATTTGCCTAAAAAATCATCCAAAATTAGTAAAGCAATCAAATAAATAAAACAAAGCAAATTTCGCTATTAATGAAAGTGTCATAAATAAATGCATTAAAAACTTCCTGAGCAGACGGCAATAACATTAGAATAACATTTTTTGATATTCTAAAATACTGGGCCATATTATTCTATTTATAACAAAATTTGTTATTCATCGTTATGATTTTTTTGTGATTGGATTATTATTGTAATAACAGACAAATAGTATTTTAAGTTATTCTTCGTAGAAATATTTGTTATTATTTTTTGTTATTTCCACAACTCCCAATACCATTTGGAGGTATTCGTCCATAGCAAAAAAAAAATATTCCCGAGTTGTATTTCCCGGGCAGACTGTAATAACAAAATTCATACCATTTCAATAAAAAATACTGTTAAAAAAACAGAAAGTGTTATAGAACCTTGTAGAAAAATCTATTTTTGCATAAGAGTTTAATAACAGTTTATGTTATCATAAAAAAATGTGTTATTGGTCTGATATTGGTTGAAAGCCAAAGCAACCTTGGAATAACATTTTTTGTTATGGAAGAATACCTCCAACTGTTATTGGGATGATCGGATTAGTTGTTAAAATAACAATAAATAATAACAAAAATGTGTTCGAAGAATAACTAAAAGTGTTTTTAGCAGGGCTGTGGAGTCGGAGTCGGAGTCGGAGCCGGAGTCGGTGGAGTCGGGTCTTTTTTGGGACCTGGAGTCGGAGTCGGAGTCGGAGTCGTCAAAACTCGAACAGCTGGAGTCGGAGTCGGAGCCGGAGTCGGCTAAATTTCAAGAGCTGGAGTCGGAGTCGGAGTCGGAGCCGAAGATTTCTGATAACCCGGAGTCGGAGTCGGAGCCGGAGTTATCTTAAATTCAACAAAAAATATGTTTTTTTATTGTTCAGTATTTCCTATAGAACAGCTTAATTTACAAAACATCTTATATTTTTAATTGATTTATCAGATGCCATTATGTTTTTGAAACTTTTTATTGTGATTGAAAAGCTCTAATTGTGTTATTACACTATAATCACTAAATCATAACCCCTTACCCAAGTATGTAGTATCATAATTTAAAAAATAATAGAAAAATATTGGTTATGTAGTCAGACATATCTAATTGATTGTTGAATGCTTCCTTTTGCCTATATTTAGGTGCCTTTTCAATTCAAATTTGACCAAATTTCATCCAGTTATTTCTGAAAAAATTACACACACAGTCATCTTTTGCCCCGATAGCATATGTCTTGGAAGTTTCAAGTTAAATCATTTTTTAGGAAAAAATTACGAGGTGCATAAAAAGATTAAAAATAGTAATCACTGTTTTTGCAAATCGAAAAAAGTCAATGACAGTTTAACTTTTGTAACAAATAATCAACGATAATAACAATCTCTTACTTGGAACTCAACATGCGCATTTTGTTTATAACTGAGTACAAGAAAATCAAAATGTTGCATTTAAAATAATTGAAACTAACAAAAAATATCAAAACAAGTTGCAACAATTTTTTAAATAATCATTGATTGTTGATGTTGATGTTGATTTTAGGTTAACTATTTTGATATCGTTGCAAATTATTGTGAACAAATCTCAAGGATTCAGTACAAAAATGAACTAATAAAAAAATGTGTAGAACAAAATATAGGATATTATAAAAAAAAAACAAAATCAAAATATTATCAACTGGTACGAATTTACTCAAACTGTATGTCCCACGCCAATATGACGGAAGGTGATAATCATTGTATATCAATGTACCTTAAAAAAATGAAATATTTGTGACCTAGAAAATATTTTACTTGTGGATAATTGTTTTTTATTATATTTTAAGTTTTTTCATATATTTTGATGGAGGCGCAAGATCATTCATATAGCTTCGTTTTAAGTGAAGATTCACGAAGTATCGTGCGCCTTCTTTTTAAAGCATATAAAATTTTAAAATTAAAATAAATTAAAAATTTCCAGGGTAAAATATTTTCCATGTCACAGATATTTGAAAAGGACATCTTAAGCGTCCTTTCCACGAAGAAATTGTTTAGATACATTGATTTGCAATAATAATCTCCTTCAGCCATTGCGTGATGTCCATGTACGTCTTAAAAAAAACAAAAAAAAATGTTTCGTTTAAAATTGTCATTTAAAAAACAAGGTGCCTGTCACTGTGCTTCTTACAAATGTCAGCCTAAAAGTGAGCAAATTGAATTTTAATGTTCAATAGATGATTAAGGCCAGGTTACTTTTAGTTATTCATTCAAAAATAACAATTTAATATTTAAATTTATTAGCTTTGAAAAAAATATTTTCAAATTTGAGGTTAAGCAAATAAATCCAAATTTACTTATAAAACTGTTCTTCTCAAAATGCCTCTAGAACTGAAGATATTTTTTGGTTTCTGTTTCCATAACGTAAAAAACTTGTAACCTACAAACTTTTTTTCCGTTTATTTACTTTACTTTACTTTTTGAGGTTAAGCAAATAAATCCAAATTTACTTATAAAACTGTTCTTCTCAAAATGCCTCTAGAACTGAAGATATTTTTTGGTTTCTGTTTCCATAACGTAAAAAACTTGTAACCTACAAACTTTTTTTCCGTTTATTTACTTTACTTTACTTTTACTTAACTTATTTTTCTTGAGAAAAACATGACGCTTAGAGAGTATTTAAATAATCCTATTTATCAATGTTTTAAAAATAATTAACTAATAATAGTTAACTAACTTTTGAAACATTTAAAAATATGTGGAGTCGGAGTCGGAGTCGGAGCCAACCATTTGTTGAAAGCTGGAGTCGGAGTCGGAGTCGGAGTCGGCTAGAGTTGGTAGGCCGGAGTCGGAGTCGGAGTCGGAGCCAAACATTTGTTGAAAGCCGGAGCCGGAGTCGGAGTCGGAGTCGGAGTCGGAGTCGGAGTCGGCTAATCTGAGAAAGCCGGAGTCGGAGTCGGAGTCGGAGTCGTTTGAAATATGACCCGACTCCGCAGCCCTGGTTTTTAGTCTGTTATTACAATAACAATCCAATAACAAAAAAAATCATAACGACGAATAACAAATCTTGTTATAAATAATAGAAAATGTTATTGGCCCAGTATTTCCCGAGCAGACGGAAATAACGTGGGAATAATATTTTTTGTTATTTGAAAATACTAGGCCAATAACATTTTATGTTATTTATAACTAGTTTTGTTATTCGCCGTAATGATTTTTTTTTGTTATTGAAATGTTATTTTAATAACAGACAAATAACATTTTGTGTTATTCTTCGAACAAATCTTTGTTATTATTTTTTTGTTATTTTAACAACTAATCCGATCATCCCAATAACAATTGGCGGCATTCTTCCATAGCAAAATATGTTATTCCCCAGTTGTTCTGGATTTCAACTACAGTGGACTCTCTCGTTGTCGATATTGAAGGGACCGTCGAGAGCGAGGGTTATCAAA
Source organism: Culex quinquefasciatus (assembly GCF_015732765.1). Taxonomy (NCBI): domain Eukaryota; kingdom Metazoa; phylum Arthropoda; class Insecta; order Diptera; family Culicidae; genus Culex; species Culex quinquefasciatus. The sequence goes on along the minus strand of NC_051862.1, from coordinate 208,181,007 downwards.
TTATAGAACGCAAAATCAAAGCAATCTATTCGAAGGGACTGAAAAATTTATTGACAGCTGGAGCAATATTGATATCGAGAAGATCGACAGCCAGAGAGTCCACTGTAATAACAGACCAATAACAAATTTTGTTATGATAACATTAACTGTTATTAATCTCTTATGCAAAAAATGATTTTTCAAGAAGATTCCATAACACTTTCTGTTATTTTAACAGTATTTGTTATTGAAATGGCATGAATTATGTTATTACCGTCTGCCCGGGTTTCTAATATCAAAAAATGTTATTCCCAAGTTATTTCCGTCTGCTCGGGATTGCCTTCAATATATATGAGACCAATAACAAGTTTTGTTATGATAACATAAACTGTTATGAAACCCTTATGCAAAATTGGATTTTTCAAGAAAATTCGATAAACTGTTATGAAACCCTTATGAAAAAATGGATTTTTCAAGATGATTCCATAACATTTTCTGTTATTTTAACAGTATTTGTTATTGAAATGCCATGAATTTTGTTAGTACCGTCTGCCTGGGTTATCTCAAATAAAATTCAAATTCAAAATTTAACAAAAGTTTTCAAACAAAAATGTTTAGAGAAAAATAACTTATATTATTGTAATGTTGTTCAGTCTAAAAACGAGTCGAAAGAGGGTTAAACCTTCCTGCCCAACAGTCCAAGTTTAATTCCACCCGTAATCAATCAACATCACTCCCGCTCTCGCGAGTGGACTCAACCCAAAATCAACCACCAAAAGCTCCTCAAAAATCGACTTTCAGCGCGCGAGGATGAGAGCGAATAATGTTCCCAACCCGCACTCGGACATCGTCGCAGGCAATGACATGTAAAGTGAGTGACGGGAGAGGTCACACGCGGGTGATTCCAAGGACCAAGTGAAAGGATCCCACTCCGAGTGTCTGTGACCGATATCCGATCGAGACCCATGGGCAGCAGTTCCCAAGAAGTGCTCTCTGCCATGATTTATAAATCAATTTGTCATCTTTGTTTATCATTACTTTTAACAGCACACTGAATTTCGGTTATGGTCTTCATTTTTTTGAGGTGGAAAATTGCACTTTTTGAACGGTGGGGAAAGGAGGCAGTAAGGAGGCAGGGGGATAATTTTTATTAATGGAGGCTCGATTTGATGGCCGTGGACGCGCCATGGGTAATGAATATTGAATCATAACGAGTTGGTGCTGTAAAATGAAGACCAAAGTGCCATCTCACGGAGCACATGATGAAATTTTGAATGTTTTTTGGTGCAATAAATCATAATGAGAAGATTAATGTACACTAGGGGAGATGATTTGGTCGGAGCTGACGCCACTTTCAGAAATTGTGTTGTGTTTGTAAACATGCTGAAATTATGTTCGTTATAAACATTTTAATCGGACGACCAAACGTAATTTATTGTGTGGAAAAATCGAATATTTCCTATACTTTTCACTGATATTAGTTAAGCTAACGATACACTTTAACGCAATTATTTTTAAATTGTTAAATTGTTAAATTGTTAAATTTTTAAATTGTTAAATTGTTAAATTGTTAAATTGTTAAATTGTTAAATTGTTAAATTGTTAAATTGTTAAATTGTTAAATTGTTAAATTGTTAAATTGTTAAATTGTTAAATTGTTAAATTGTTAAATTGTTAAATTGTTAAATTGTTAAATTGTTAAACTGTTAAATTGTTAAACTGTTAAACTGTTAAACTGTTAAACTGTTAAACTGTTAAACTGTTAAACTGTTAAACTGTTAAACTGTTAAACTGTTAAACTGTTAAACTGTTAAACTGTTAAACTGTTAAACTGTTAAACTGTTAAACTGTTAAACTGTTAAACTGTTAAACTGTTAAACTGTTAAACTGTTAAACTGTTAAACTGTTAAACTGTTAAACTGTTAAACTGTTAAACTGTTAAACTGTTAAACTGTTAAATTGTTAAATTGTTAAATTGTTAAATTGTTAAACTGTTAAATTGTTAAATTGTTAAATTGTTAAATTGTTAAATTGTTAAACTGTTAAATTGTTAAACTGTTAAATTGTTAAATTGTTAAACTGTTAAATTGTTAAATTGTTAAATTGTTAAATTGTTAAATTGTTAAACTGTTAAATTGTTAAACTGTTAAACTGTTAAATTGTTAAATTGTTAAATTGTTAAATTGTTAAATTGTTAAATTGTTAAATTGTTAAATTGTTAAATTGTTAAATTGTTAAATTGTTAAATTGTTAAATTGTTAAATTGTTAAATTGTTAAATTGTTAAATTTTTAAATTTTTAAATTGTTAAATTTTTAAATTGTTAAATTGTTAAATTGTTAAATTGTTAAATTGTTAAATTGTTAAATTGTTAAATTGATGAATTGTTTAATTGTTACAATAATATAGAAAATCATTTGAAAGAGAGAGAAAAAATATAAAATCAAGAAGAAAAAATCCTCTACAAGCGTGATTAAAAGTGCCAACAAATAGAATTGCGGTTTTAGTTCAATGCTTTTATGGTTATGCTGCCATTTGATGTATAAAAATGCAAACAATAAAATTAGCCTCAGCAAAAAATGTTTTCATCAGATGAGAATTTAAATTGCTCAAATAAGTAACTTTTTTTCTGAGCTCAAGTTTGCAACAAAATTTCCGTACCAATTTCCAGTTTTGAAAGAAGCGACCAAACTTTGCTGTGAAACTCAACATTGCAAGATATCGCCTTCACTATCTCGCTCTGCGCATTGAGGATCCCATTTCATCTGTCAAATTTAACACCACCGGTGACAGCAGTGACAAGTGTTTTCGAAAATTTAAAACAGCACTCACCGCAAAATATTCACACTCTTCTTCGAACTCGTCACCCCCCCGTGACTAGCGTGCTCTCTTGTGGCATGATCATTTTTTGTCATAATTTATTTATTTATTTTTCATATTTTTATATTACTTGTTAAACTCACATTTTTTTTGCAGTTTTTTTTAAATATATTTTTTAAAATTATTTCTCGAAACATTGAAATTGCATCTTCAACTAATTATTGGTAACAAAATGTGCCAAGAGATCACCTCATCAACAACTTGTTCAAGTTATGCCCGCCGTCCATGTTTACCTTTCGCGGAATCCCGAAAAAGGATCTCTTGGGCGCGCGAAACTCACCCGGATCGCGTCGCCGCCGCCGCCCAAAACCGCGTTCATGCGTGTGAAACGACGATAAAAGGTGTTCGCAGCCAGCTCCACACGTCAAATCACGGCCACAAATTTCACACCGATCCGCTTCGTCACCTTTTTGCGGTGAGATGGTGGGTACCATCCCCCGCGCAACACCTGAGACAATCCCTCCGATATCACTTCTTACAGCTCCCCTCTTGGAGTTTGGATTGCATTAATTGCTGTCGATGAAACAGATTTCCCAGGTTGTCCTGATGTGATGAGTTTTGAGTCTTTTCGTCGAAAGGTCGTATTGTCGAAAATGGCTGTTGAGTTTAAAGTTAAATCTGGCATTCGACATAATTGGCCACATCCACTTACAACAATGTCTGCTTCACACCCCGGATTCCCTGGATCAGGTCCTCATCGATCGTTGTCCCTCACTGATTGACTAACGGATCTCCCGCGTGTGCACTCGAATCGAACCCCTGCATTTGATCAACCCTTTATGCCCGTTGATGTTGATCCGATTGCTCGCACATGACAACAACGGACCTAACCAGCCAGCCATGCTGGTAGTGTGGAGCTGAAGTTCAGGCGATCGTGTGCCACGACCAACAACAAGATCTTGATTGGTGGGCCCCGCGCGCAGGACTTCGTGACGACGACTTACTCACTTGAGACTTGAGACACCGGTGCGCAGGTCATGTCACATTTCCCGCGGACCGCGATCACTCTCGCCAAAGTGACAATAATTATAGTGATTAAGCCACGTGACCACGGACGGACACGTCCGTTCACGAGCTGGGGGTAGGTGACTGTTTCAGGACCTCAACTCGGCAATAGACCCGTGATTTGAGTACAATCGAATTGGGGGCTGCGCGTGGCGACCCTGCTGCTGAATCTAGTTTGTGCGGATCGGCGGATTTCGATTATTTGGAATGCAAATGAGTGTTATTATATTGTCAATCTCGCTTTTTGAAGTAGTGATTGGGCAAACGGGGACACATTTTGAAATTGGGAATCTATACGTCAATTACAGACTGAAGGTTTTTAAAGAACTCAATTCCTCCATGTAGTCCATTAAGCTGAAGTCGATTAATGACCTCGTCCCGACGCACTGAATTACTTCATCACGATCAACTGATCTTCTACAATTGGATCATGATAAGCACCTCAAATCACATACATTTATCCAGTATCTCCCCGGGAGGCTCAAAGTGATTTGTTTACGAATGTTCATCAAACCGCTACCTCCAATCATTGATTAATATCCCCAAGTTCAGTGATTGACTGGAAGACCTCAAGGGGGCACCAAGAGCTTGAAAAGTCAACAAAATTGACCAACATTGTAGTCATTCAGGCCCAAATCTCCGGAGTAAGTCAAGTGGCGCATGATATTTATCTTTCTCGACTCTCTCGCGCGTGAGCAATGCAAACAGAGCAAGGGTTGATAAATTGGCACACAGCGAGTGATATTTATCGTCCTTTTGGCGCATCATTACTGTGAGAAGGGGGGAAAGGTGGGTGAGATATTGATCCTGTAAGAAGGTCTCAACAATGCCTTCGCTGATTGAGTCGTGTTGTTCGAGATTCCCACCCGATGTATTTTTATTGCTTGGTTTGATAAACTTTGTTAAGGTCGCGAAGGTGTGCGGTCCATCACATTAATCATTTTTGTACAGCAGCTCCAAGGGAGATGGAATTGTTGCGTATCATTTATTGTTATGCAGCTCAATTATGCTCGATACACGTTTGCACATTCCATAACTGATTACCAATAAATTTTTCCATTTTAAATTCCACTTCTAACTTACAAATTTACAATTTACAATTTACAATTTACAATTTACAATTTACAATTTACAATTTACAATTTACAATTTACAATTTACAATTTACAATTTACAATTTACAATTTACAATTTATAATTTACAATTTATAATTTACAATTTATAATTTACAATTTATAATTTACAATTTACAATTTACAATTTATAATTTACAATTTATAATTTATAATTTACAATTTATAATTTACAATTTACAATTTATAATTTACAATTTATAATTTATAATTTACAATTTACAATTTACAATTTACAATTTACAATTTACAATTTACAATTTACAATTTACAATTTACAATTTACAATTTACAATTTACAATTTACAATTTACAATTTACAATTTACAATTTACAATTTACAATTTACAATTTACAATTTACAATTTACAATTTACAATTTACAATTTACAATTTACAATTTACAATTTACAATTTACAATTTACAATTTACAATTTACAATTTACAATTTACAATTTACAATTTACAATTTACAATTTACAATTTAAATTTACAATTTACAATTTATAATTTACAATTTATAATTTACAATTTACAATTTATAATTTACAATTTATAATTTACAATTTACAATTTACAATTTACAATTTACAATTTATAATTTACAATTTACAATTTACAATTTACAATTTACAATTTACAATTTACAATTTATAATTTACAATTTATAATTTATAATTTATAATTTACAATTTACAATTTATAATTTACAATTTATAATTTACAATTTACAATTTACAATTTACAATTTACAATTTACAATTTACAATTTACAATTTACAATTTACAATTTACAATTTACAATTTACAATTTACAATTTACAATTTACAATTTACAATTTATAATTTACAATTTACAATTTACAATTTACAATTTACAATTTACAATTTACAATTTACAATTTACAATTTACAATTTACAATTTACAATTTACAATTTACAATTTATAATTTACAATTTATAATTTACAATTTACAATTTACAATTTACAATTTACAATTTACAATTTACAATTTACAATTTACAATTTACAATTTACAATTTACAATTTACAATTTACAATTTACAATTTACAATTTACAATTTACAATTTACAATTTACAATTTACAATTTACAATTTACAATTTACAATTTACAATTTACAATTTACAATTTACAATTTACAATTTACAATTTACAATTTATAATTTACAATTTACAATTCTAGATTAAATTTTCAAAACAACCTATCCCTCATGGGATTCCTATGCAGATAAGGCCTTTTGAAAATTTAATCGAGAATTTACAATTTACAATAGATAAGACAGTATTTATAAAGGACAGAAAACTCACGAAAATATTAAAAAAAATAGATTTTCTTTAAACTGCTAAAATTTGAAGTAAAGGAGAAAATCACAAAAAAATTTCAACCACGGATGAACGGCTTTTTATTTGATGAATTGTAAAATAACTCATAGAAAAAATACAAATTAATTTGTAAGAAAAAAATTAAATTGGACATTTTGTCCATTTTTAATTTCACCAAATTTTAACCGCTTCTTCAAAAGTCCAAAATTGGACCACACATATTTTTCTCGAACTCCCTACTGACTTGCACCGCAGAAGCAGAAAGTTGCAATATAATGATGATCGTGATGATTACGATGACCAACGTCGATGATGACGATGGTTACCGGTCCGCCAGACTCCCCCCGGGTCACCGGGAGTGGCAAGCGGGGAGGATCCACATATAAAAATGGATGTATATTTCATTTCATTATCTCGCATGGGGAGATGCAATTATGTTTGACTGCTTCTTTTTTTCGGGAGATTGCCCTTGCGGAGCTTTCGAGAGGAGGCAGGGAGCAGTCGTTATGCAAATATTGTTTACAGTTTCCATACATTTCAATAAAATTTAACTGACTTGTGTAAACAGGCACTCGGCTCAGGTGCCGGGCTCGCCAGCAGATCGTGCTGGGATTCCTTCGAGAGAGCAACAAAAAAATCGTTGAGGGGAAGAAGTGGATCCATCAGTCCGCGGTCTGGTCCTGGTGAGTAATGAGCTCAAATTTCAAACACGTGAAAAATTTGCATATTACTCAACCTAGAGGTAGTTTGCAACCCTGACGGTAATGAGCTTTTTGGTCCGTCGAATTTCACATAGCCGGAAGCTGGCAACTTTATTAAAAAACGAACATTTTTATGGCGTGGCAGTCTGGCTTATAAGGAGTGATGAGCAATTTATGCAAAAGTAGCTCAACTGCTTGGACGCGGAGACGTTATGGATTGGATGGTCGTAAAGGAAGACCCTTGTAGGTCATTAAAAGATGGCCGCAAACGAGAATAAAATTTGAATTTATCACTGAAAAAGGGCAACGCTACAAAGTGGAAAAGTTGGGTTGGCTTCGTAAGGGTATGAAGTTACCAAAATAATGTTTCTACAAAATCGAATAAAAATTCAGCAATTGATCAGAAAAAAATCACAAAAATTATAAAACATCAGCCTTTAAACATTTTGTTCAATATTACCATGATCTTCATGCGCCTTCTACAACGGATTGTTGTGTTTTGGTTGTAAGATTTTGACACCTTCATTTCAGAAAAATTACCATAATTTACAAAGTAACACATTGTACGCAACATTTTCATCGCGCGCTTAATGATATTATCACATCAAACTCCCAAAAAACTCAAAAGCATCCCGACGGCGACGACACGGTGGCGTCAGCACTCGTCTCAACAAAAGGACCTCTGGGGTCGGTACAAAACGCCCCGAAAAAAAAACTCGATCAAAAGAGACCCCTGCTGGCAGGTCCCTCCTCAGGGCGGCCAATAATTGCGCTGGCGGCCACCGATAATCCATCATGCAATCGAAATGAAAAATGAGTGCGCCCTTCTCCGGGGCAGTTTTTCGCGGGACATTTCATTAAAGTTTGTAATTACACGTGGTGGAGCACATGATTTTCGGGGGCTCTTATCAGCGACGCGTTTTTAATGGGCGCGACAATAAAAGTTTCGCGTTTCGCGACTTGATTAAAACGTAATTTAATTTATTCCCCATCAAACGGCTCGGCGAGAGAGCTTCCTTCAAACTTGTTTTAATTACCAGCAGCAATCAATCACCAGGGAGGAACTCAGGGACGCCGGGAGGGACCGAAGCGTAATTTTTCCAATATCAAGCGATTAATCTTGATCAAACGGAGAGGGTTTTTAATTACAAGCTTGGCCAGTGAGTGCCTTTGGTTGCACAATTTCCACCATTAATAAAGCTCACCCAATTCGCCCCTGTTTGGTGGAACCCTGTGGGCCCATTTGGGACCCCTTGGGCAGAACGGCAGACTACGCTCGCAAAAAACTATCAAAAAAGTGACTGTGTGTAATGACTGTCATATCGGTGGTGATAATTGGATTGGTCCTGCCCAAACACTTTCTATCAGTGGCCGTTGATCGATTCGATCCGGAGCCCGAGTGGCCAAAAAAGGCGGGCTCCCTGGAGCATTAAAAAGACCCATTATTGGCATGTTAAGGCCCACCAGCAGCTGTGGCAAAAAAAAAGCGTCACCAAAAAATTTCGGAAAGTGGAAAAAAGAGCTTTAATTTAATCAGCTGTCAAATTGCTGTAGCCGCCACGGCGACGCAGCCGATCAGTCAGAGACTAGGCTAAGACACACAGCGCAAAAGCAAAAGGTATCGATTTCAGTGACTTTCATTAAAAATCGATAAATCAGCGAACAATTTTCGCTCGTAATCAGCGGCCGCCCGGGGATTATGAGAGTGTGGTGTGTGGAGCAATTAATGGAAATTATAGGGTGGATTTGGGGACTTCCTGGGAAGGATTGTGTTAACATTGTGAAGCGAAATTTGCTCATGGTTTTTTTAAAGCTGAAATGTCTATTCATAAACAAACAAATATTCCCGAAGTTTTTTGTACATCATCTAATAAAATTGTTTAAAAAAAAACCTCAAAAAACTTTTTGCAATTCTATTATGAAACTAATTAATTTTTCTGTCATTCTCACATGACAACTTTCTCTACTAAAAATAACAGAATCTTTTAAGCTTTGAAATGAGTGCTGAAAAGTTTAAGTTTTCAGCGCTTGTATCGAAAAGTTATATTTTTCAACATTGTTTTGATTTTATCGGTAAATTGACTAAACACATAGACAATTGACTTAAACTTCCATTCAAAAGATGTTTTGTGGAATTGCAAAAAATTGTGTATGTAACTCGCTGAAAAAAATGTTTTTCAGCACTCGTCATATGTATCCAACTCGGTAAACTTCGTTAGTTAAATTTACAACTCGTGCTGAAAAATTCTTCTTTTTGCAACTTGCTGCATAAACTACTATTTAAAAAAACCTTTTGCCATGCTGTAAATAGGAATCTTAAAAAAAGCAATCTTATTCATTCCTGCAAAAAAGATTGTGATAGCAATAAAATGCATTCAAAAATGTTTCTAAGTAGATTGAACGTCTAGTTTCATAAACATTTTAAAACCGTCATCCTATCTTTGATTGAGATTTTTTTCAGGTGCTAAAGGATGTTCCACTACATCATCCGTACAATGTACTCGAATAGAAATCTTATGAACGATTCTGTAAAATCAAAAAGCAAAGTAATCCACTTTAACGACCCCCGGGTCTTTTGTGGTCTCTGTTGCAAGTTTCTGCTCATTTCTAGGCGTCCGAAGGTTATGTGTGGTGAGTCACCCAAAACCTCTTTTACGCAAATGGACCGACGTTTTACTTCCCCATCCGATAGAAGGCGTGGTCAGGCAAATCTCGTCTCGAAAAATGCCACCGGGTCCGTCTGGGATTGAACCCAGGCCATACTGGGATTTAGAGGCTACCACGCTAACCACTAAACCACCGGACCCGGCTGTAAAATCAATGATGACTAATTTGAAAACATGTATTCTTTTCGATACCGTTTCGATACGTTTCGTGTTTCAAAATTGGAAACAATTTTGTCGACTTTGATATCGTTTGCTTCGAAATTAAGACATTTTCGAATGATTTTGAAAACGTTTGCATCGAAATCAAAAAAATGAATTTATAACAACTCACACTAATGAGCCAAATTTTTATTTTTTTTCAAAACTTTGTGCCTATTATATGATAAAAGAAGCCATTTTGCATCAATAGTTTATCCATACAAGTTGTTTGCTACCCGAGCCAGAAGTTACTGAAAAACTGTTTTTCATACATAAATGACTTTTTTAAATCACTAATCACTTTTCAGAGTCGATTTTTACAGCTTTGGCATGTTTTACAAAGTTGTAGAGCTTTATATTTTTAATGGGAATCACTTTTGGGAATATTTGGATGGAAGTAGCACACCATCATACCAAACAGTAAAAGAATAAGGTTTTTCATACATTTTTGTCCGCATACAAACTCCACCTTTGAGTATCAATGGGTAAATTTTGACCGATTTTGCTCATATTTGGCCCAAAGTCTTAGAATAGCTCAAGAACAAAATATTCAGCTTGTGGGGCGAGGTTTAAAAAAAAGTCCCTGATTCTGGACACCCTACTGTTCAAAAAGGTTATTCAAAAAAATATGTAGCCCACACTTTCTGACCGATTTGATGTCTTCGGTAAAGTTGTAGGTATATTCTGTTAACTTTATAAAAAAAACTCATTTTAAAATTCTAATTTTTACAAAAAAATGAATTGAAATATGCAATTAAAAAAAACATTTTTTTGGATATGTTTTAGATGACAAAAAATGACGTCTTTTGAGCTATGGCACTTAGTCACTTAGTCAATATTTATTTGGCAGTCTAAAAAATCCAGATTTTGGTCAATCATGATAAAAAATTAATGAAAATTACATAAAAAGAGACAAGGATTTCTCTACTTCAAAATAATAACGATGAATTTTTAAGTGAATATAACTTAGAAAGCCGACCATTATTTTATTTTTTTCTCGTTTTTTAAATAATATTATTTTCAAAATTTTTAAATCAACCATGACGTTTGAAAAAGTCCAAAAACATTTATTTTAGACCATAAAAAAGGGTCATCTCCAAAAATCATCTTTTTTGTTCAAAAAATTGATTGCGCAATAATTTTTTGTATGAAAATTCGAAATAAATAATTAATGATACAATTATTTCTGAAAAGTCATAAGTAATACCTACAACCATACCAAAAACACCAAATCGGTCAGAAAATCTGTTCTCAAGATACAGATTATCAAATATTTTATAATTTATAAAAACCTTTTAGTATGGACAGCTGCCACAATTGAGCATGAGCATGAGCATGAGCATGAGAGACCACCCATGGTTGTCCTTCTCCGTTGCTGAACAGAACCGTAATATCCTTTCAGCACTACTGATCATAGGCTTCGACTATCAAGTGGTATTTCCCTTATCAACAGCATGTATGAATGCGCTGAAAAGATAAAACACCATGATTGCTAAAGCTAGATCAGTTGCGAATAGGTAACAGTCATTGGCCACCAACGGCGCCCGCCATGTCAGTTTGTAGATCTCGATTTTAAGGGACGGGAATGTTAGTTAGCGCAGCTTGCTACTAGGGCAGCTGATTTACTCTGTGCTTACACCCCACGAGCGCCAGGAACCTGAAAACTTGTTAGTAGGATAGGGTGTTTGGTCAGGATTCGTCATAGAAGATGATGATGCGACCCAAAATCATAGTGTTTGTTGAAAGGTATTATATTTTATTCTCAAGGCAAACAATCGGATGCTGCGGATGAGACATTTCCCGTTTAACTGATGTTAAATTTTTAATGAAATGGTGTAATCTTAGACAGCCGGCTGTGGAAAGATAAACCAAATAATATTTATTTAAAATGAGGTGTTAAACGCAATGCTGCAATGATAGCGTAGTCTGATTTTTAATTATATAATCATTTAGTTCATGAATTTGTTACGGAATAGACGCGACGAACTCAACCATCAAGTGCCTTCCGATCTTCTTTCTGTTAGCTGGATAAGGTATTGATTTTCGTTGCCTCTCGAGCTTCGATGCTATGGAGAGGGCTTAACACACAAACAACCGACGTTGAGCCCTCCGAGCTACGGAGCTATGGGAAGGTCTTTTCAACACAAAAAAGACTCGCGCACCACACGACGTTCGAAAATATGGACAGCTGCCACAATTGTAACAAAACTTGTACCAAAGCCAAAATTAACCAATTTATCAGGTTAAATCCAATTTAAAATTGATTCGCTTGGGCTGCTTTAGTTTGAAACCAGTCGGGACCAACGAGAGAATATCATATTATATAGCTTTTCTCCTATAGCAAGGCACATAAAAGGTTAAATATAAGTATATTGAGGGTTTTAGAGACGTATCGAACATTGAAAAACGCACAAATAAAAACATAAAGAAACATGTAGTACAATTTATCCAGGTTACTGTATCGATCATCCAGAGATCTTCTTCACAAACATATATCCTCATTCCCGCTTTCATCTGACCCATTTATCCGAAGCTTTTCCCTGAAACTTGCCTCTCCACCGCGTCCTGAGCGACCAAATAAATAACATCAATTTGCAATCAACGATCGCTCGCGGATCGCCTTCGATTGCTTTTCGTTGTTTTGCCACAAAATAGACATTTACCCAACAGCAAACATCAACAACGGCCAAGTAGCGCGTGGGCAGAACCTCTCTCGACGCTATACTCTACTTCTACCACCAGGTTTCGATCGTCGACGCGTCTGTCTAACTACCAGACTCCCCATAAAATCCCATTTGGCCGATTAGTGGTTGAGTCTGGCCGGCCGGCCGGTTTGCTAGTGGCCGTTGGAAGCGCCCTCGCGCCTCAACTCGGCCACTAAATATATTACAAAATTAATGAAAATAATTGCGAGCAACCAACGGTGCAAAAACACAAACAGCAATTAAAAATAGCGATCAAAATCAATATAGGTGAGAGGCTGGCAGCTGCAGCGACTTCGAGTCACTAAGCCGAGCTAAACATGCTGCCGGGTCTGGAGGGACCCGGGAGGGACCGCAACGTCCATTAGCGGGCCCAAGGTGGCGTCAAGGAAGCCAAATAGCTACACCTGAATGCCATCGTCGTCGTTGTTGGTGCTGTGCAGGGCGGGCACTGGTTGAACCACTTTTGGAGGAGCACGCGCCTTTGGGTTGCCTTCGTTGCACCTTTAGGGTTGATGTACCGATTCTTGTCATATTTCTCAGCGTTGCCTCATTATTTTACATAAAATTTATCAAGAAAATCATTAATCAGTCGAAGCTTTTTTTTTGAGAATCATGGAAAGAAATCTACAAAACTAAATTTTGTGAATATTTTTGTAATATTAAATTTCTTTTTTAAATTGAGTAAAAACACAGTCAAGACACAAACATATTACTTTAATTATTTTGTTATATTTAACTAAAAGTTTACTTTTTTAACTTGGGGGTTCTGTTTATAATTTTTTTCAAAAAGCTAAGTTTGTTCAAATTATATCCAGCAACCCCACATTGAAGAGGAAGAAATGGAAAGCAAATGCCTATAAAGTGCACATTCTACCCTCTAATGGAGCAAGGGACGACGGGGTGTTTTGTTAACGGGCCCTGAACGCACACACACATACTGCAATGCACTGATCGGCTGACGTTTTCGCAATTTTATCCGCGTGCGATTGCATTTTAATTGGATTAGAAGAGGTGTATGCAAATTTCGCTTGATTTCATCAGAATCGCGAGTGCCGCGCATGTACCAACGTGGCCGATTATGGCTATCGAGGACCTAAATTGCATTCAGAGGTTCTTGACTTTGGGTTGGTCAACGTGCTCCAAAAAGTGGCTTGAGCACCCCTGATGAACCGGGATATGATTTGTCGCCGAGTAATTAGCGATTGTTCAGCAGTCGCGAAGGGGTTCGTCGCTTGGCGCGATAATCCGAGGCCAGGTCGTGGGATGTAACGAAGAACTAACCTAGCTTCCAAGCAGCCGTCGAGCAATTCCACCTCTCGAACGATTGGCACCGGGCAGATTCAGACTGATTGAAAACAAGTTAATCCAATTTTCCGCGAGACATGGACGATCGATTCGCCGGCGGCGGCGGCTGCTGCTGATCGGTCACTTTGAAGCTAATGAACCGTGGGGTTAGCTGGTGGGATGGTGCGATTGATCTACGAAAGTGAAAATCGTGGAATAAAAAGTAAACCGGATCAAACTACATATTGGATACAATTTATTGATGGGGGATTAGCAGGAATTGTATTGTAGAGTCGAATGAGTGATTTTATATTTGGATAACAGTTTATTTAAATACTCTTTTTTTTAATCAATATAAAATAAAACTCATTACGTTTTCTCTTCTAGGTTAAACTGTGATTTCACCTTGATCGATGTTTAAGACATGCCTTAAAATCCATCAAAATTATACTTCTGAGGTGCAATAACTGACCTCAGTGAAATCATGTATCCACTTAAGTCCAATTGAGAGCTTTCATTTCTCCCTGGCCAAAACTTGGTCCAATTCGAAAAGTATAGACTTAATTCGATTTTAAATTGCAGAGAACTGTAACAAGGCCTCGCCCAGCGTTCACCTTTCGTGTGAAATTCCTTCCAAACCATTTTTTATCACTCTTCTCCCCTACATGTCATCAGAAATGTGTTTACGTAAAACAGCTCACCGCGTAATTTAATAAACATTTCGTCGCTGCTGATTTCGTGTCGTTTTTTTCTGGCAACCTTGGACCACGTCTTCGACGACAACGACGACGTCCGGCAATCATCATACGCGATACCCGTACTCCTTCGAAAGTGCATCCAGCCGACGGTTTTGTTCGAATTGGCCCCTCAAAGTAAACTCTGTCCAACTGTCCGACAACAGTGATATCAGAGCGCGAGCTTCATCGGAGCACTACTGCTGAGGGCTCACCCGGTTGGCCACACAGCCCCCGGGGGCAATTCAGTTCATGACCTGCGAATTGCACGCCTTTTAGAATTACCCAAATTACAGATCGCTTACTTTCCTCCCTCCCTTTTCATGGACCCTCGGACGAGTGAGAGAAAGACGAATTCATCGGTTTTCAGCGCGACGACCAGCGTCGCGCGATGGTCCTCGCAAAAATGTGGCGTAATTTAAAAGACATTAAAATGAAATTTTCTCCCCGTAAAGAGATAATAACTTTATTAAACGAGAATCTGCTGCGGTGATGGTCACCGGGATGTAAGGGGTGGTATGAGAATAAATTTAAACATTTTTTTAAAAGAAACTGCGTTCGATTTCAGTGTGTTCATGGTTGCTCAAAAAATGAAATAGGGAACAATGTTTGAAATTTTCATTCTAAATTCTAGACAAATATTGAAACATTAAAGCTCTATTCCAAAAATAAGATCATTTAAAAATTCTTTTTTTTTCAAAACGTTAACAGAATCAAAAAAATATTTTCGAAATCACTCGGTTTTTCGAAATTTTTATTTTGCGCCAGAGTTCAAGTGATGCAAAATCTGATAGCGGAGTTTTGATTTTATTTTTAATTTAATAATGAAAAATATGTGGCAAAATCGAATGTAAAATGAAAATAAACCCTGCACTAAAAACTTTACACAGATTTTTTATTTTTTTATTCATCTTGTTTAATGTTTGTCTGAAATTTGTGAAATTAGATCTGTTCAACTATGGCTCATCTGTTTTTCCTATCTTTCAAGACACTTTTTTCCATTTAGCGTATTTTCCACAGTTTTACCATGGAATTTAATCATTGGTTTTGAAGTTGTTATAAATTGCGTTGAAATCTAGTTTGAGACATACAAATTTACAGCACAAGAAGGGTTGAATCCATGGCCAAATTTGACCAAAGAAAAAACACTTTTTTTCAAATCATTAGCAAAGTCTCATGAAACAAAATTAGATTATGATTTTATTTATGGCTTATTTTCTGATTGAAGCAAGCTTCCCATGCGCCAGTGCCAACGCACACCGCGGGTTTGGTTTTCTAGCTTCGGTACGTGCCTGAACCCATTTGTGTATTGGTATCTTGGTACATGGTACCAGCGCACCACGACACTCTCGGCTCGTTCTATCGTTTTTGTGTCTGGCACTCACCCATGGCATGAACCTAGCGTGCTGTGGTACGTGTCGTGGTATTGAACCCATTTTGTACCGCCAGCGCGTACCACGGCACGTACCTCGGCTCGTAACGAGTGAAGCACCTTGGCTCATATACCGGGTTCATGCCATGGGTGAGTGCCAGACACAAAACCGACGCGGCGAACCGAGAGTTTCGTGGTGCGCTGGTACGATGAACCAAAATACCCTCGGTTTGTGTGAGTCGGGTATGGGTGTAAACCGAACAAAGCAGGCGCAAAGCAAACCCGAGGTACAAGTGAACCGCGTGTACCGCACGGTGCAGGGAAGCTTGGATTGAAGTCAGCATTTAATTTCATTGCTAACTTTTGAAAAGGACCAACATTTCTAAATGAGAAAATTTTAAAATATTATTCTTAATTTTACATGTTTTGAAAAGTATCTTAGAAAAGCACAGAAAATACAATTTTCTAATAATTAAAAATTTAACCAATAATTTTAAAGAAACCATCGGCTGAGAAATAAGGGCCTATTTTAAGCTACTGGAAACATGTATTCTCCAATTTAAATCTAATTTAATATTTTTCTGTCAATAAAATATTGTTTAACTGGAAGTACAATATATATTTCGAATATTGTCAACCGCCATTTGATTTGAAATTGTTTTATTTCATTTTAAAAATCTGTTTGATTTTTTCCATTCAAATTTAATTTTGCATCTTAAAATGTATTTTAAAAGTTTCAAGATACAATGTTCAACAAATTTCCAAATATAATCATTTTTTACAAAACAATTAGCTCTTGTTAAAAATTAATCACCGTTCTAAACTCAGGCGGAAAACGTACAATTTCCAAATATTTGAAAAGTTAACCAATACACAGTGGTCGGAAACGCAAATTTATCAGGAATAATTTATTTCCGCTTCAGGGCCACCCTAGCCACCCTAATGAGATATCATATCCTCAGCTGCTTTAATATTTAAAACAGGTATTATTTTAATTTTAAATGTTTTTTTTTATTTTTCTTTCTATGTGAATTTAAAACAAACATATCTTATAAGAGTGAACGAATATGAACTACCCTAGTTCATCTAAGACCACCCTAGTTGCCATAAAAACCAGGTTCGACCACGTTTGTCCACAAATCAATTTTACCTGCATTTGAGCTCACTAAGAGCAGTTTTGATACTAATTAATGCGATATTCATATAAATTTCCTCATAGAGCATGGTAGAAAATCTCATAAAATGACCATTTTTTAATCGCTGTAACTTGGGTTTAAGAAAAACCCTATTGAGATGTTATATTCATATTAAAGAAGAAGTTTTGAGCTTTCAGATGCACCGTGGAGCGTATTTTTTTTGTGTCCCCCTCGAAAAGATACAAACATTTGAAAAAGGCCTATTAAAAACTTTAGAAACGCTGTAACTTTTTACCAAAATGACCTAGCGACTTCGTTGACGTTTCAAAAGACGCGTATTTTTATGCTCTAAATATGTCCCGAAAACACCAAAATTGCCAAAAATAAAACAAAAAAGATACGCAATAAAAACACTTTTTTGATGGGCCAACCTACTGCTTTTCATATAAAATGCTGTAGAATGATCAGATTAAGAGATAGAGATTTGGTGTCTTCGACAAAGTTGTTTGAAATGGCTAGTACTACAATACTGTTGAAGAAAGCATACCTCTATCTTATCTAGAAGCGAAGATAGTTTTTGAAAATATTAGTAATTGTTGGACCACCCTAATATCGTTTTGACCAAAAGATGTAGAATTTCATTTTTAACAAATGCTTCTTAGACACTGAAGCTCGAAAATGCATCTCTGAAGCGGAAATAAATCATTCCTGCTAAATTTGCGTTTCCGACCACTGTGCAATAATTTCCAAGAAACCATCAGCTGAGAGATACGAGTCCATTTTGAAAATTTTGGTTTGGGGTTTATTCTGCCTTGAAATTGTTTAGTTTCTTTTTAAAAACATGTTTAGTTCTTTTTCATTCAAATTTTTATGTATTTTTATTTTTAAAATTTTTAGTCAAAATTTTCATCAATATCCAAAAATAATCATTATTTACATAATAAATAGCTCTTGTTGAAAATTATTCACCGTTCTGAATTTAGGCGAAAAAATACAATTATCGTTAAGTTAAAAAAAACTGTAAAACTGAAGGCACAGATTTTTTTATATTAACATATCTATTTGAGTAATTTTTAGTCATTGACCCGAAAATACTTGATTTATACTACATGCTTTTCTATATAAAACTGAATCACATAAA
The DNA here is from genome assembly GCF_015732765.1 of Culex quinquefasciatus. Lineage (NCBI taxonomy): Eukaryota > Metazoa > Arthropoda > Insecta > Diptera > Culicidae > Culex > Culex quinquefasciatus. The sequence continues at coordinate 208,162,723 of NC_051862.1, read as the reverse complement.
AATCGCCTGGGAATTAGAATCATTACATTTTTTTAGACATGACAATGATTTTTTTAATATTTCAAATGTTTTGTCAGTCCATAATATAAAATTTTAACATAAAAATCACTAACATGAAATAAATTCATATTTAAAATAACAGGTAACCCCTTAATCTTCCCAAGTGGGTGCCCTGCCGGGGTGTGTTCGATTTAAATTCGCGGTTACGGGCTTGCGCTTATTTGGTCGTCTGGAATTTTCCGGTACCGTTTACGTGACTTTACGTGACCGACTGAACTGACACACAGTCGTCCTGGTTGCGAGAGAGAGCGAGAAACGCATCATCGTCCTTTTGACGACCATCGAATGGGAAACCAAAACGCATGCACTTATCATGTGACCCATTGGAGTTGGTGATTTTCGTCGTTTCGGTATGATCTGCCAATGAGTAATGAGGAGGTCGGACATCTGCTTAAGGGGCAGCCCCGGGTACGCGATTTCGCGAAATTGAGCTGTTGTCGGGAAGCGTCGGCCGGGACGGAAAGTCATCAGTCAGATGGCGGTCCTGCAGATTTCGAGATAACGACTTAATTATAGAGGCAATTGAAGGAAGGGTTTTTTAATCGACGGTGGAGCTCTTTGGAGGTCGTTATGGCCACAAAAGCGTGCACAATGTCACTTAGTTTAGGGGGAATATATCGGATATAATGGGCTGAAATTGGCTAGTTTGGTGGTCGGAAATTGTATTGATTTTACTTTTGGTTAATTGCAATGAAGGGATAAATCGTGATTATATCATTAATTGCTTGAAACAACAGGTTGTTGGCAATTGAAAACTAGCCGAGCTGAAAGTTTAACCTGATGAGATCTCAACATGAAAAGCTGGGAAAGGATTTGCTCATACAAAGGTGTCAAAAATCATACTTTTCCTTTTCTTATGATTTATATTAAACAGCCAAGACAAATCGAATCCGAAAACGCCAGTAGCAGTGAAATTTCGCACGTAACTCCAATTGATCGAAGTGAAAACTTAAGCCGAGCCCGAAACGCCTGCTTGAACACTTAAAAATTAACTCCGAGTGGGGAATCCTTGAGGACTCGAAGCCAAATTCACGATGATAAATTATCGGTTGACAAATGTATGAATATTTATGCTCGCTTAATCAAACTCGCCAAAATCTCGACCGAAATAAATTATTTGTTTATCTTTCCCGGCCACGTCCCTTTTCTGGCCAGGGGGGCTTAAACGCATCAGGATCTTGGCAGCAGCAGCGTACGAAATTGTAAAAGTCCGTCCTTAACACAACACGACGACGACGACGCAATGCAATCCAACGAATTCGGTTCTCGCCCCGAGGGAGACTTTCAATGAAGCAATCATAAATTTTCACAGTTATCATATTTTTAATCATCTGCCCGGGTTGTAAAAACAAAATTTCCAAATTAACAGCTTTGTTCGAACCAGGGTGTCACACTTAATCCTCGGCGTGCCAGCTTACGAACCTATGAGTTATGGGACCGGGACATCCGAGACCCCATGGATCTTAAGGGGGTTTGGGGAGTGGGAGGGGGGTCTCGAAGATTAAAAATTCCGTTTAAGTCCCTTTTATGGCCTTGTGACTTGCAATAGCCCTTAATTCTGGTTGTTTTACAAAAGTTTTCATAAAAAAAATTTATATGGAATTTTGAAAATCAGAATTTCTACTTATTTGAGATCAAAGTTTAAAAAAAAATAAAATATGCACAATTCCAAAGAACGACTTTGTCACTCAAGGGTTAACTCCCTGTGAAAATATGTTCACAAATTATTCTTTCACTTAATTGGATCTGAAGGAATGCAACCAGGAGCGATTGCAAGTTCGAGCCCCGGCTGCTGCTGGCGTTAACCGTGATCGTGTTTCCCATGTTGTGTCGCGAAAGTTTTCAGAGTTTGGGGGGCTTATCAGTGATCAATCAGCAATAAAAATTAAAGGAAAATGAGTATCAGGGACGTTTGCCACTCGTGTTAGCAGCCGAACTGAAAGTATGGTAATTATTGGAATAGTATAAGGAAAGTTTTACGTTATGAAATTTCACATACAATTGAAGTAAAAAAAAAAGAGTAAAAAATAATTCCTAATATGAAAAAATACGGAGAAACAATATAAAAGAACTTCAAGAACATAAAACCAACCCATTATCGTCCCATAATGACCACCTTTGGACCTCCTGAACCAGCTAAACACGATAGACACTAATCTGCACCATTCTGCGCCGACGACGACCACGTCCCATAGTTTGTCCGTCTGGTTTGTCTAGTCCGACTTGCGTTATGCCGTAACTGCCGCCGCCGCCACTCCGTCATTTTCATTCATAGATTCCTCGATGGAGATTTATTCAATTTGTGCGCGACGCGTCGCGTTCATTCACTTTTTTTTCTGCTGTTGTTGTTGCTTCTATTGATATATTGGCTTGAGTTGGACCTCGCCAAGATTGCGTACCGATTTCTTCCTTTGGCCGCTCGTGTTGGCGCGGGTTCGGGTTTGGTTTCCTTTTAATATTTGTATGCTCTTTTTTTCGCTGTTGCTTCTTTTCAGGTTTTGTAGTTAGTTTTTCAATGATTGATTTCATCTGTTCGCCGTGAGAGTCGCTATCAGGCAGCTTTATCTCGATAGATTTTTTTTTGCCTGCTTCTCAAACTCGAGTTCCATAGTTGTGGCACGCCGCATGATTTATTATTTCATTACTGAAGTTTGTGATACTCCAGCTCGGATCCAGTCCGAAAGTGACGGTTGGGTTCATTGTTGGTTCTTTGGGGCTAGGGGGAGATTCGATCAAGCCTCGACTGACTCTGTCAGGGTGAGTCATCGGCGATCCTGGGATTGCGTTGGAGAAAATCTTTGTCGAATCCCCATTTTATATTTCAAAATTGATAACAAAATATTTAAAAAAAAAACTTGACTGTTAAAACTCAAAAATATTTTTTTTAACCAAGCTTTCCATCAACAAATTGATAATTCAGTTTAAAAAAATACTTCGAAATTGATCTTCCAGAGAATTCGCATTTCCTTAGATAAACCTGCCTTTGCTTCTTGAATTCATGGGACCACAATTTTGGGCTGGGCCAGATTCATCAAAGCCAGTTATCCATCATAATCCAGTCGGAGTGGTGCCGAATGGCGATGGCAAATTAGACGCGGCGTCATGCTGCTCCGTTGAGTTTAAAATGTATCAAAAAGCTAAGGGTTGCAAAAAATTCCCAGAAATAATGACACTACCGCTTTCGCTTTCACATATTTCCCCAGGGCACTACTTTGCTACATTTTACCACTAATTTCAGCAATATTTCTTGGCTTCCCGGTAGGTCAAATCAATTAAGGCTATCTCTCGACTACTTGCTCTTGCCGCTTGCCGCTTGTGTAGGGAAAATTGAAAAACAATGAAGCCACATTTTTCTTGGCCCCTCCACCCATCGCATCCCATTAAATTATGATGAAAACGAAGCAATACCGTATGCAAAAATTCCGCGCCACCACGCAAGGTTTCGCAAAAAACCGCGGCGGCACGCAATACGGTAATCAGAGCTTCTGGGCAGCAGCAGCAGCGCGCACCTCCCGAGATGATGTGAACTGTAACATGTCAAATTTACTCAACGTTCAATTTCTCACCGGGTGGAGAGAGGAGGAGGGTTGTTGTTTTGCACACGGTGTTCTTTCGCAGACCAGACCTAAGTGAAACAAAAGAAAACAAATTTGTCTGGACGTGACCGTAACAGTACTTTGGAAGGGCCGCGCGCGGCCACGACGAATCACACGCCCCGAAAAAATGGAGCGCCTGGAGCAAGGGGGGAGACACTGTTCAAAGAATTGTTTTTGCTGAAATCTTGCTCTGAACCGGTTTTTTTTTGTAAATACGTCGAAGACGCATCTTCGTGTATACCTATCGCAATGCTGTCATAATTTTTACTGAGATGATCTTCATATTATCTGACTTTGAATATATAGAAACAATTAGAAAATATAATATAAATGTTGGCTCTTCCACATCTCTAGCAGTTGATATTAGGGTGGTCCAAATCTATCTAGAAGCAAGGTGGGCTATCTAGAAGCAATTATTTTTTTAAAATCACGTGCGTGATCCTACCTGTCTGCCTGGCAGTGCGCCTGTTATGTTGCCCCTTAGAGCCTGAAATATTTCTCCATATATTTCGACGATGTTTTCCCATACAAACTTCAAGGGCTTACAGGGAGGGGTTCCCGTGGTCAGAATGAGCTCAAATTTGGAATTTAGCCTAGTGATGAGGGAATATCTGATTTCAGGGGGTATTTGGATCGGATTTGGACCACCCTAGTGAATATGTTACATTTGAACTATCATACAGTTATATTTACTTAAAGCTGTAAACAAATTTGTTTCAATTAAATGTCCCTCAAATCTGTCACCATTTCCTGATGAACATTACCATCATTTTTTTTCTGTGTGGACGCTGTGGTCAGTGCCAAAACAATTAAATTGAATTAAAATATTAGTTTACCAAAAATGTGAAATATTTCGCGTAAATATTTCAAAGACATTCTAAGCACCGGGAAGACAATGCAGAAATTTATGGTTTTGATTTTCTAAATACCAGCAATTTTTTATATAAAATACGTTTGTTTTGATGTTAACAGCTTATTTGAGACCTAAAGAATGCCATTCACTAACATTTCAGTCAAGATTTATGAGAATCAAAAGCAGAAACGAGTGTCCGGATTTCGAATCAGCTTTTATCAGTGTCCGGGATTCGAAGCACAGCAAGTCATTTTAATTTTAAAATTGATGAAAATTGTTTAGAAAAATCATATTATGCATGCATTCTCTTAAAATCGACTGTTTATACTGCATCGTGATGATATTTCTACATTTCCAACTTATTACATGATTTTTTGCCAGCTATAACAAAAATGATATGTTACTAAGTGTCCGGAGTTTGAATCATGACGTTGTGCTACTGTCACAAATTTACAAAACGACAATTATTTTTTTTTAATTTATATAATTTTTAGGTCTTTATTCTTTTGTTTGTGGTTTCTATATTTTTCCAATGTGGACTTAAAATTCAAAATTTGTGAAATCCGATTGAAATTGCATGAATAATCTTTTTTTATAATTACTGTCGATTTTACGAGTTTTTTTTTTTCAATGCAATTTTAAAGAATAATTCATGTTTTTTTCTTTTTGTAATTATATGATATGTTCTAATACATCTTGAGGAAAATTTTAACTGCAATGAAAATTTACCTTTTTTTATTAAATAATCTGAGCTTTTAACAGTTGTAAAAAACAATCAACTTAAGACTGTTTCAAATTTTTTTGGAATTTTTTTTCTCCAAATTTGTACATTCTTATGAAAATTACACAAATAATCTTTTTTTGATTACCGTTAATTCTGATTTTTTTTCTCAATGCATTTTTTAAAGAATATGTATTTTGTCCTCTGATTATTTAAAAAAGCTATTACGAATAATTTTTAAAAACTATATTGATATGGTCTAATGAACCTTAAGGAAAATTTTAATTGCGATGAAATTTACATGAGCTTTCAACAGTTAGAAAAGGCAATCAATTTAAAAATGTATCAAATGTTCAAATATGTCTTGAAAATGATATTTTCAGTACCAAGTTAAATACTGGTTTTCAAAAAAAGATAAATTTTAGACGAGATTCATAAAATGCAGTAGCTACATTTAAAAACATTTCGTTTTTTTTTTTTCATAATTCTTATATGAGTCATTCCACCTGAAGTGTGCAAGAAAAAATGCAAATTTGAAAATTACCATCTCCGATTCTGCTTAAATTTGGCAGAGCTGCTGAGACTATCAAAACATGAAAAAATCCCGAATTTCATCCAAATCGGACCACCCCCTCCATTTTTGTACCCTCCCAAAAAATCGACTTTTTTGCAATTTTTGAGCAAAATCCCTATCTTCAAACGACGATAACTCAGGAGCCACAAATCTTAGAGGGTCAGTCTTGGACTCAATTTTGAATGAAATTGGACGTAGAATCCATTTCCGTGATCAAAATTTCGATTAAAATGTTTTGTCTACCTTTATTGCGCAATTGAAAACTTTAAATGGCCGTATCTCAAAACAGCCCTATTTATTTTTTAAATTTGACCTCACCTTCGTATTCCCCAATTTTACATAAGAATCACTTATCGACAGAAAGGAATATGTTTTGTTCCAGAGATATCGATTTTTAAATTTTTGAGGTTACCTAAATTAGGTTTATTCGCCGCATCTGCTAGAAGCACTCCGGCGCGCTGATCAATAACTGCTACCTGTTTATTTATTGAAATAAGATTTCATTCCAAATAATCATTAGTAAATTAGGTAAAAATTTTATGTACACCACTATAGGAAACTGCTGTATAATCTTAAATAAAAAAAAATAGTATACGGTGAATTTGTATGCTAGCCCACAGGACAGAGCAAGAACGACACGCAATATAGGGCAGAATGGAATTCACACAGAGCTAGCAGAAAATTTCAATTGATCTTGTAAGTAACACTTCTTAAGAAAAAGTGTGCGATACATTATCGTGTTAAAAATAATGAATTAACATGCATAAAACTCTCGTGAAGCATTTTTAAGGAGGAGGATTTCTGGAAAGTATAAAACTGAAAAATGCAAGAAAATCACAGAGATTAATCTGATTTATGATCTGATTAAGATCAAATTCAGTTGTGTTGATTTTTTGTTTTTGTTTTTTTGTTTGTCAATCATTTCGAAATCTTGGAAGACGATACAGCTGCTGTCCACATGTATCAGAAGTATATGGTTTTGTTTTTTAAATGAAATGTACCAGAATTGAAAAAAAAGTCATCAATTATTCAGATGAAACTGGCTCACAATATAAAAATCGGTTTAATATGATCAAGGTTTCAAACCGTAAGGCAGATTTTGGAGTTTTTGCTGAATGACACTATTTCGCTACCGCACATGGCAACCCATGAGAATTATTTCATCTACTACAGCCAGCTCTACATTTGTTCTCGCTTTAAATAAAAGAAGAAATTAGGAATTAGGAAAAATATGAAAATAATATAAAAATGATAAAATTGTATTGTAAAAACACTGTAGCATTTGCAAATAAATATTAAAAGTTCAAATTTTACCTTATATGGTTCAATGACACTAAGATCAGGAAAAACAGTGCATTAAAAATTACCCAATAAATAATTCCTAAATAAAAACGATACTTAATCCACCCTCAGGTGGTTCGTGCCTTCCTCACATTTAGAGGGTAATGCTATCCAAAATAGATACAAAAGGGCGGACCTTTCAGTGTTCTATCAACTTGATTCATTATTCATACCGTCAGATTGGGTATAGTCAGATCTTCATAATTCAGGGCTCTTATGTGCTTATAACTTTTGATAGGGTTGTCAGATCTGCAATCTACTAAACTTGTTGGAAAGGTCTTTTGATTACCTATCCAACGACCTGTCGCATGATAGATCCGGACAACGTTTTCAACAATATATATGAGATCCGGCCTGAAAAAAGTTCATAAATAACACTTAAGTGTGTATAACTTTTGATAGGGTTGTCAGATCTGCAATCTTTTGAACTCGTTGCAAAGTGCTTTTAATTACCTATCCAACGACAGGTCGCATGATAAATCCGGACAACGTTTTCATCGAAATATTCGAGATCCGGCCTCTAAAAGGTTCATAAATAACACTTAAATGCTTATAACTTTTGATAGGGTTGTCAGATCTTCAATGTCTTGGACGCGTTGGAAAGTTCTTTTGATTACCTATCCAACGATAGGTCGCATGAGAGATCCGGACAACGTTTTCATCGAAATATTCTAGATCCGGCCTCCAAAAAGTGCATAAATAACACTTAAGTGCTGATAACTTTTGATAGGGTTGTCAGATCTTAAATGTTTTTGACGCATTAGAAAGGTCTTTTTATTACCTTTCTAAAAATGTATAGCATGACGGGTTTTCTTACAAAAACCACCCTTTTTACAATCTTCCGGACTTTTGTTAAAATCGTTTTTTTAGCATAACTTTTGAAGTTTTTTACTAAACTTCATAATTTTCAATAGGGACTTATGGGACCCCAAGACGAATCGAATGAGACCAAAACGGTCCAAATCGGTTAAGCCAGTGCTGAGATAATCGAGTGCATATTTTTTGGTGCACAGACCCACATCCCTACACACACACACACACACACACACACAGACATTTGCTCAGAATTTGATTCTGAGTCGATATGTATACATGAAGGTGGGTCTAGGAGGTAAAACTAAGAAGTTCGTTTTCTGAGTGATTTTATAGCCTTTCCTCAGTAAGGTGAGGAAGGCAAAAATAGATTGTTCAAGGTATTGATTATCTCAAAATCGTATAAAAATATAAAAATAATTCATCATTCAGAACACCAGGTAGTAATTATTGATCAGCACGACTGAGTGCTTCTAGCAGATGCGGCGAGTGTAGCTAATTTAGGTAATCTCAAATACTCAAAACTTTAAAATTCGATATCTCTGGAACGAAACATATTCCTTTCTGACGATAAGTGATTCTTATGTAAAATTGGCCGGGGAATACGATGGTGAGGTCAAATTTAAAAAATAAATAGGGCTGTTTTGAGATACGGCCATTTAAAGTTTTTAATTGCGCAATACAGGTAGAAAACATATTTTAATCTAAATTTTGATCACGGAAATGGGTTCTACGTCCAATTTCCTTCAAAATTGAGTCTAAGACCGACCCTCTAAGATTTGTGGCTCCTGAGTTATCGTCGTTTGAAGATAGGGATTTCGCTCAAAAATTGCCAAAAAGCCACCCGTGTGGATCAATCGGACCGCGCACTGGACTCACAATCCAGAGGTCGCTGGTTCGAATCCCGCGGCGGGCGCTCTAAAATTCTTTGTGTAAATATGGGTATTCGGCGCCGTCGCTCCGTGCCATACTTTCATACACTTAGGAGCCCAGGGCGGCGAAGTCCTTGTAGATAAAAAGGAAGACACTAGTGGTTGGTACTAGCAATGGTGGCCGACAGCTATAAAGTCAACTTGGTTTTTTTTTTCGATTTTTTGGGAGGTTACAAAAATGGAGGGGGTGGTCCGATTTGGATGAAATTCGGGATTTTTGCATGTTTTGATAGTCTCAACAGCTCTGCCAAATTTGAGCAGAATCGGAGATGGTAATTTTCAAGTGCTGTTCCGCTTCAGATGGAATGACCCATATAGCAAAATTTAAAACATTTAAGAAATCATTCGAGAGTATTTTTGTTTTTTTTTTCTAATTCAAACTATGTGAATTTTAAACTGGTTTAATCAAAAGAGCAAACTAAATGACAAAATATGGGGTTATTATCAGATGGGTATGATTTGCGCTATAATGAAGTTTATATGTTATTGACAATGTTTGTAACAAAATAGTTAAGGATGCTGAAAGATACACTTACGCTTTCGAATGGCAAATAAAAAAGTGGACATGCTAGGACATATTTGCCAAAAGAAAACATTATAAATTCAATAATACAAATTTGAAATTTTAAAGCTATTTTTTCTCTCCCTTCAAAAATTGCTCAAAAAATCTAGGAGCAAAAATTAATTATTTTGAAAATAATTATAGATTATCTTTAACAAATAAATAAAAGTGCTGCTCAAAACATATGACAATATTAAATTTTATATAATATTTTTTTCATTTTAAGCGTTTTTATTGAAATAATACGTGCAATCCATACCGTTTTTTTGTATTGATTTGTATTGATTTAAATCATTTTAATGTTTTGTATGCGGTGCAAACAGATCAGATGAAGACCTGAAAAACTATAAAAAAAAATTATGTATGCTTGTATACTTTGCAAATAGCTGACCATTTTATGTTTTATTATGCAAATTTTGAAAAATGAGCTTGAAAATTTGATTTTTTTTTAATTTAGCCATTTGTTACTATCGAATTTTATCAAGGCCGAAGGACAAAACCCTTAATTAAAATTTGTAATAGGCTAGCTTCAAAATGTTTTTGAATGCTATTTCTGAAAAAAAAATATTTGTATCACTTCTTCAAAATTGAGAAATTAATCAAAATTTCAAAATTAGGGCAGATTTTTCAGCCGTATTCTACATTATTTCAGAAAAATATTGTAAATCATTTTAGGATCATTAACAGAAGTGTTTATATTCTTTAGAATTCCAAAGCTGTCCCTTTTTGGATCAAAGTCATGAAAACAAACGAAAAGCTTAAGGGGTAAAGAGTTAATCAAAACTTGAAGTTTGATTAAAATAATAAAAAAAAACTCATCTAAAATCCAGCACTTTTTTTCAACAGTGCATCCCCTCCCATCTCAGCGAAAATGTCCCTCCCATCATCAATACCATGCCCGATGCAACAATAAAATGCAAATTGAATACACATTTCAGCGATGTGACTGCTGATGCTGCGTGCTGCGTGCATGAACCGAAACGAAACGAAAAATGACCCAGCGATTCTCGGGAGGTCGGGAACCCCCGCCCACCTCCACGCACGGAAAGATTAATAAAACACACTTTGGGTAATTTTTCTTTACAAAGTGCAGCCGGGAGAGAGATCGTGCTGCCCCCGAACTGCGCACGGGGACCGATCACGTCAAAGCCATCAACCAAGACGACCTTGCCTTGGTCATGTCCTCCAGCGGGGGGGGGGGGCTCCTTTGTTGTTGGAGGGAATTCAGGGCGGGCCACTCGTCACGGTTCGGAAATTGGGCGCTATGCATGGACTCCTTAATTTCTCTCACAATTTGCGTACGCCAATTGATATTAATATTGTAATTACGCTTTATTATTAAACCATATAAGCTGTCTTTCTGAGGAACCGCGGCTTGGACCGTTGATAGCTGGTGGGTCTCATTTTTTTGGGAACATGCTTTGCGCAGAACTTGTTCCTTGTAAAATCTGTTCATGTAATTTGAAAACGAAATTTTCCAAATTTCGCGAGGACCAACCTAGTTCTTTAACATATCTGATCTTGTTTATTTTCGGAAACCTATGTAAACTGCAACGCGTGAGCAATTATAAGCGTCTCCCCCTTTCTGTCCATTTTTCCACCCACTAACATGAATTTGTAAGCCGGCGATCAGAGCACGCAAAGATCAACGAGCTACTCCCTCATGAACGATGCAAAACATACTTCCCCTGAAGAACTTGAAAAAAAAAACAACTGAAACGCTTAAATCTGAATCATGCGATGCTCATTATTTGCACAATTCTTTTGTTATCGGTGCCGTTTTCATCATAAACATGTGAAAATTGTGAAGAATAAAAAAACGAAACAAAACATCCGCACGAGCAAGCAAGTGATGGAATCTTGTACCACTTATGATCCCATGTGGTTGGTCCACACTTTAAGTGGAATCTCTTTTCGACAGCCAGAAGCAGTTTGTTACATTTTTGCATGCTTCGGCAAAGTCAGTTCAGTGGCCCAAGGTTGTTTGCAGCTTTTGTTCTTGCCTTAGCAGCCGTTGGGAGGGCAATAACGCATCTTAAGATTGTGGTTTAGTTCACAGATCATTTAAGCAAAGTACACCTTAAGTGTTTACAAATGTTTATTTGAATGCTCTAATTTTGTAATGACTTTGGCTTTTAATCAATCCTGCACAATTTTTATGTGCCGAGTTCTGCAAAATATGAGAGTGACTTAAACGATTTTAAGAGACGAACCTTTTATTATCAAAAACTCTTAAAAAAATGATAGCTGTAAAGTATTTTTTAAATATTTACCGGCAAATATCATAATTTTTTAATTCTGTCGCTCACAAATACAGCAATCAATTGTGGAATTATCCGGGTAGTTCGCCAAACTACCCAAAAATCCGGTGATGATGGCCGGTCATGGTTGCGCTCATTTTCCAATTAATTCAAAACAACCAAAAAAGAAGCAGCAGCATCAACCCGTCAGTATCCAACAGCCAAAATTTTACATGCCTCGTGAGTATTTTTCAACTTGTTGATCATCAGCAGTGGTCCCGCGCAGCAGCAGCGCTTCTCCAGCTGAGTTCATTGTTTCAGTTCCAACTGGCGCAGCAGCAACATCCCTCCCGCGGAGTGCGAAGCCAGAAGCGATTAATACCTTACACGACACTGTTTCTCGCTGCTCTTCTCGGATGCTGGGACCTAACCCTGAAATTCCTATATTTTTTTAAATTTTCTGAATAAAAACAATTGAGTCAAAAACAAATTAAAAGCATAACATGATGATTATCCAAAAACTAAAAATTGTCCTTCACAGGGTAACCTCCCGCTCCACCTCACTGATTTTCTGGACCTCGAAGATTCCAAAAAAATTAACAGAGTTGAGGTCACCGCCAGGTTCCGGAATGACATCGCTCGCCATTGTCTCATGGTCCCTCGGATAAGAGCAAAAAGAGATGTAATTTATTTCTGAGAAGATGCTACCAGAAGGGGTCCCAGAAGCAGCGTGAAATTCGCTGGTTTCTCAAATTGACCCAAATTGTGGCGGGGTAAAAGGAGTCGAGCAAGGCATACGACCCAACTCTCTGTTAATTGGTGGTCATAATTTGACAATTTAATTGAATGTGCTTCTTTGTTCTCCTCTTTGCAAAAAAAAAATAAGCGTACCAATATCGATCCAATTGTAATGGTATTGAGAGGTTTTAACTTTTCAGGATAGACAAGGTGTGACCATAGAGCGAGCAGTCCTTTCACCAAAACCAATGTGGACCACAGTCGCAAAGTACCGCAACATCTTAATTATATTTCTTCTTAAATAATCAATTATTTGCAATTATCGACTTGTGCGGTTTTTCCTCCGGCTCTGGAGGGCGATGCCCGAAGGTGTTTATGAAAAAGGACGACTTTTTGGGGGGAGGAGGGGCTGGTAATTACTGGGCGATAATCGCGTTATAATGAAAGGGAGTGGCGTGATATTGAAGACTTTACTTTGTTTTAGTAATATTTTAAGGCATAATTCTCTTTTTCAAAACATCATTTAATTTGAAAAAAATTAAGAAATCTCAGTTCATCGTTATGTTTTATGAAACTGCAAAATAACAAATTACGATATTTTTCACGGAAAGATGTAATATTTCTGGAAAAAGACCGTTGCCTCCTTTAAAATCGGATAAAACAATCCGAAATCCGAAAAATGTAATTAGCTTTAAAATTTTTAGAATTCATTACCATGTGTCTCTCTTCAAGTTCTCTTCCAAACTCCTGAAGAAGTTTTGAAGAGAATTTTATCCTACCGCGATCCAAACTGCTATGCTGTAGCTATCTTGAAGAGTTCCTGTAGAACTCCTGGAAAAAATGTTACTTGGGTACTCAGAATCCAGGGCTTTCTCATTGTTCCCCACTCTTTTCGGCCCATGGGTAACAATGAGACACTTTGATTTTTCTTCATTAAACTTTTCAAAATCTATGGGAATCTTTCAAAAGATGAATTGGAAGTGATTTTTGGCATATTTATTGAGTTTGAACTTCATTTAACCAAAAATATAAAGTTATTTGGAAAAATATATGGATTTTACAAAAATTAAATACTTTTTAGTATAACTTTTGTTACCTAAAGTTTCATGTTAACAAAATTGCTTGAAAATGTTCAATGCAAGTCACCTGCAATGGAACAATACAAAAACATGACGTTTTACTGGATTTTTTTTTATTTTCGTAGAGTGTCTCATTGTTCCCCACCTGTCTCATTGTTCCTGCCTAGTACGACTACAATGAGACAGTTGAATAACTCTGGCTGTAGAGGTCAGATCGATCTCATATTTTGGTCAATGTTAGAACATATTAAAAGAAAGAAAATGCAACAAAAAGCTCTTTAAAACATGGTAATGAAAAAAATACAAAAATCGTTGAAGTTTAAAAACCAAAAGTGTCTCATTGATGACTACCCTACCCTACTTTTTTTTACTTAAAATAAAGAAAATGTTATTAAAAAGCCAAAGTTACCCCTACAAAAAAATGACATTTTTAAAAAACATTGGAAAAATCACATAAAACATGTCAAACTTCCAACCCTTTTTTTCTGAAATTTTAAGAGTTCTTTTTTCCAATGCATTCTAAAGATCTAAAATTGGTTGAAAAATTGTTTTTTGGCGATTTTTTAGATCGAAGTTCGTCTAAAGGCGGAGTTGGGTTGTAGAGGGTTAACTGTGTCAAAGTTTCTCGGTTGTTTTCTTGTTCATAATAATGCCAATATAAATATGATTTTAATTTATTGTCGCTCCTTCTCCCGCTCTATTTTTTCCAAAAAATACAATCAAAATTCAAAAGAGTTGAACCAGCCTCCAGCTGAAAAACTCTATAATAAAGTAAAAAAACTGAATTTAAACCTAAAACTTTAATTTTCCTTTTTCAAAAAGTCATACAATCAATTTTAAACGTTTATTTTTCTCAATCGAAAGGCGCTGTTAGAGTTTTGGATCACTGAACGGAAAAATACGATAATTTTAGGGATATTTTGAACATTTAGTGTAGCATAACTTAAATAATGTATTGAAATGTTTTTTTTTTTTTTTTTAATAAGATTTTTCATGATTCTTTGATCTTCAATTTCAATATCTGTTTTACCCCCAATTTTCATTATTTGGCATGGGTGTGGAAATTAAACGCTGAGAATTTCATAAGTCAAGCTTATCACCTTTCATTTGCGTCTAAGACAGCTAAAATCGGATGAAATGGCGCGGAGATATGATTTTTTGAAAAAGTGGTTTTTGTGAAAAATCGACGAAAATGGCCATTTTTCAGACCACCTTAACACGGCGTAGGTCACTCTTTTGGCCAAACAAAAAAAAAGGGGTCTAATTATTTCGGCCAGGGAACCCCCAGAAACTTTGGAGCCAAATCGAAGCACTTTTATTTTTTTGTTCTTTAACTTTAATTTGAAACTGCTGTATAATGGAATAACTCAATTTCTAATAAAATTTGTAACAACAATCAAACAATCGAAGGATTGTAAAACCATAGATCAATAGTAAGTTCACTGTACCTTTGAATTTAATAGGCTAGTTTTCAAGCTTATGCCATTTTTGGAAAGTTGAGAAAAATTGCTATTAGAATTATGATATTTTAAAGTCAAGTCAACTTTAATAAGTTAATGAATACATTTCTTACTATTTGCTTAGTAAATTGTTAAACGCAACAATATTAATTAATGAGCAATTCACAGCCTTAAGGAGTTTACGATATCTGTTTTGCACAGAAAAACTGAACTGAATCAGAAAAAAAACTAATTTTTCGCTGAAATGCAGTAAAGTTTCACTGAATTTTTACCAACTGGAATTTCACTAAACGATTCAGTATTTTAGAATTTATCGAATTCTCAGTTAATTGGTGTTTGTCATTTTTGACAGATGATTGAATGGTATTTCAGTAAAACGGTTGTCAAAACCACTGAAATTTTGGCAAACAAAATGTCAGTTTGTTTTGTTGGAGTTGTGTCGGAAAAATCCTGTTGAAAAAAAATATTGAAAAAATTTAAGATGTTGAGTTACTTATCACACTGGTCGTAGGAAACGCAGAAAAACTCATTCTGGAAAAAATATTTCAAAATTTAGCTCCCAGAAAATAGCAATGACAGCTGTCAAAACACAAAAAAAAAAAACATTTTTCCAATTTTTAGGAGGTCATTTTGAGCAACTTTTGATCTATAACAAACTCTACTTCTCTTGTGTTTTTTTTTCTTGTTTCATATTTATCATTTTTATTCGCATTTATCTTTTTTAGTTTTTGTTTGTTTTTGACAGTATTTGCTTATTCTTCCGCCTCTTAACATTATCTTTTGCCTTTTCAGTTTTACATGTTTTACAGCGTCTTTTTCAATTTTTCTCTTATTTTTCACAATTTCTATTGTTGAATGATTCCATTATCATTTAAATTGTAGAAAAATGCATAAAGTCATAGACAATAAAGACAATAAAGAAATCACTGCATACTTATTTTGACATGAAATATAGAAAATGTTAGTGAAAACTCAGCCAAAGAAAAACTGACATTTTAAAAATATTGGCAAATCACATAAAACAAGTCAAACTTTTATCTTTAAAATTTTCTAAAATTTATAGACTTTGTTATTAAATACATTTAAACATCCATAATTGGTAGAAACATGGATTGTTATCGATTTTTTAGAACGAAGCTAGCTTAGAAGCAAGGTTGGGTTGTAGAGGGTTAAATCAGTACTTCAGGACTTTTCTTCAAACTAGATGACCATGAAGTTTATTAATGGAATAATCAGTGAGAGAGGTAAAAACAATCAAATTTAAAAAATGCTTTATTTAAAAAAAATCGGATAATTATACCGCCTTAACAGATGATCCAGTTCGTTGCTCCATAAATCACTCTGATTATTATTTCGTGCCAAATTCTTTCCCCTCTAGCACCGTAAAATAACACTTTACTGCGAAAGTAACGCAACGAGGTGCAGTAAGTGCATTTTTTCCCGGCTGCTCCCCTGATACGATGGGCATCTGCATCATACCGTTAATTGATACGATCTTTTCACACGCTGGCCCATTTTTCGTCCCCCTGGTTAAGTACCTGTACGCACAAGTCCGCACGGTTTGGCACACAGGTGATTAACGGCGGAGGGCCAGCTATGCCACCCATCGCGATAAGAATTCGCGTAATGCACGCCACGAACAACGGCTCGAAAGCCGTCTTTATCGCTCCCTTCCATTATCAAGATGGCAAAATATCTGTCTTGGTTCGTGATAACGATCTACAGAGAGATCCCTTTTTTTTTTCTTAAAACATTCAGATTCTCCCCGGCAGCTCATTAAGTGGCCGAATTGTGCAACATTAATTATTTCAAAAACAGTGTCTGTAGGCCAGGAGCTCCGAAAAATTGCTGAAATTGTTGTACTTCGCGGCTAAAGAGGATCCCTCCCAACCCCCCTCCAGATTTCCAACCCTTTTTCTTTTGCTTGGAAAAAGTGCCGCCGATTTAGTCTCTCTCTGTGAAACCAGTGGCTTTTGGAACCTTGTGTGAAAAATGTATAGAAACAATTAAACGTTGCCTCCGACGAGGTGGGGACTTCCTTGGAGAAGACTCTCTGTTTTTTCTGGGTCTGGTTTACCCAGACGTCTCAGAAGAGAAAGGAAAAACGATACCCAAAAGTGTCAAAATTAAATTACAGCACCGTATCATTATAATTCGCCTTCCGAAGTCGTCGCCGGGAGACGCCCTGTGGGGACCCTGAAGGAGCTGAGGTGGCGTGAGGGCAATAACAGTCGCAAAAATGGCCAATAATATCGAGCAGTTTGGCGGTTCTTGGTGGAGAACAGGAGTGAATTCGTCTCTGAATATTTGGATTTTAATTCTTTACAATCATTGGATCTCCAGTTGATCTTTTCATAAATGAGCAATTCTCTACGAAATCGGTCTTTTTTCTTCAATTTTATTTTTTGTATTTTTTAATCCGACTGAAACTTTTTTGGTGCCTTCGGTATGCTCAAAGAAGCCATTTTGCATCATTAGTTTGTCCATATAACTTTCCATACAAATTTGGCAGCTGTCCATTAGGGTGCCCAGAAAAAATGACCCCCTGCTCCACAAGCGGAAAACGGTTTTTTGGATTATTTTAAGCATCTGTGCAAATTTCGAGCGAAATTGGTTGAGATTAACCCATTGATACCCGAGCCTGAAGTTGGTGAAAAAATTGTTTTTCATACAAAAATGACATTTTTAAATTGCTCATAACTTTTCAGGATCAAGTTTCACAGCTTTGGTATGTTCTACAAAGTTGTAGAGCGTTAAATTTCCAATAAGAATCTCACTTTTGAGACTATTTGGATGCAAATAGGGCTTTGTTCAGACCAAACAATAAGAATATTGTTTTTTTCATACATTTTTTCGATTTTTCCCATACAAACTTCACCCCCGAGTATAAATGAGTAAATGTTGACCAATTTTGCTCATATTTGGCATAGAGTCCTAAAATAGCTCAAAGAACAATATTCAGCTTGTGGAGCGAGGTTTTGAGAAAAAGTCCCATATTCTGGGCACCATACAAAAATGATATGTGAAAATTCAAAAATCTGCATCTTTTGAAGGAATTTTTTGATCGATTTGGTATTTTGGGCAAAGTTGTAGGTATGGGTACGGACTACACTGGAAAAAAATTATACACGGTAAAAAAAAATTTGATGATTTTTTATTTAACTTTTTGTCACTAAAACTTGATTTGCAAAAAAACACTATTTTAATTTTTTTTCATTTTTGATATGTTTTAAAGGACATCAAATGCCAACTTTTCAGAAATTTCCAGGTTGTGCAAAAAATCTTCGACCGAGTTATGAATTTTTGAATCAATACTGATTAAAAAAAATCGAAATATTCGTCGCAAAAATTTTTCAACTTTATTTTTCGATGTAAAATAAAATTTGCAATCAAAAAGTACTCTTGTGAAATTTTGATAAAGTGCACCGTTTTCAAGTTAAATTCATTTTTAGGTTACTTTTTTGAAAATAGTCGCTGTTTTTCATTTTTTTAAATTAGTGCACATGATTGCAAACTAATGATGCAAAATGGCTTCTTGGGCATAACGAAGGCACAAAAAAAGTTTCAGTCGGATTAAAAAATACAAAACAAAAATCGAATGACCGAAATCTGAGAGAACTGCTCAAATATGTTTTTTTTTTGCAATTTCGTCGTGAAACTATTTATTTTTCATGTCATGCTCGAGTTGCTAAACGGCCTACTTTTCTCTACTAAAAATAACAGAATGCAAAGTTATACCTTTCAATATCAGTGCTGAAAAGTTCTATTTTTCAGTATCAATATGGGTGCGGAAAAGTTGATCTTTTCAGCACTTTTATCGAAAAGTAACATTTTTCATTTTTTTTTGCGGTGAATTTATTTAACACATGAATATTTGACACAAAATTCCATTCAAAAAGCGTTTTACGGAATTGAATTGCGGTTGGTTGGATAAATGTATGACTCGTGCTGAAAAAATCTTCTTTTTGCAACTTGTTGCATAAACTACTATTAAGAGATCATGAATATCTTAGGACAAGGTTTGACAAGTGTACTTTTTCAATTCAATAAATCTCCATCATACTACTAGTGGGATTTCACCTTAGTTTTCCGATGTGTACCAAAACATCAACCCAATATACCGAATCATAAAAGCCTTGCAAAATATTGCACAATTAAGGGAAAGTATCTCCGCCGAAGGCAAAAGTCTGTCAGAAAAATTAAACGCACCTTATGGTGTTGGCTGCTGAGAGCAATAATTTTGCTGCTTTTATCACCCCTCAGAATAAGTGCCGGTTGATTTGGGGCTGATTGGCGATGTCATTTTCTGAACTTTCAGACAAGTTTCAGTTTATTTGAAAGAGGAAGATTAATTTTCAAACTGAAAAAAAAATTATTTAGGTTTATTTTTAAATTAAAACTGCTTCATTTCATCACATTTCTGTAAATTATCATAGTAAAAAAGTCTGAAAATTTAAGCATGCCCATCAGCGAATCTAAACGATCAGCACACGAAAACCTCCTGGACAAGGATGGCGAAGGTTGCAAAACCGACCACACCACCGTTTCTGTTACAGTAACTCAGGTTCCTGCAAGTAGAAATTGCTCCAATTGTCCGCAAGGTAGCTCACGACTTTTTGCCAGCCAAGAAGGGAAAAAGGCACATTTTCATTTCTTCCCCGGAGCAACCTTATCGACAGTCAACCCGGGCCCAAACGGCTAACAATGTTTCGCCCGGAATGGTCCAATTTCCCTAAAATCGTGGGCGGTTCGGCTTCTATTCAATGACGCACCGGGAGACACTTTGTTGGAGGGTTTCCAATTTTAATTGACTGTTTCTATTTGCAATGTAATCGCGCACAATCGCGTACTGCAATATTAATGATGCTATAAATAAATGTAAATTCAGGGCTGACTTTGTAGCAAACTATCAGTTGAAGCTACATTTGAATGGAAAATCCATTGCGATTCCCTCTGGCACACTTTACAAAAGGAAATGGGACAGTACAATATATGTGTGGCAACAAAAAAGCAACCTGATAAGAAAACACGGAAAATTGCCTACCCTAACCCAGTTTAATCCCAACGTTACGTCAGCCGGGTTTTTCGCAGGTGGTAAGCTGCGCAGCAAGTTCCAAAAAGTGCCGAAATATGTCCAGAAGCCTAAAGTCGTAAATTATCACTGGCGATACAAATCGGATTGCAGCGGCGAGCATCTTGTCCCAGCTTGCGGTGGTACAAGAACAACCTTGGACCCGGGGTGCTGAGTTATGAGATAATTCAGTTCAGTGTTGCTTATTTTTGGGTCAGTATCGATGGCAGTCAGTGAAGTCACGGATCTCGGAGCTTATATTGATTCGATGAGAAATATATGTACTGTCAACTCAATCCGAATTCTGAAATGGAATTCAATTCAAATCGTATACGAAACCCGTTTCAAATCAACAACCAGTTCCGTGTTCGTACCGATTGAAAAATGAAGGGTAATTCGAAAAACAAATTTGATTATTCTTATTTTTAATTCATTGCAACACTTTATCTTTGCAACTATTTTTCACATTTTCCAAGTAATTAAAATTCAAATAGCTACAGCTTTTTGAACAACATGTTTTCAGAAATTAACATACATTTGTTTTTGGAATGTATTTTTGAAAAACATATCAATGTAGATTTTATTTATTCATAGTGCCTTAAAAGTTGCCTTTTTAGTTCCTTAAGAATAATGGAAAATTAAATAAAATATGAGTTGTAGTATTTACCCGTTTTTGTGAATAATAATTATATTATGAATAGTAATTTTTTGAAGGTCCTTATCATAACCAACATTTTAGCCAAAAACATAAAATCGAATAGAAACCTCCTCCCTGCGAAACAGATTTTTAATTATTTTATACTTTTTTTGCAAATCCTCCAAAATTGTAGGGAGACTTGTATGGACGAACCAGACATGCAGAATGCCTTCTTTAGTCATAATTAAACAGACTTGTTTTACTTTTTTATTTCCTTTAAGAAAATTATGTGAAATTATGAACGTTTGGGCTTTTGCGAGCACTTCCAAAAGTCAGATATAATAATTTGCCAAAAATGTTGATGTTCAATAAGCATGGGAAAGATGAATTCCTCAATTTTAGCAATTTACGTGATTGATGATTTGACTTCATTTATGTGACTTTGCCAATGTTTTGAAACATATATTGTTTTAGTGGTCGTTTTGAGCTAAAATTTCACTATAATTAGAGTTTATAAAGCATGCAGTATTTTTTCTTGTGTCCCAGTCTAACGGTTTGTAATAGTCAATAAATCTATTAAGTGACTAGAAAATAAGAAATACAGCAAAACGGCAAAATATGCCTAATCTTTTTATTTAAACAAATGAAAAACGTAACAGGATAAAAATACAAAATTAGATAAATAAATCATAAATTTAAAAACAAATAAAATAATAAATAACATATAATGAAAGAAGCTAAATTTCTCACACAAGAAAACATGTCAAAATGGCACTAGAAGATTTTGTTTAGGTCATTCATAGAAACAAATAGTTTTTAAGCATCAATACTTTATTATCAAACTTTCAAACTGGTGAAATTTAATGGAAACTTTTAAATAAAATAAATTATATTACTTTATTTTTCGGTTCCCTATTTTTTTCTTCGACATACTGCAGTTATCACAAAAATATTCTTTGTTAGAAAAAATCATATCATTCTGGCAATGCACTAGCCACAAAAACTTCAAAGAGCCATACTTTCAAAAGCACATGATTGGGTTTTATGGGCTAAAACTTCGAAACACTGGTAAAAAATTGTCAGAATCATCACTTTTTCAAAAAACTTTTTCGTAAAATTCTGAAATTCGTATAATTCTGAAAATTCATGCAAACACGCAAACACTTTATGTTAAACCACCATTTTTTTTTTGTTTTTGACGGCTCTACAACTAGAAACACTCTAAAAGTAACCCTGCAAATTTAAAAAAAAAACGTCATTTTAAATTGATTTTTTTTTCTGATTGAAAAAAGACCTCTCTGGGTAGATTTTTTTTGTTCTGATTGAAAAAAGACCTCTCTGGGTTATTGCAGCTTTTGAAAGTACATTAAATTTTCCATAAAATGGCATGTCTCACGATTTTCGACAGTTGAGTAATGGAAATGAGCAGCGAGTTAAAAATATATATTTTAACTTTTTTGATAAAAAATTCGTACTTCAATTGAGTGGCGTCCAATTTTAAACAAAAGTCCCTTTGATACCAATTTTCTATCTTCGCACGGTTTCGAGTTACAAATCACTGGAAAACGTGTCTCCGTAGAAATCCAAAAAAATAATGGGGTCGTACCACCCCACCGTCACGAGATATCGATAAATAGACCTCAAGTTTCACGGAAATTATAATGAGGTCGGGGCAAATGCTGCGTGGGTTGGTACAGCTCAATTTAAATTTTCAATTCAATTTGTGTTTTTATTAGAATTTAGCAGTTCTGTTTAAGGATGTACATTTGCAATTCAGAGATTTGGAGAACCTTTCAACTAAGATAAATTCATAAGCCTTTGCAGGGAGGGTACATATTTCTACGTTTAGATTTTGCTAGCTGAGTGCTCTTTTAGGGAAAATACATTTTGAGAGTTGGTATAGTTAAAACAATTGTTTTAAAATTGCTGCTATTTTCCCTTTACTCAACCGTGAAAATATTGATTAAATGTACTTTCGTGGCTGCAATAACCCACAGATGTAATTTTTCAATTAAGAATATTTTGTAATTAGGTATTTTGTTAAATTTTGTAGAGTTACTTTTTAGAGTGTACCAGTTAGCGTGGCTCACGGATATATGAAAAAGACAAAAGTGTTCAATTTCGAACGCCTCGACTGGAATTTTGTAGCAATATGGCCCCAGAACATAGCCTGAAATTTTGAGCGCATTTGGTTAATGTTTAGTTGTTCCACTCCTGACCTGAAGTTATAAAGAAATTTCAATAAATTTTATTTATTTATTTTCAACTTTTGAATTCTTTTTCGAGAAAGTTTTCCTATGCCCTATTAATTTTTCTCAAAATAGAGGTTTCTTATAGGTTTTGTTCTGGGAACAACTTTGTACAACATCACAAAGCGCTAGGAATTAATCCCGGAAAGATACAGGCATTTTTTAGAGCTCTTTAATTATTTTTCCGTACTCCAAAAAATATCCCGTATCTTTTCGGGATCAATTCCTAGCGCTTTGCGATGTTCTACAAAGTTGTTTCCCGGATCAAAACCTATAAGAAACCTGAGAATATGAAAATTTGGTTGGGTTTTGGGAAACTTTCTCTAAGAAGAGGTTAAAAGTGAAAATTTCCCATAGTAAATTTTAAGAAGTTCCATACTAACTTCAGGTCAATGGTGGAAGTATTAAAACTTTACCAAATGCGCTCAAAATTTCAGGCTATGTTCTGAGGCCATATTGCTGCAGAATTCCAGTCGAGGCGTTCGAAATTGAACACTTTTGTCTTTTTCATATATCCGTGAGCCACGCTAGTACCAGTGTTCTACGAAGTTTTAGAGAAATCAACAAAAAAAAAAGCTTTTCATGAGAGATCATATGAATATTATGTACATTGTATTTTTAATTAATATTTATACAACACAAAAGCAAATCAATCCACTTTAACGACCCCCGGGTCTTTTGTGGTCTCTGTTACAAGTTTCTGCTCATTTCTAGGCGTCCGAAGGTTATGTGTGGTGAGTCACTCAAAACCTCTTTTACGCAAATGGACCGACGTTTAACTTCCCCATCCGATAGAAGGCGTGGTCAGGCAAATCTCGTCTCGAAAAATGCCACCGGGTCCGTCTGGGATTGAACCCAGGCCTTACTGGGGTGAGAGCCTACCACGCTAACCACTGCGCCACCGGACCCGGCAACACATTTATACAACACATTAAATTATTAAATTATGATAGAGCCAAAGAGGATTTTTTTTTATTTTCTAGGCAGACTACTAAAACGAAGCAGCAACAAAATTCAAAAGTTTCTAGATTGAATTGTTTTGATTGAAGGTAGTTTGATTATTGTTCGTATGATGATATTTGAAAATTTCAAGATCAATGTGACATTCCTTCATCCTCAAATCAATATCATCCTATAAAACATTGAACAGACATTACCATGAGCAATCGCCAACCAGCAAATCACTATCAGCGCATGATAGACTTTACCACCCAGAAATCTTCCACCATTCCGCAACTAAATGAAACTTACTTGATTTTCCACATGACGACCACACCACTCGCTCACCGGACCTATCCAATTTGTTTTCCACGAACACCGCACTCTTGCACCGGGCGCTCGTGCCGACAAACGAAAATCATGCAAAGCCACCTCCACCACCACCAGCACTACTTACCTGTATGTACCTCCAGCATGGCATTAATCGATTTACTTTCGATTCATGCAATTTATTATTAATTTTCTGATAATTTGTGAAGTGAACCTGCGAGGTTACCCCCCTTCTCCCTTCAACGCTCCCCTTAAGTCGTCGTCCGAGCCAACTCCGAAACCAAGGGGGCGGACCGTGTGTATGTCGTGCGACAAATTTGCCCAGATAAATGTCGAATTAAGCAGGGGGGAAAGAAAGGAAAACCGCGTACGCGCTCGCGCGCACCGTGCACACTTTCTTGCTTAATGATAAGTATGATTTACATGAGTTTGGCATAATCTCTGGCCGCGCCGCGCCAAACATAATGGATTGTGTGTGAGTGTGAGTGTTTGTGGTGCAGAGAAAAAAGCTAAGGGTTTTTGGTTTTGAAATTGGTTTATTTTTGTATGATTTGGAAAAATTGCGCTTATCGTGTAGGATTTTTGTATGCAGTGGTTATAACTAACTAACAATTGTTTTGTTTTTTTAAGTAGTTTATATTAAGAGTAATAGTAGAATAAGTAGTAGTAATTTACAGTTTGATTTCATGATTTTTTCTTCGCTTTGAATGAATTACAGATGTAGAAATGTGTTTTTTTTTATATTAATCCTCTCAAACAACGAAAAAATAATAATAAGTTACAAACTAAAATAAATTCAAATTCGTTTGCCGAACGCATATAAAATTCTCCTACCATTTGTAGTAACTATTCTCTAGAGGGGGCATCGTGCAGTGTTTCGTTTCATTTTTTTGGTATCAACTAAATTCTTTCAAGTGTGTCAAAAGTTTAACTTTTATCACTAAGACTAAGAAAAAAAATTCCTTTATTACAAACAATATCAATATCACCGAAAATATTCAACTACTTGTCAGGGGTTGCATTTCTGTACAAAACTACTTCTACTTCGTGGGTCTACTGAGCTTAACGTTATCGTTCATCAAGAGAGAGAGTGTGTGTGTGTTTTGATCTTATGTATCATAATACTATACTTTAGTGAGCCTGGTCAATCGTGGTTGTGTAATTAGCTAATAGTGAGCATAGAGGGTAAGTTTACAGAGCTTGCTTTTTCTAGGTCCTCGCGCTTATGTACAGAGGTCTGGGATCTCCTCGCGTAGTGGCGTCGGTTTTTGGTCCAATCAACACAGGGAACTTTATACAAGGTGGTCCCACCCCCTTAAGTGGAGACCTCGATCGTGTCGTTGTTGTTCATGGGTTCCTTGTCGGAGTCGATATTGATCATATCGCTCTCGACGTCGCTCGACCCGTCCAGGTCCAGTTCCGGCTCGACGCTGGTCACGTCGATCGGCGTGTACAGGTGGCCACCGTGGTGATGGTGGTGGTGCAATCCGCCGGTGGCCCCCGAGTACGTCACTTTGCCCATGAACGAGCGGATCTCGTCAAAGCACGAGTCCTCGCGTTCGGCCTCGTTCGACGAGGGCGAATCGCCCAGGCCGATGCCGAGTCCGGCTGCGTCGGCGTCGTGCTTCTTCAGGTGCCGGTCAAGGTTCGTTTGCTGGCCGAAGCACCGTTCGCACAGGTGACACTTGAACGGGCGCTCTTTGTTGTGAATGTTACGCACATGACGCTGCAAATTACTAGAGATACTAAATGACCGTTCACAGTACCGACATTTGTAGGGCTGCTCACCGGTGTGTGTGCGCAGGTGGCGCGTCAAATTGGCCGATCGCGGAAAGATCTTGCCGCAGAATTTGCACGAGTAGCGGTCCTTGACCTTGCCCCCATTCCCAACTCCCGGAATGGCCATTATGGCATCGTGAAATGGCTTCGGCGGAAAGCCGGAAGCGGCCGCGGCCGCAGCGTTACGCTTCAACATCTCAAAATTCTGGCCAAGGGAGCCTAAAAAATTGAACGCCGGCCCTCGTTGAAAGCCGGGAAGTCCCGGACGGTACATGGCCTCCAGCAGCATCGGATAGATCGGGCGCGGGTACGAGATTGGTTGAGCGCCCGGCGAGGATGCGGATGGTGACGGTGAGGGGCGCGGTGACAGCGACGCCTCCGAAGGACTCTGAACGGCGATCATACGGGACGGCGAGGGCGATGCGGCGACGGCTGCGATGCTGGCCGGTTTCGGTGAGTTGGGCGCCGGGTTGTTTGCGGGCGGTTCGTTTGAGAACGACGGGGTTGGCGTTGGCGTGGGCGTTGGAGTTGTGACCTCGATCGGGGACGGGCTGCGCGGCGGTTTGTTCTTCTTGGTGACGCTCAGGTCCAGCGGTTGCTCCGAGGACTCCAGTTTGGGGATCTGTAAGGCGAAAATTTTGCTATTAGTTTCCTCGAAATACACTTATAAATAGTCCTCTAGTTTTGCCATTTTTCATGAAATATCGTGAAGAAACTGTCGAGAGTGATTGGAAATTATCTTTTAAGTGGATTTTTATAAACTTCCTGTACACTGCAATCCCGACGGTTTTGTAGGGATTGAGAGTGGGTAACAGTAGAGGCCCGTAGCAAAGAGTATTCCCTTCTCTCTGCCCGTATGCTAGAAAGGATAAATTCTAAGCAGTTTGTAGCTTAGTGTAGCGTAGCCTGTAGTGAGAGAAAGAGAGAGTTGCTAAACGATTGAGTGAGAGAAATAAATCAGTCCTGTAGTTTGTTTCTCTCACACAAAAGCTCAACAACTCTCTCCTTCTCTGACTACACGCTACGCTACACTAAGCTACAAATTGCTTAGAATTTATCCTTTATAGCATACGGATCTCTACTTTTACCCACTCTCAATCCCTACAGGTTTGACACCAACTGTTGTCAAACGAACGGGGTCACTTTTATACGGAGTTCACACACACTACCAAACGTTTGTTTTGATAGTGTGCATGAGCGCCGTGTAAAAAGTGACAGTTCGTCACTTTTTAGTTTGACTTTGTCAAATCAACGGGTTACAAACTAATAAGTGTCAAACGAAAAAGTTGAGGGGTTTGAAAGTAATTTGAAATTTTCTACAAGTGTGTAACCCTTGAGTCAAATAAAAAAAACACAAAATCTCAAACATACAAAATCAATTGGATTGGAATTTTGTGGCAAAAACGTAGAAAATTGCAAGTTAGAAATGACTTTGATTCTCACCTTAGCTTCCGGCTCCACCTCCTTCCGGTCATCCTCCTCGTCCTCGTCATCCTCCTCTTCCTTCACCACCTCAATCGAAGCTTTCCTCTTGCCGAGCGAGGACGCAGCTCGCTGCTCCTGGTTCAGCTCGAGCGACCCAGACGACGAAGCCGTCGAGCAGAGCGAGAAATCCTTCACGCGCAGCGATCCCACCGAAATGGGCATCTCGTCCTCGGAGCTGTGCACCGATTCGGCGCGACCACGGGTCGATCCGGCGCTGCTGTTGTGCGATCCATTTTCCGCCTTGATGTGGTGATCCATGGTCGGGGTTGTGGGGATCTGCGGAACCGGCGTTGAGGTCATTGACGGGATCGAGCTGAAGTTGACCGGGATGGGGCGCGCCGGGGATGGTCTTAGCGGGTTGGTCGCTTCTTCCGCCGTTGGCGGGGAGATCTTCATGGTGTGTTGGTTGTAGGGGTCCAGGAGGAGGCGCGGGGACGGGGTTTTGCGGTCGAACTCGATGGGGGCGGTTGGTTGGGTTGGTTTGGGGAAGAAGGGCATCGGGAATTGGGGCGCTTGGGCGGCTGCGTTGGGTGGGAAGATTCCGGGGTAGGGGCGGAATCCGGGCGCGAAGAACGGGCTTCCGGGGAACATCAGGAACGGGTTCGGTGGCGTGGCCATGTTGAGCTGGGGCAGGTTATTCGGGGGTGCGTTGACGTTTGGACCGGCTGACGGATGGTGTCCTGCGGGGGCGGCCCCCGGCGTTGAATCACAGAATCGCTTGTGCTTGGACAGCGAAGTTACGGTGCTGAAGCTCTGGCCGCACTTGTTGCACTTGATCTGCATGCGGCAGTCGGCATGCATGCGCTTGTGCCGGCACAGGTTCGAGAACTGGGTGTACGCCTTGAAGCAGACCTCGCACTGGAACGGCTTGACCGACGAGTGGATGTGCGTGTGCTGCTTGAGCCCGGACGAGGTCGCGAACGTCTTCCCGCACTCTGGGCAGGCGTGACTGCGGGCTCCCACGTGGTGGGTGCGGATGTGCCGCTGGAGGTTCGACGGATCGCTGAAGACCTGCAAGAGAAGAGAGAAAAAAAACAAGAATGAGCCACAGCTTTCGAAAATTGATTTTTCATTCACTCAAATTGGGAACGATGTCGCTCGCGCAAATTCCGATCCTGGAGATAAGCTCCGAGCGGCAATTGAAAGAGACTCTTTTGTGCGACGAAATCAACATAATTACGGTGATCGAAGCCCCCAAGTCATGGCGCGAGATCAAATCGTGGCGCGGGCGCGCGCCCGGCAATTGGAAATCGATGAATAAACAAACATAACCCCCCCGAGAGTGAAATGATGACGAGAAGATGAGGTAATCAACGCGAGCGCGGGGGTGGGCCCGCTCAGACACGAATTCCTCTTGCGCCGGTTTGAAGTGATCCAAGACGGCAGATAAGCGAGGGGGTTAGCGCATGACCCGCGTGAACTTCTGGCGCGCACGTGATTGAGTTGATCCAGTTTTGACATTCCGAAGATGGGGCGCGCGCGCATGTCATAGCGTTATGCAACTGCGAGAGTTGCAGAGGGGTTGAGAATTGCCAATTTGGGCAAAGGTTACGCTATCGCGCAAGTTTGGCTAGAGTAGTTCTCATTAATTATAATTAATGATCTCGGGAGGGCAAACAGCAAGCCAAAAAAGAAGATGCTGGGCAAAACAACGAGAAAAAATACAACAATTTATTATTGTCCCAAAAAAACAACAATAAAAGGAGCGAAACCGGTACTGCCGTTTTACGGCGATATGATGTATACGCCATTTTGGACATTTTCAATTTTATTGTACAGTCTGATAAAGAATCTTAAAAGCTACCTCCTGACGAAAGAATTTTTCAAAAAGCTGCTCTGGGGCCCATTTTATTAAGCAAACAAACAATGATGTATACGCCAATTTTACTCATCATGATGTATGTATACATTGAGAATTGCTAGAAGTCAAATTCAATTCTGTTTGAATGTTGATTTAAGGTTTGGGGACCAAATCAAGACTTGGCAATATTTTATTACATTATTTCGATTTAATTCTTAGGGGACGTCCAATAGGCGTCATCCATAAAGTACGTCACGTTCTGTGGGAAGAGGGGGGTTTTGAGTAAGCGTGACATTGCGTGTTAAAAGCATAGGGAAGTCGTGACAAAAGGGGTGGAGTAAATTGTGGCTGATTTTAATGTGACGTACTTAATGGATGACACCTTATCCACATCCACGTAGATACTTTTTTGAAAATTCTAAACCCACCCACCTCCCTTGTGGACAATTGTTCATGCAAAAAAATGTGTTTATGGAGCGTAGACAATCGCTAAGGGAGCGTTCTTTTATTACGTAACGCAAAAAAAAGGATTTTTAGACCCCCTCCCCACTAGTAACAAAATTTCCATACAAATTTTAAAAAATTTGTATGGAGCGTAACACGGCCTCCAACCCCCCCTCCCCCAACTACGTTACGTAATAAAAGAACGCTCCCTAATACCCTCCCTCCCCCCTTCAAGTATCAACGTGGACAATGCATTAAGGGATCCGCTCAGCTGTCAAAATAGCTGGCACAAAAAATATAGCCAGCCTAGTAGCCAGCTTTGATCAAGCAATGTATACATACATCATTGGGAAGTAAAAGTAGTGATTTTTTATTGCTATTTTTTCGGCCAAATGATGTTTGTGGTTTAAAATCGTAGAGAATATGAAAAAACAAGAAATTTTGTAGGGGCCACATTTTTATTGTACTTTTTAACAGTTTCTGCAGAGCAGACCTTAAATTAGTCATTTTAAATTGAAAAAATGAACAAAAACAGAAAATCGTATCTACAGCAAAATCACCTCGATGGCGTATACATCATATCGCCGTAAAACGGCAGGGTAGCAGCGCTCTCCAGAAGTGAAGGCGCATATCGGAGACTGATCGCTCTGGTTGGTAGTTGGAGAATTTCGAAAGACGCCCTCCCCTAGTTCGGGGCGGCTTTGACCACCTACTGATTCGTGGCTGCCTGTTGCTGTTGAGCCCGGAGTCTGTGACTGCGGGTGAATCATGATTTGGAATAAAATTATGATTTTAATCCAGCAAGTATTTACGGAGGCGACTTCGGGAGAACCTATTGGAGCGGACTACAGGGTGTCAGCTTAGTTGTTCTTCCACAATGAAGTTTGAAGATCTATTTTCAAGCAGGCTGAAAAGTTGAAGCTGGAGTCAGATTTAGTAAATTTTGATCAACTTTGTTGGGTCAACAGATCCCGGCAGTCAGAGTTGTACGGAAAAAAATCAATTCCCAAAATCGTGAAAAATCGATCATGAAATTCGGAACCACGAACAAAGTGTTCAAATTGCATAGCGCGATTTTTAAAAACGAATCATGGAATTTGAAATCTTTTTCCTGGATCCGATTTTTATTAACGATTGTTTCCAAATTATGGGAACTGATTTTTCTCCGTGTGGAGTCAGAATTGATAAATTATGATAATCTCTGCGTGGATTTTGATAATCTCTGTAGAAATCGGAGTCACAATCGGCTAATTACGAGAAGGCGAAATTGGGAACAGAATCAGTAAATTTTGATAATTTTTGCTTGAATGTTTTGGATAGCTGCACGGAGAAAAATAAGATTAGAAAATCGTGAACAAGCGTTCATGAAAATGGAAACAACAAGCAAAGTTTGAACATTTTGTTCGGAAAACGTACCATGAAATTTGAAGACATTGTTCGTGGCTCCCAATTCCATGAAAGCTTGTTCACGATTTTCGGAACTTATTTTTCTCCGTGTGAAGTCGAAGTTGGAGTCGATTTTGAGAAGCCGGAAGAGAGTTTGAATCGTCTAATCCTGAGAAGCTGGTTTCGGAGTCAGAATTGGTCAATTTTGATCACCTTGCCACAGAGTGGCCTTGCTTTTAATTTTGATCACCTTGATTTCATGCACACGGAGAAAAATGAGTTCCTAAAATCGTGAACAAGCCTTCACGAAATTGGGAACCAAGAACAAAGTGTTTCAATTTCATGGTACGTTTTTCATAAACGTAC
The DNA here is from genome assembly GCF_015732765.1 of Culex quinquefasciatus. Classification (NCBI taxonomy): domain Eukaryota; kingdom Metazoa; phylum Arthropoda; class Insecta; order Diptera; family Culicidae; genus Culex; species Culex quinquefasciatus. The sequence goes on along the minus strand of NC_051862.1, from coordinate 208,131,267 downwards.
AATGGAATTTGAACACTTTGTTCGTAGTTCTCATTCTCATGAACGCTTGTTCACGATTTTCGGAACTCATTTTTCTCCGTGTGCATGAAAGATGTTGTCGGTGGAGTTTGATCTTGTTGGAGAGCTGGATCAATGAATTTTAAGAAGTCGAAGTCAAAATTGGACCCACATTAAGTGGCCACCCTGCAACTGATATTAAGGCAGGAGATAACCCCGTAGTGGACACCACCTCGGAACAACAACGCCGGGGAAGCATGCTTTCATTATCGATTTCCTTCTATCCGCGCGGTAGCCCACCCCGCTAGACCTGGGATATCGCGCAACAGCCGCAGCTGCTACTTCTTTTGGTGTGGTCAATTGCGCGAGTCGATTCTATTGAAATGATAGCAGCGCTCCGAGGGCTCCTTCTAAGGAAGTCGTGGTGGACCCACCGGGTATAAAAAAAAAGCGGGAAATTAATGTATGCAAAATCGCGCGCAACTTGGACGCGAATCTGATCTAGAGGTCCCTGCAGCCGTAATCGTGGTCAATTCAATTGTAACCGATGGGGTCACTTCCGCGTGGTGTCCATTATCGAAAGTTGGTCAACCCCGTTCTAATTAGCCGCAGGTTGCGTAACTCACCACGCGCGGTTGAGCTGATTAAGATATATCAGAAGTCGCGCGCGGTTCCAGAAGTCTGAACATATCCATCACCCGCGCTGCGCTGCCACTCGGATCTGTCCGAGAAATCGAAAGTGACAGCCCGCGCCGCACGCGGGTCTGTTGAAACAAGCTGAAACGTCAAGATAAACCTTCTGATTGGATTGTTCAGGCCGGAGGTTTCGTAACCTTTTCCCGGGTTGTGGCCCCCCGTTCCGAACGGGCTAAATAGACATTTTCAATCTAATCATTTTGATTTATTTCCAACTAGTGGCAGCGCGTCGCGTGGACAAAAAACGAAATCCGCGTTCGCGATCCAATTCGATACGCACCCCGGGATACCGGTGTAGGGTGACCCCCTTTTCGGCGAACCGACCTCTAATTAAACCTACCGCAAGAAATGGTCCGGCATGATCTAGCGATTAGCGGACACTTGCGATTCTTTTGACAGCTTGCGTTTTCACCTCATTATGCATGTTTCGCAGGGGGAGATTCTACCTCCACGCAGGTCCTACCGATCAATAAATCAACTGAACCTTTTTTTTCGGCGACGGCGATCTTCACGCGTGGAGGCGGACGACCACCGAAAAGTAAACACACACACAGACTCGCGAGGGGACCTCTAACGCGCTGCAGCGCGTCACGAACTGTCAATCTTGATTAGTTGTGGCGCGCGGGTTGACCCTTTGCCACGCGCGCTAGCGCGATCATGGATTGCAGGTCTGACCCGCGACGAAGTCGCTGAACGAAAGTTGGTACGTCCCACAACCTCCCGAGCGTGCCGTCGGTACGAAGAATGATACTTTTTTTCCTACCACCAACCACCTTCAATTGGTACTATTGGTAACGCCGCGGAGTTCAATTGATCGCGTACGCGCTCGCGCACGGGTAAAAACGAGGTGAAAATCACCTGAACGATTGTGGGGCCGCGCAAAAAAGGAGCAAGGCGCCGAGGCAAAACTGTGGCACAATAAACAAATAGAGCAAATTGAATTTAATTGAAAAATAGCAATTGTGAAATGGGTAATGCTAGAGCGCGGGGGGTTGTTTGGGTGTACGTAAAAGGGAATCGAGGGGGTGGTTCCCAATGGGAGAGAAACCTCAAATCCGTATAATTTGATAGCAATCTGATCAACCGGGGGGATTGCAGGGCAGTTGGGGCGGTCGATGTGTGTGGATTAGGGCTGAAATGGTACAGCTAGGGACGCAATTGGGACGTTTCGCAATGGTGGGAGATTGGGAACGCGATCAACCAATGCAAATGTGAGGTCTACAACAATTATATCAGTTTTTGAGCCTCACAAATCATGAAGGTTCATGAAGAAATGATGGAACCAAGGAACCAAGTATTTATTGTTTGAAGAGCATCAGATAACGTCATGATTCGAATTCCCAGACGCTTCGAAACCCGGACACTTAAACTTGTTTTATCAATTATTTGGATATAAGTTCGCATTATCAATGTCAAAACTGTGTTATTTGATGAATTCTAACATCAACTTTCATTCAAAGTTTTTTGAACGCTGTAGTTAAGGCCAAAACAATTAAATAAAATAAAATTATAAGTTTACCAACAATGCGAAACATTTCAACTGAAATATTTCATAGGCGTCCGAAGCACCGGGAAGGCAAAGCCGAAATTTATGGTTTTGATTTTCTTAAATTCTAGCAAATTTTTATATAAAATATCGGTTGTTTTGATGTTAACAGCTTATTTGAGACCTAAAGAATGCCATTCACTAACATTTCAGTCCAAATTTGTGCGATTCATAAGCAAAATCGAGTGTCCGGAATTCGAAGCAAAAGTGTCCGGATTTCGAATCAGTTTTTAACAGTGTCCGGAATTCGAAGCACAACAAGTCATTTTAATTTTCAAATTCTGATGAAAAATTGTTAGAAAAGACATATTTTGAATGCATTCTCTTAAAACTGACTGTTTATACTAAATCCTGATGATATTTCTACATTTCCAACTTATTACATGATTTTTTGCCAGCTATAACAAAAATAATATGCTACTAAGTGTCCGGATTTCGAGTCATGACGTTAACTTGACTGAATCGATTTGGGTTGGTAGAACTTCACAGGTCTGTAGACTGCAGTCCTGATTATACAATCTTGAAGATGTGAAGATCGACCGAGTCTAATACGAAACTCTTTTAAAGTATCAACTGGAGGAACCTCACGAGACTTCACAAGACAAGCCCAAAACACACATTCACAACATCAAACATCTAGAGCCGAATCGATAACTTACTTCACTTACCTTTGGACAGTTCTCGCAGGGGTAGCGCCGGTTCTCGTTGTGGGCGAGCGCCCGGTGCCGCAGCAGGGACGGCCTGTAGCTGTACGCCTTGGGGCAGCTTTCGCACCGATAGGCGTCCTTCGGGTAGTGATGGGAGGTCACCAGATGCACGTCAAGTCTGTTGGGGAAGAGAGGAAAAAAGAAACGTGTTATTGCAAAATCATCACCTAAGACGTGTGGGCGCTCGGGGTAGATCCCCAACGACCTTTTCCCCGGAGCAATCCCGGGTACTTCACACCCCCGTCAATTGTGTCGTTGTGACTCGACGACCTCGGCAGAATCGAGACATAATCGTCACGTGTGTGTGTATGGAAATTACCTAACACGCCTTCACGATCTTCGGGTCTAATCAAGCCCCGTGCGATAATGTCAATGGGAACCGCCCCTTGACGACTCGTCTTTGTTGAGTTGTACACACGTATCAATTATTCAGCGCGGAGTACACAGAAAACCATTACTGCATTTGTTTTTGAACGTGTCACTTAATGTGAGGGGACAATAAAATGATGAAGAGAGCCATCAGGATCCAGCTGAAGCGGTTCCCACGAGTTGGCGTGAGCGAACCAATCATCCTTGGCGCGGAGATTCCACCCCGAGATAGCATAGAAGGTTGATGAGTCCCGGCGCAATTGTTTTGCAAGATTTTCCCACAACCTTTACACCTCACACGGTATGTCACACTCGGGATCCGGCTATAAGAATCATATCAGCCCCATTTAGTCACGCAATGCCCAAGTAGGGATAGATCACGATCGCGCTCTCCAACTCGTCGGAGGCGTTGGTCACCGCACTTCCATTCGCCACGCCCACGCCAGGAATGCTTGCAGTCGACAACAATTAGCGCAATTAATTAAATCCAGCTTTTGCTTTCAATTACGAGTGAGTACAAAAAATCGGCGATCTCTTCCGTCATGGCGCGCGAAGATCGCGAAGATCACGCGCAGCGACATCTCCGCGCGACTAGATTTATTAATATTTTAAATTATTCACGCCTCTATCGCGGGAAGAGACGCCCGGGATCGTGATCGCGCGCAACTCTTGGCGACATACATCCCCTTCGCGCTTCGCGCGCAACTACAAGTGCGATGAGTTATGTGACATTTTCATTAAATGCGATCAGTCTCACCACAGTCGTCGTCGTCGTCTACGGCGAGTTGTCGTCAACGCAGATCCCAAGACCCAAGTGCTTTGAACTACATTGTGGTACAAGTCTCCGCGCGCCGTGTAGGCGACCGCGCGCGACAATATCGCGACAACGATCGACCTCCCCGGCGAGCGGATTATAATTCTGCGCGATCGAGCCCCGATACTCCCATGTGCCACAAGAAATTAGAATAATGATGTTAGACGTGTTGGGGGCTCATAAATTCGCCCCGAAAAGAGCAACGACCGGACCTGGTTGGAGGTCGATAAGATCTTCCTAGGATCCGGAGGCGTATTACATAACCTCGGCCTGTCAGGGAATTCGCAACGGTGATCAATCACCGCGCGCGCGTTCTGACGTTGGCACCTCAAATCGCTCCAAAAAACCACTTTCACCGCGCCGCCGATCGTCCTTCCTGGTGACACAAAGCAGATCAAACCGAAATCCACAAACTTTCTCTCCCCCTTCTCGAGAAATGTGTCCAATCGCCTCCGGATTGACGCCTAATAGGCCTCCTCGCGAGAGACCCATATCTCGAGCCATCGATCTCCTTTCGCTCTCATTCCGAATGCCGGCGCGGCGAAATAATAGTGATCTGGGCAAGTGGTGCGTGTGTGTGTGTGCACCACACAGAGCTTTTATCGCCATCATGCCAAATTCTCGAGGGGACCGACTCGGCCGCACTATCATTTGTGGGGGTTTGAAATGGAACTCATGTAAAAGCTCCCGCGCGCGCGTCCAAATATCAATCATCGTCGTCGTCGTAACTCGGACTCCAAAATATACACAAAACTGCGCGGCAGGAAGCGATATGCCCTTTCGGTCTACGACCTGGCGCGCGATAACTCGGTGCGCCCCTGCGGGACTGGGATCTACCAGCCTTACGGTAGTCTGTTTGGGTATTTTGAATTTTCTTGGAACCTCAGGTAACTTCATTGGCTACTTTGGGTATTTTTAGCTCTCTAGGTCATCCAAGAACTCACTAGAGTTACGAAATGAAGATCTTCCGGCTTAAAAGCAGACTTTCCCGTTGAAATTACTTTCAGAAAAACCCCTCAGATAACCTCACTGATTTTTTCTGAACCCAGCCCGAAAGGGTCAACCCATTGGCGAGATGACCGCTGCAGTCGTCTCACCCGCATCTCCCTCTCTCTAAGCGCAAAGAAATCCAGACAGTGGCGGCCGCCACCAATATAGCAATCATTTTTGACATCTAAATCAAAGTGAGTCCTGAGCCGAGGGGTTCACTCTCACACGTGGGGCGAAATGACAGGGTTTTCGAGGGTTAAAAGTGAAACCAAACTCTTTGAATGCCAAATAACTGAGTCGTCTCTCGTTGACATTTGGAACGGTTTGGGACTACTGTTGAGGAGATGGATGATCTATCAACTGGGAAGAGGTCGACAGACTGTGGGAAGAGGGCGCTTCAATAGTTGAAGAATTGCCAGGAGGTTTCCAAAAGCAGGGTGCTTAGCACAAAGTTCGCCTTGCATTTTCATGTGAAGGGCGCTTACAGTTTCAGCTTTGAAGGCTGATTTTGGTTATTCCATGAAAAAAAGCATAAATGTCAAAATACAATTCGTAATCAAGAAATTCGTCATTTGAAGGGCGCTTACAGCTTTGAAAAGGGCGTTTGAAGATTCCTGAAAGTAATAGTCCTATTTGGATGACTTAAATAGATAATACGTTTTAAGTCAAATATTTCTGTTTGATCTTGAATTTGACCTTGAAATGTATTTTAATTTCAAAAAAAAAAAACATTTTAAGGGCGCTTACAAATTTCAAAAGGGCGTATTCGAGAATTCCGTCATTCTTTATGGCTTATTTATCTATAGAGAAATTTATCATTTGAGGGGCGCTTACAGCTTTAAAAGGGGTGTTTGGAGATTCCTGAAAGTAATAGTTATTTGGACGACTTAAGTAGATAATATGTTTTTTGCCAAATATTTCTATTTGATCTTGAATTTGACTTTAAAATTTAATTTAATGGTAAAAAAAAACATTTTAAGAGCGCTTACAAATTTTAAAAAGGGCGTTTCAGATTCTTGGAGAATTCCGTCAATCTTAATGGCTTATTTTGGTTAGTCCACACGAACAGAACCGATTAACTTAGTGAATACCGATCGTTATCGAGAAATTTATCGTTTGAAGGGCGCTTACAGCTTTGTAAAGGGCGTTTTAAGTTTTCCGATGGTAAAAGTCTAATTTGAGCAATTTGAATAGATAATACGTTTTTATGCTAAATATTTTTGTTATAATTGGAATTTGTCTTTTAAATTCAGTGAATATATCATTAAAAATCATTTGAAGGGCGCTTACAATTTAAAAAAAGGCATTTCATGATTCATACAATCTTATAGGCTTATTCTGGTTAGTCCACAAATAGAACCTTAAAACTTTGTAAATACAGATGTTTATCATGAAATTTATCATTTGAAGGGCGCTTAGTTTTAAACAGCTTACAGATTTCAAAAAGGCGTTTGAAGATTCCTGATAGTAAAAGTCTTATTTGGGCGATTTGAATAGATAATACGTTTTATGCTTAATATTTCTGTGATAATTTGAATTGCTATCAAATTCTATATACCGTAAACCGGGGTGACTTTGATAGGAATTCAATTTGTTCTTAGAATATTTTCCAACAGGTAAGGTTTTTCTCAAGATTATTTTTTTTTAAACATGTACTGGGGTAAGCCACACAAAGTCCATGAACTATTCTGGAAAAAAAAGTTTTTTCAATAGTGTTTAGAAAAATAGTTACGTTAAAAATTCTTAGTTTTAATTCCGGGGTGACTTTGATAGTCAAAGTTTTTCTTGTTAAAATCATATTTAAGATGTTCAAACTTTATTTGTACGTTAAATGTATCATTACTAATGTAGCTGATTTATTTAAGACCGAATTACGCACATCCAACTGGAAGTTGGAACATTCACCTACTCCATTCGGAGTTAGGCTCAGTTTGTCTTATTTTTCATATTCTGATATTCTGATTATTTCTTTTTTTTTTATGGAGTAGGGCTACATGCCCTCTCATCTTTTCATCGATCTTTACATTTTTCATTAATACTGCGGCACGTGCCAGTGAGCCAGAGCTCCTTTAAGGCAGTGCTTAAAAGCTGATATAGTTTGTAAGAAAAAAAATCAATGTTTATGTTAAGTTAACTAAGTTTATAAGCTTTTTAACAAAATACATATAAATTTCAGGTAAAATTGTTAAAAAGTCGGAATTTTGCCTGAAATTTGTTAAAACTAGTTTTGTTTATAAAATTTTCGATTTATATTGCATTTTATACTGAATTCGAAGCACGAATCACAAGTTTTCACATTTTACATGAAATTTGTTCAACTGAATTTGCCTATAAATTTGGAGATTTTTTTTAATTGTGTTTCAAAAACACATATTTTTTATTATTTACAAACTTATTTAACCTTCTCCTAGTGGAAAATTGTCCAAAGAATCCGAAAATGCATTCCGTTTTCCGATTAAAAATCATGTTCATTGAGAAAATCATGACACTTTGAGAAGTTTAAAATAATGACTTCCATCAACATTTTCTTAACTATAGTTAACTAACTTTATAAACCTTTCAAAAATTTATGAAAAGTTCTTCTTGAAGTACTTTGAACACTTCTCTACCACGGTCAGTATGGTTCTGAACCATTCCTTACGTATTTTAATTGTACTCTTCATTTTGCGGAAAAATCGCAAACCTATCAAAGTCACCCCGGCTATCAAAGTCACCCCGTTTTACGGTATATCAAAAAATCATTTGAAGGGCGCTTACAAGTTTAAAAAGGGCGTTTCAAGATGCATATAATCTTAAACGCTTATTCTGGTAAGGCCACAAAAAGAACCGTGCAACTTTGTAAATCAGGCCTGCCCAACGTCCGGCCCGCGGGCCGGATCCGGCCCGTGAAGCCATTTCATCCGGCCCGCGACGGCTTTTTAAAATATTTCTATGACCGGCCCTTAAGGCTGTTCATGAAGTATTAAATAAATAAAATTATTGCATGAATTGAAAAATTAAGCTGGAGATCAAATTTTAACATATTATAAGAACATTCTTCATGTTTGAATTTAATTCTTATAATTTTTATATTGATATTTTTCAACTAACTTTTAAATTGTGCAGGAAAACAAAATAATCCATTTCGTAAAATTGTGAAATTTATGAAAAAACTTGGATTGTTGTCTTAAAATTTACAAAAAGAGACTAAATGTTATTTCTTTCAGTTTCAACTGCTTCAATTTGAAGTTTTTTTTTTCTATTTTCTTTTTTTTTAATAAATAAGCAAGCAAAACTTAGGTATTTTTCCCGAACAATTAAAAAAAGTTTTTAAAAAAGTATTTTCATAAAGTTTAAAAATCAAATTATTTTTTTTAAATAAATAAGCAAGCAAAACTTAGGTATTTTTCCAGAACAACTAAAAAAAGTTTTTAAAAAAGTTTTTTCAAAAAGTTTAAAAATCAAATTATTCATACTGAAAATAGATCGCTGGAAATATTTTTAAAATATTATAAAATGTTTCAAAAACTTCAAAAATTGCAACGATTCGGATGTGATATTTGATTGCAATCGTCAAAAACAATATCTATACAATTTTAAACAAACAAAAATTAAAATAAGTCAAATAAACACAATTTTGAATGTAATCTCTGTTTTTCATTTTTAAAATCAAGATGTATGAATCATATTCGCAACACTAGTTCTTTTATGTATTTGCTTTTAAAGAACCCAATCATATGAAAATTGAAAAAAAAATGTGTTTACTTTTCAACTTTTATCAAATAATAATTCCGGCCCGCCACTGCTTCAGTAAAATCAGACCTGGCCCGCAGGGCTAAAAGGTTGGGCACCCCTGTTGTAAATACAGACGTTTATCATGAAATTTTTCATTTGAAGGGCGCTAATAGTTTTTAAGAAAGGGCGTTTGAAGATTGATAAATGTTAAAGTCTAATTAGGATGACTTGTTCAGATAGTTGTTTTTTTTTCTGTATACTTTTGTTAATTTTTATTATTCTGAATTGGACTTTTCAAATTATTGTTTTTTTTCTGTTTTTTTTTTATTCTGAATTGGACTTTTTTAATTCAGTCCGCTATCAAAGAAAAATATCATTTGAAGGGCGCTAACAGTTTTTCTTTTTTATAAAATTTAAAACCAAATATAATTTTTTCTCGCTAACTGCTCTTCTTGTAAATAATTTCCGTTGCCAAGAAATTTGTTATTTGAAGGGCGCTAACAGTTTAACAAAGGGCGTTTGAAGATTCATAAAGGGTTTAATTAATTTCAGAGCGTCTGATTTTAAGCAGTCCTAGAAAAAAGCCAATAAATTTGAAAAAACATAACATTTCATGCTTGAAAAAAAATTACAGTTTGAAAACAGCGTTTGAATTCTGGAAGGGTAACCTCAATTAGGAGTGGCCTTTTTATTTATCTAATAATACACTCAACCCCCGGTGGTTGGTCACTTTTTCGTTTGACACTTTTTTAGTTTGTACCCCGTTGGTTGGTCAAAGTCAAACTAAAAAGTGACAAACTGTCACTTTTTACACGGCGCTCACACTTACTATCATACCAAACGTTTGATAGTGTGTGTGAACTCCGTGTAAAAGGGGTGTCAAACTAAAAAGTGACCCCGTTCGTTTGGCAACAGTTGGTGTCAAACTAACGGGGTTTGAGTGTAGAACAATTACACTGTAAAACCAGGATTGCTTATTTGAAGGGATTGTTGACTGATTGAAGGGAAGTTTTTTAAAATAGTAAAGATCGTTCAAAAAAAAATAATTTGAAGGGCGCATAAATTTATCAAAAAGGGCGTTTAAGGATTTTAAAATTTGGAGTAGCTTAAGTCCGAAAATAGAACTATGAATCTGAAAGTTATATCGAAATAAAAGAGATGAGTAGCTGAACTAATTCCTGGAGCTTTTGTAGACCAGGGGCATTCAAAAAATTCTAAGGGGCGTCTACAAAGCAACTCTGTCAAAGCCAACTATCCTATAGCTCAAATCATACAATATTCCCAAAATTCAATCACCGAAATTTAGTCAACCCGCAACCTGTTACTTGCGCGATACCAGGTGAAAATTTCCGAGCAAACTCGCCCTGTTGACACAGAGCCAACAAACCGACCCAACTGTGTGTTCACAACAACGACGCTTCGTCGTCCAGAAATCACCGCATCGTTCATAATAAATTTAAGGCGCTTTGAAGGTAGCTGGAAAGTGTAACCGACTCGTGGCACGCAATAACATTAGCGGGACTGATTTGGTCGTTGAATAATTGACAAGCGGGTTAGAACCCGTCCAGGGATGATGCTTAAGCTCTTCCCCGCATTCATGTGTGGGACAATGATGGAACGACAACAGAAAGTGGGGGGCGTTATGAATATTTAAGCGGAACTCCCGGGTAGCGTTACTAGCTGCGAGAACAGAGTGGTATTGCATTTTAATTGTTGTTTTGTATGCAATCGGGTGCAAGCGCGAGATTGCACCGTGTAGAATCTACACCTCGTGGTGGTCAGTGCCAGGAGAGGAACCTGCAATTTGCTGCTCCTGATATTCCGGCGTGAGCTTAATTGCGTGTAATTGGCGGTTGTGCGGCCGCACTCTGGACAGAGTGACTAATGGTGACAATGAGTGCCTTTTGTTAGAAAGTATGTTCTGATGCAATGCTACCAGCCCCGCGCGAGGTGATTTAATTGCTTGGAGTGGATTAGCAGTATTGATTTTTTCTAGACCGGTATTACGGTATTACGTCGGAGGTAGATTTCAAGTTTCTAGTGTTCCAGACCCCTGGTTACAACCCTGACCAAATTCCAAACCTCGCGGTAGAATTACTTATTGAGTAGGTCATTAGGCACTCACTCATCAAATTGACACGGTCGCCCTCCCCAACCAGTCCTCACGCGTTTTGATTTCTACCTTGGTGCGTGGCGCTGTATACAGGTGGGCGACCACCCCCGGCGCTCAACCACCGACCAAAAGCAAATATTTTAATAAGACATCCACCGGCGAATAATGTCAAATTCAATTATTATTAATTGTCGGCGGTCAATAACGCATGAGCTGTGGCGGTTCTGAAGAAGTCCCTTGAAGAACAACCTCGCATTACCAGCCTAATTACAACTCCACGGAGGTGTGAACACCTTGGGATCCCTACGAATCTCCCAAGAGTTTGGAGCGGCCTGCGGCCACGCAATTAATCTCCACCAGCGTCAGCGTCAATCACCGCTGAATCCACTGCATCTCCCGCTGGGGACGGAGCATGCAACGCGATCCGCAAAACAATAAATTTGCGTCCACCTACGACTTAATTTGTTTAATGTTTGGCGGTGGCCACTACGCGCGCTCAGCGATAAGTAATGCTCGATCATTATTAAGGCGAAATTCAATTTGCCTGGCCCGTCTCGGTAGTGGCTGTTGAAAATCGGCCGGAGGGCCGGTTGATGTCTTGACTAAATGTGTTTAATTTCTCCGCGCGAGCGTTCTGGACATATTGCAATCATAAAATGCCGAGTTATGATCTCTAAGTAGATTGAATTTACGACTTTCTCCAGCTGCGCGAGGGCGCCACGAGCGCCCTTTCCCGAGAGAGTCTGCACTGCGCACAGAGTCCACAACAGGAAGGGAAGTAATGAGATTCCCGTACGCGGTGGACATCGATTTGGCCGGTGCCGCCGCGGGGACTATAAATCAAAAAGCACTGATTAGAAATTATTGCTCCAGTTTGGTGAACCCCGCACAACTGCGGGGTTCCGGGAGAGCTGCTGACATTTAGCAACCACGCGCGCGCGGGTCCACCACCTGGCCGTAAAAAGTAGTAAAGTTTTATTGAGGCTGATCTTGGAGGAGTGCGGCGAACCTGTCGCGCAAAAGTTCAAGAACTCTCCACACTGTTTCGCGCAACAAAGCCGGACCCCGCTAATTAATCCGTCCATAACGTCCCCCTGGCATGTTCAGGGCCCTCCGGGCCCATTACCCAAACCGCGTTCGGACGAATCAATTATTCAAATGAACGTGGTCGGACATCCCACCGCCACCTCTAATCTCGTCCGTAGTGATCGCGCGGCGGTCGTCACCATTAGAGGAGTCCGAAACATGCGTACTTGCTTAGGTTGCTCCGAAAACCTTCCTTCACCCATCAATCAATATTAGTAACACTAATGCGTCGTCGTCGTCCGCCGAGTTTGACAGCGTTGGAACGCAGGAAACGCAGAGGTCATTAAGACCTGCAGGACTCCGGGCGATCGTGATCAACGGCTTGCCGGCCTACCGATCGCACCTTTGACGCGTTGATGGTCTTCTCGCCGCGAAGATGGATGTCCCCACACGTGGACACGTGTTACGTGCGATCGGGCGATGTTGCGTTCCGAGGTCGAGCACGGAGGGAAATCGTTTCAGCTGTCACATTGAGCAGTTCAAGACGTAGTCTGAGACAGAGTCCGAGACGTGGTCGGATTCTGATGTCATCTAAGACAGAGAAATTGATGTCATCTAAGACCAAATCTGTGACAGATTCTGATGTTATCTAAGACAGATTCTGAGACGAAGTCTAAGATTTTGTCATTTAAGACAAAGTCTGAGACAGATTCTGAGACAAAATTTGATGTCATCTAAGACAGAGTCTGAGACGGATTCCGATGTCATCTCAGGCAGAGTCTGAGACAGATTCTGATGTCATCTTAGACAGATTCTGAGACGAAGTCTAAGAAAGAATCTGAGACAGATTCTGATACGAAGTCTAAGCAAGATTCTGAGACAGATTCTGATGCCATCTAAACAGAATCTGAGACAGATTCTGATGTAATCTCAAACAGAGTCTGAGATGAAGTCTAAGAAAGTTTCTGTGACAGATTCTGATGTCATTTAAGACAGAGTCTGAGACAGATTTTGAGACGAAGTCTAAGCAAGATTCTGAGATAGATTCTGATGTCATCTCAGACAGAGTCTGAGACAGATTCTGAGTCAAAATCTAAGAAAGATTCTGAGATAGATTCTGATGTCATCTCAGACAAAGTCTGAGACAGATTCTGAGTCGAAATCTAAGAAAGATTCTGAGATAGATTCTGATGTCATCTCAGACAGAGTCTGAGACAGATTCTGAGTAAAAATCTAAGAAAGATTCTGAAATAGATTCTGAGATAGATTCTGATGTCATCTCAGACAGAGTCTGAGACAGATTCTGAGTCAAAATCTAAGAAAGATTCTGAGATAGATTCTGATGTCATCTCAGACAAAGTTTGAGACAGATTCTGAGTCGAAATCTAAGAAAGATTCTGAGACAGATTCTGATGTCATCTCAGACAAAATCTGAGACAGAATCTGAGTCGAAATCTAGAAAGATTCTGAGAAGAAGTCTAAGAAAGATTTTGAGATAGATTCTGATGCCATCTCAGACAGAATCTGAGACAATTTCCGAGACGAAGTCTAAGCAAGATTCTGAGACAGATTCTGATGCCATCTCAGACAGAGTCTGAGACAGATTCTGAGTCAAAATCTAAGAAAGATTCTGAGATAGATTCTGATGTCATCTCAGACGAAGTCTAAGCAAGATTCTGAGACAGATTCTGATGCCATCTAAACATAGTCTGAGACAGATTCTGATGTCATTTCAAACAGAGTCTGAGACAGATTTTGAGACGAGGTCTAAACAAGATTCTGAGATAGATTCTGATGATGAAGATTCCGAAACAGATTCTGATGTCATTTAGGACAGAGTCTAAGCAAGATTCTGAAATGGATTCTGATGCCACCTAAACAGATTCTGAGCCGAATTCTATGAAAGATTCTGAGATAGATTCTGATGTCATTTCAAACAAAGTCTGAGACAGATTCTGAGAAGAAGTCTAAGGAAGATTTTGAGATAGATTCTGATGCCATCTCAGACAGAGTCTGAGACAAATTCTGAGAGGAAGTCTAAACAAGATTCTGAGACAGATTCTGATGCCATCTAAGACAAATTTTGATGTCATCTCAGATAGAGTCTGAGACAGATTCTGAGTCGAGTTCAAAGAAAGATTCTGAGATAGATTCTGATGTCATCTTAGACAGAGTCTGAGACAGATTCTGAGACGAAGTCTAAGCAAGATTCTGAGATAGATTCACATGTCCACTAAGACAGAGTCTAAGACAGATTCTGATGTTATCTAAGACAGAGTCTGACACGATGTCTAAGAAAGATTCTGAGACAGATTCTGATGCCATCTAAGACAAATTTTGATGTCATCTCAGATAGAGTCTGAGACAGATTCTGAGTCGAGTTCAAAGAAAGATTCTGAGATAGATTCTGATGTCATCTTAGACAGAGTCTGATACAAAATATGAGACAACGTCTGATACACAATCTGAGACAAAGCCTGAGACAACTTCTAAGGCGAAATCATAAAAAGATTCTGAGACAGAATCTTATACAGAATCTGCGACAGAGTCTGATACAGATTCTGAGGCGTAGTATAAGACAGATTTCTGACAGAGTCTGAGACAGATTTTGAGATGTAGTCTTAGACTTAATCTGTGATGTTAACTTAGACGCATTCTGAGACTAAGTCTGCGCCGCAGTCACAAAATTCACGGCGCCTCGAAAATTCCAAAAATCTTCCTCCGTGCCCAACCAATCAAGTCCCGCGAGGTTACCAGAATATCGAAACCTGAACGCAACGCACTCCGGTACCCCCACCGCACAAGATTAAATCGCCCCGATAAGAAACCCATTCGACTACTGGCGGCGGCGGCCGCCTGCAACGACCTGGAAGATTTATGCGAACCGACTTCTGACCACAAGACTGATTTGATTGAAATTTACGCACTCGGCAGGGTTTCCCCCCAAGTAGACGTCTTGATCTTTGCGATTAGTGCGTCCCGATAGCGATCGCCGCAGTGACAAACATTGCGTCACGAGCTAATCGGCTTTTCAGGTCTAATTGAGATTTCGGGGGTGAAAAATTGGCGAACAAATGTGTGTTGATCGTCGCCCCGTAAGTTGACAGTTGATGGGGTTGGGACTTTCGCTGGGTCGCGATTGACAGGTCCGAGAAGTGGCTCGATTTAATCGCGCGACTAAGTCGCGGTGATTTGCGGTATTTTTCGGGGACGGGGGGACGCTGTAACGTTCATATTTGCCATGTTTTGCTAATTAATTAATTGCAAACCCGTTTGCGCTGATGCGGTGTGGCGTTGGTGTCGCGCGATCTATTGGTATCAATTTTCACGGCGGATCACGTCAGCTAATGAGAGCGGCCTTTCGAATCCGCCCAGGTCGTACGGGCCGCCGCAGAGCGGAATGGCGGTAGTTTCGTTTAGTCGTTGTCAGAGCTGTGGCGTGACGTTGACGCGGTGCGGTATATGCGCTTAGAGGTGTGTGCCTTTCGTAATTGAGATCGTTCGTCAACTGAGGATTAATGGGGTTTTGGATGCAGGGATCCGGTTATCTTTTAGGTTGAGCAATCTCAAGATTTCAGGAGCTTAAGAAATTCAGTTTGAAGTTCTTTTCAGATCTTTAGAAATTCTTGGTCATCAAATAAGTTTCGTTGAATAATATCTACGAAGAACCACAACCCAATATCTTCAAAAAAGCAAGATCAATGCTATAAGAATATCCTCAGTTGATCGGATTTAAGCCATCTTGTTTTGAGGTTGACTCAACTCAAGACTTCCCCAAAAACGTAACAAAACAAACAAAAAAACAACACCATACAGTACTCACTGGTCGATATCGTGGCACTGCTGATCGCAGACGACGCACCGCGCGTCGATGCCCTCCTCGTCCTCGTCCGAGTCCTGGTTGTTCTGACCCTGACCCTGGTCCTCGTGCCCGAGTCCGTTCTGGCTGTTGCTACTGCTGTTACGCGAGTTCTCGCGATCCGCGCTACTGCCACCGGTGGTGTTGTGGTGATTGCTGATGCTGCTGTTGTTGTTGTTGTGATGATGATGCAGGTGATCCTTGTGGTGACTAGAATCTAACTCCGCCGAGGTGTTGTACTCGTCCTCGAACGCTTCACTGTGCTGGGAACCTGTCGGAGAGAAGAAACACCATCATGAGTTGTGGCTCATCAAGCGGCACGATCGTCTTCTGAATGAAAACCATGAGTAATGATCCGGGCTAGACGTGAAGATCTTCGCGACCTAGGTCGCGCGAAAGCAAAGAAAGAAAATCAACAGAGAGTTCGGTAGTTTTGTTGATACAGACCCGTGTTTGATTCACATCAATCACCGCGGCCCGAACCACACAGCAGAGAGAGAGCAAAAAAGCGATCATTACGACCTCGTGCCCGGCGAGCATTAGGAGCCCACGTCACTCCCAAAAATTGAACACACTGACCGCGGAGAGATGGCACCTAGAGCGCGCCAAAGTCCGTGCCATGTCATTAAAAAGCAGCTCTCCATACGTGCAGCAGCAGCAGTTGCTGCCGCCGGAATGCCCCCATACATGAGATGATCATCAGGCAGCCACCGAAGATCGCGTCCAACTCCCGAGCAATCAATCATCCCCCGCGAGGGCCAACACCAACATACTTTCTTCGTCCGCAGAAATCTCCACAGAGTTCGTGTGGCCGAGGGAAAAAAATCAATTTCTACTAATTGTTTTTCGTCGAAAACTTCGCCGGCTCGACAACAAAAAATCAACTATCGAAAATGAAAAATCACCCTCTTGTGAACGCGGCCGCCGCCGGCGAAGAGATGATCTCCTGAACTCAACGCGTCGTTGGCCACCTACTAGACGCGCGCTTGATACATATGCGTGCGAGATCTGAGACACCTGATAGCCGGCGGACGACCTGCACACACGTGGGATGACCTCGGCTTTCACTAACGCGCCGAAAGCCAAATTGGACGCGAGTACACATCTGGATCGGGCAGGAAGTGGCGACCAGATTTGGCCACGTGATAGGACCGTTTTTGCGTTGTCGTCGAATCGGGGACACCGCGAGTGTTGAACTCGGCGGGCTAACCCGGCATGAAATTCACAGTTCAGGCCTGCGGCCTGAAGAACAAAAAAACAGGGTGGTTCAAGACCGCAGAACAGCATCGAAGAAGAGATAAAGGGGGGGACCCCATTGGCTATGGTCAGTGGTGCAACGGCTTCTGGTGAACTTGGTGGTACGACAAAAACCGTAAGCCGTAAGCGTAGTCGGACCTGCTCCAATTTCGTGATTCATTCGTCTGCAGGGTGCAGCGGTGCAAGCGCAGGCATCATCTTCTTGGGCAGTGGTTCTCAGATATAATTTTCTGGATTTTTTGTTATCTTTTGTAGATTTGTTTCACTTCCTAACAAAACAATGTCAATCCAACCAAGATCACTTCAGGGTACCCCTGCTTCAACTTCAAGACCTCAAATAGACCGTGAACAGTTCCGCGACGCGGGCAAGAAAATTAATATTTAAGACCATCTCCAGCTCTCGGCGTCTACGTAGAAGAAGGCACAAGAAGTGTGCGGAGAAAATTCTTAACCGAGTTTTGAGGGCACCTCCACCTCGCTTTACACAAATCACCGTTTTTCTACGCGCGCACGGAGTCGTCGTCGTCTGCACTAGAGCATAAGAAACGTGATCCCGGGGACGATGCACTGCACTGGGACGTTGAGCTTCACAGAGAGATGAATAATAAGAGCTATAAAATGTCCCGAAGCAGCACGCGTCTTGTCATAAACGAAATGATTAAGTGCAACCTCTCCAGGTGAGGTATTTCCAGGGTTTAGGATTTCACCTAAGGTGATGAGCACACATATTCCGTAACTTGACTAATTCACCACCAAATGAACTTACGTAGAACACTGAAGAAGATTCACTTCAAACACTTTAGTCGCGTCTTCACTTTTCAGGACAACTCTCGCCAGGACATCCGCTCAGGTCTTCACCTTGGTTGCGATTGCCGGACAGTCAGCAATCAACGTCGCATCAAACCGGGCTTCCTACACCCATCGGAACCCCTCACCACGTGTCCTGAACACCCCTCTCCTCGGGCGGGGTGGACACGACGTTAGTCATAAGTCACGAGACGAGTGAAAACGCACATATGGAAATGATTTGAGTCCCCTCGCCGAACTCGGTAGTACCTGTCCACGCGCGCGGCAATTCGTGCCCACCTTGCCGGAACGGACAGGACAGCGGAGTTCAGGGGGTGCACTTCAACGCTCGAGTGGTGCTCGTCGGAAAAAGGATAATAATAACATTGTTTAGCCACGGCACCTCCCGAGGTACGGGCACCAATACTATGTTGGGGGAGGCCAATTTGAGGCGTTCAAGGGAAGTTGTGTGTGTTGGATAAAAATCATGCTCTTATCTGCTCTCTCTGGAACTGTATCCTTTGGTGTTAACGGTTCGGGTCAGGTCCTTTCGGAAAAACAATCATTTCAGAGTGGAGTGGTGAGTGGTGGGGGAGCGGAAATCAGTCACTGGAACAATGCGGTTGGGAACCTAATAATTTTTTGCTTATCTTTAAATTATTAAAAAAAATGTATTGTATTGCAATACATGCCATTTTGAAGAACTATATTTCTCATAGGTATACCATGTTTGTGGTCAACCCTATTCTTCCCAGCTCACCCGATAATTATACATTTCCCTGCCAAGGCCACACCACCCAGTCGCTGACGTTGTCAACATCTATCGGAAATTACTACCTCCCCGTCTAATGAAATTGGTTCAGCTCGCTTCGGCGCCAATCGGACTCTAAGCTTCAATTGACGGATCGAACTGACATTCAAGCAACATCTCGCGCCCGCGCCCACCTTCCCGATCCAAATCCGTGGGCCGAAATGCCAATACCGCGGCGTTGGTTCTCCAAAACTAAAGGCAGAACTATGCAAAACATAACGACTTTAAACAGTGCGGAACCCTTCCTGGTGTCTACGACCAAGTTCCCACGCAAAACTCCATATTGCACACAACACATCATCGCATTGGAACACATTTCTTGCCGAACGAAGAATTTGTCTTCGTAAAGTAACTCATCCTTGACTTCCCCCGTCCGACGACGACGACGACTTTACGCTTCTTGAACTCGTCAGATGGTCGCGTTGGTGTGCCTTACCGGCTATGACCTCACCTTTTTTATT
Organism: Culex quinquefasciatus; assembly: GCF_015732765.1. Lineage (NCBI taxonomy): Eukaryota > Metazoa > Arthropoda > Insecta > Diptera > Culicidae > Culex > Culex quinquefasciatus. Next base: position 208,112,121 of record NC_051862.1, on the reverse strand, counting down.
GGCGGTAAGAGAAAGATTCCCACGACCGGAGGTCAACCAGCTGACTTTTTTTGTTACGGAAGTGCGTTACGCGAATCGCCGTTACACGGCGAGCATTACAAGTTTCCGAAAAAAAATCATCATAACCAGAAAATTAATTCAATTATTCAAACTGACTTTCAACGGTTTCCTGCCTGTTTGGATTTGGCCTCAAACCAAGGCACGAACCCCTAACCGGGGGACAGGTGTTACCACACCGGACGTCCCTCATACTAAAAAAATTCAAACCGCAAGGAGCAATTTTTAATTTCAGCAGGAATCAAGATAAAGCTCGAAAAGCCAAACGCAACCGGAAGTGACTACTCACTCCTGTGATCCTGGACGTGCAGGGGGAGGATTGACCGTTGACCATCGAGTCAAACGGTTTGGAACCTGGCTGTGTGATCGTTACGACGGCGTTAAAAATCACGGACACGTGCGTAACCGGTGGCGCCCGATTTTAATCTCGAGCGGTGGACATTTTCGAAACCCGCGCGTGTATTCATTAAGAAGTACACTATCTGCGATAATCTTGCGGGTGAAAACGGAACTTCCAGAAATTGACAAACACACCTCAACGGGAAAAAGTGTGGGAAAAACATAAGTCACCGACCTGGATTCTCGGGAGTAAGTCGGCGATTCCCAAGTTTCTGTCGAAAAGTGCCGGTCGGAAAGAACATCTGGGCTTGGGGTTGCTCAAGTGTGACCCACGACGAAGTCGTGGTGAGGGTCGTTTGCGGGAAAGAAAAGATGGTCTTTGAGTGTTGGAAGGTGGCATATGGTGTTGTAGTATAGGTTAGGAAATTTCGTGGGAATTTTATGGGAATAATTTATGTTTGTGGAAATTTGTAATAACATACAAGCTGTGAAAAAAACTTAAACTTTAGAAAAGATTATTCATATCAGGTACAAAATTGTAAAAATGGGTCTGTCAAGCATTAGCATGAGAATATAACGATTTGGACAATGCTTCTTCCATAAATTACGTAGCTCACCACTCATGGCATTTTTCAATACAAAATACAATTATGTTGAATAGATTATAAAAAAAGGGATTTTCATTAAATATATTTTATTTTTAATGTGTTTAATTTTTCTGGTTAAAATTTGGCAAAAAAGTGATTTATATTCAATTGTATAAAATTTGAGGCTGAATTCTAGCCTCAAATTTAACAAAACTGTATATAAATCTCTTTTTTGCCAAATTTTAATAAGAAAAATCAATTTTGTTCAAAGCTTTCAATGAAAATTATCATTTAAACAATTTTATTTTTTAATAATTCAACTAGCTTTTTTCTTCAGATAAGCGACATAACTCTATGTAAAATAAGCAGAAAATAGTCTTTTAAAATTATTCATCGATAACCATTAAAAAAGTTTAAAATAAAATATACCCGAATTTGCATAATAATTGCAAACCTCTTGAAAGTTGGGCAGAAAAATCAGGGGGCTTCAAAATATCAATGGAAATTGAACTGCAATCAGCTGAAATCAATTGCATTCCCCTGCGTTTAAAATGTGTTTAGAATCTTTTGAATATTTGAAAATTGTCGATGTTTATTTTCGCAAATGATTTTTTTTCGCTAAAATTTTTGTTTTCATCAAATCTTATTTTTTTTTTGAAAACTAATGATTGCAAAACAACTTAACTAGTGTAAAATGCATTTTGAAACACTTTTGCATTCAAATGTTGAGTCTATGGCTTGTTATTTCAATGTTCATATATTTTTTTAAATTTGTCAGATTTAGGAATTTTCAATAAAAATGTATTTTTTTAAAGTTTCCTGAAATTCAATACAAAATCAGACAGTTATTTGAGGAGTGAAAAATGACCGTTAAGTTGTGAATATCAAACAAAAAAACAGGCTGATGGAAAAGATAGAAATATAGGATTCTTCATTCGTAACTTAAACCCCAATAACAAAATTTTCTTTTTTTTTGCTTTTTGAGTTGTTCGAAAAAATAAAAAAAAACCCAAAGGAAAGTTTATTGGACCTAAAAGTTCGAAAAATTAATAAAAAAAAAGCTGTGTATCTTTCTTGTTCATAAGCTTTGCAAAATTTCAATATATTTATTAAATAACTTTTTTCTTAAAGTTTGACGATCTATGTTCCCGAAAATTTAAAATTCAAAAAAAAAAATTCAGCGTTTTGGTTTTCCTTCTAGTTTTTATGAAAAAAAAAACAACAACAAATCTGTAGCATTTTTTAAAAAAGGTTCAGGGGGCTTCAAAAACATCCAAAAAACAATAAAACATGATCTTTTCAGAAAAATCTCCAGATTCATTGATTTTGTCTTTCCAACAAAACACAGAAAAAAAGTTGAATTTTGGAATGTTTTAAAATTGGTAGGTTTTATACTACCTCTTTTTGAGTAATATTACAAAACAAATGTGTAAAAATGTGAACCTGATGAATATTCATCAAAAACTGAAGAAAATTCTACAATTTCTGGGGTAAAATTAATCATTTTTTTGTCACAAAATCTGGCACCATTTCCTGATGAATATCACCATCATTTTTTTCTGTGAACAGCAAGCAAAAATAAATTCTAAAAATATAAATTTTCATTGAAAAACTGAGACAATTGGTTGATGACAGTTAATTAATATTGTATAGCGTTTATTTTTACAATTTTAATCTTTTTCACAAATTCTGAAATTTTTGCAAATTTTGTTTTTTTTTTAATTTTTAGAAAAAAAATTAATTTCATGACTATTTTGAATTTTTGCATGTTTTTTACACTAGAATTACTATAATGCTGTACAAAGCAATTTGATTTTTTTTGCTTAAAAATTTTGAAATTAAGGCTAAAAATTAGAAATTATATTTTTATATTTTTTTGCGCCTCCTCGACCTTGACCATAGCCGATTGACAGAAACTTTCAATTAAATTTGTACTAGCTTAAAGAGATGATGTTTTAAGAAAAAAAAATGTTTTTTTAATAAAATCATTGAAAATATTTTTAAGTCTTCATTTTTAGAATATTTCAATCTTTCATCTCTGATCGGAAAAGGACAAAAAATGTCAGAAATAAAACATCTATGAATTCGCTAATATTTGTTGAATTTGCAAACTAACTAGGGGAAATTCTCGTATGGTTGGCAGGTTAAACAATTTACTGATTTTCACTATTTAAACAACTAATTTTGCAAAACTTTTGATAGAAACTTGCTTGCTCACTTCTTATTGAGCTATTTATCACTCGATTCCAGTTGAAAACCCTTTTAATGAGCTTTAATTGAATGTCAAAGTTCTGACCTGCCAACATTAGAGGCACGCTGGAATTAGGTGCTGTTCCCCAACTAAACTAACTTTTTTGCTTCACGTTTTTGAACATATGATAAATTGCATGATTGATAAAATTAAAGGTGAATTCTTCATATTATTTATATTTGTAGAGACAAATTATAAATAATTTTAATCAAACATTTTGCATTTTTATCAAATGAAAAAGCACATCCAAGTATTTCTTGGTAACATTGTACTCAAATACTTTCCAAACCAACAATCACCACAGTTCTACCCAGAATTGTACTGTTTGTCTAGTCCCATCACCACCTTTCCACCACCATCATTAATCAGCATATTGTCGCCCCCTGCTCCAGCGCACAAAGCAAAGTTAGTGCAGATCGATTTCGTTCTCGCAACCATTAATCACCTCCACACACACGCGCTAGCACAAAAAGTGCGTAACATCTGACAATCCGAAAAGGGTTAAATCACCTCAACGAAATGCGGGAAAGTAGCCATCACTATCGACACTGCAGCTTATAACCTTGAAATAATGGTCACGTAACTTGGCGCTGCCACCACCATTCAGCACCCCCCGAACTGCAATATCTAAGGACTTGATTGAATTTGCCACATATTTGCCTGAACAATAGTGATCACGACTCACTGCTGGCCATTCACCCAACTCGCAGCGCAGAGCAGATCACCGAAAGCTGACAGTTTATTAGTTGACATAAAGGATTAACACCCGGCCTCGACCAGCATCAGCGAGAGAGCTGCACATTTTGGCGGAGCCTATGAATTACGCTCGACCGACCCATTAATTGTTTGCTGGATTTGTTGTGCGCCCGAAAAATGCGACATGATAAGCGAGTGACATACAATGTGTAGCCACCGAAGTTATGATTGCTTGACATCTGACTGGAAAGTGTGGGGGTATGGCGTAACATCGATATAGGGGTGGATTAGGAGCAGGGATATACGTGGTTCACACTTTGTACAGCGGAGAGTTGCTGCATTCGATACGTGGTACAACAACAGCGATTAGAGCATGATAGGACACACCGTGGATTGGTGGAAGGAGGGCTGGAAACATGAAAACGATGACGGCGATCGGATCATCATTATGAACCGCTTTGGGGTGGAAACCGTAATTTCACACTTAGGGGATTAATTCCTGACGGCATCGGAGATGCGACAACAGTTTTGTTGGGTGTAAATTGATAAATTATGGTTTCCTCCCGTAGAGGCGAAGGGATGCACGAGGGAAGATAGGCGCGTGCATCATCCCGGACAAGCGTGCCCGATCATTAACAACATTTTAAACGCTTTTTTCCCTGGCCGAAAACATCCCTCAAACTTTTTTCAATTCTCCGAGTTTGTTCTTTTGAAATCCCACTAATTTAGATGTTACCGAATCGATATCATTAAAGTGAGAAAAAAAAGTTTACAGAAATCAAGAAACAAAAAGCCACCATAATTCCAACATCCACCGTAATTGAGGTTCGTTACCGCCACGCGAGAGTGTCCTTTGGCAGTAGTCCTGGCAGTTCTTTGATATCTACCACAATCAATCTGTCCAACGTGGTGGAACCCCTACGAAAGAAGGACGTGTGCCGTGGTCACGGACCGTGATTCTGCTGCACAGATATCGAATGTGCGGTCATAAATTATGATTGCTGCTGCAGTCCTCCAGAACGATGATCACTAATGACGAGCATAATTGTTGGCGTAGTTGCAGGACTACTGTTTGTAATGGTCGTAACGGACTGTGAACTCCCCTAACGTGAGGTCAAGAATATTTTCATCCGGTGAATTAGTCATGGTGGCACCCAGATGGGTGCGGGCACGTGTGCGATTTTAATTTGATGGTTTTTCGAAGATTTGGAAAGTAAATAAAATAAAATTGGAGACTCACTTCAAGTACGGACTTCAACTTGAAGGTTATCTAGACTGTGATTCGGCATTTCTAAACAGGTAAGTTCGAATGTTTAAGTGTCAAAATAAAAATGTTAAGGAAATCACTTCAAGTACGGACTTCAAGTTGAACCCTAGCTAGACGTTAATCTTTTTACTCAAGCAGGTAAGTACAAAAGTGTTTGAAGAGTGAAGTTCGTGATGTTCCAGAAAAGAAGAAAAGTGTGAAGTTCCGGTAATGAAGAAGAATCCTAAGAGATTTCTAAACCGGTAAGAATAAAAGTCAGTCTGTCAATCTGTCACCAACAGTCACCGAACGGTTCTGCACCAAAACTGCACTCCTTTCGGGCTGTCCCATAAATTCAATCGGTTCCCGCCCCGCTAACGGTGTCGCACACACCCAAAATCGATTAGTCCCACGGTTTTTTGTCAGATCACGGAACAATAATTTTTTACGACTTTATTACACTCGCCCAAAGCGCAACGCGCTCTGCTCTACTCTGTCACCTAATTTGCAAATTATAAATGTCAACAAAAGGCGAGCAGACTTCCCCTCCGAATCCTCTCGAACCGTGTCCTAAATCGCGCCGTGCATCATTGCACGGATGTCATCCTCAACGCAGTCCCTAACTTTTTTTATTATTGCCATTTAAACCAAACACGTGATCATCGCTCCCGCAAAAAAAGGGGTCGAAGTCAACGTGTGTTAATTTTCACGGCTGTTGGCAAAGAATAACCGAACTTCCTCAACATTAGCATATCTCGTTCTACGAGCTTCCACCTCCCACCACCAGAGCGAGCGCGAGGTCGTCGTCGTCAACCGACACGCAAACTGTTCGAAGCGCAGCTGTTGCATTCAGCGACACGCGATAAACATCTAAACTCTGAGATTAAAATTAAATTTAATTTACAGGGCGCGCACACTTCGGCGCGTAATCCCGGCCAGGTTCATTTGATTTGCATTTTGCATGCTCTCTTTGTGTGGAATTGCTTTTTTTGTCAGACCGCGACTTAATCCTCTGCCAAAACATCTGTCACGGCTTATTAAGGGCCGCACAAAAGACCCAGTATTACTCACCCGATCCCCGGTCGCTCCTGTCATCATCTCCGCGGTGCAGCCGCGGCCGCAGCAGCAACTCCTGCCCCGGGCTGATATCACAGACCACTTCGAACCATTGCTGAGGGAGTGAATGAAATAAAGATTATTATAACCTCAAAATTAAAATTATTCAGAAAATACTCACATAACCATCCTTGAAGTACTGCTGTACGTTAACCTCCGCCAAACTGCCGGAACTGCGGATGTGCTTGGACCAGTTGGCCGTTTCCAGCGTGGCGTCCAGCCAACCGCGGAGGTTCATGTCCATAAACTGGAATAAAAGATAGAAGCGCCACATTAGCGATGGTGGTCGGTTGGGGAACTACTATAGCGGGGACGCAAACCAGTTAACTGGCATACGCGCTTCTTATCTAGAGCAGGGTGTTATATTTGTGTACGAGCCTCGTACTACGAGGTTGCTTTCGATTACGGACTTCAATATTGATGTATCAGAGTAAAAGGTAGACGAATTTGAATGCTGCTGATTAATGGTAAGTACATAGTGTAGAATTATGATATCAAGAAGAGCAAATGGTAAGTACAGTCTGTCAAGTCATCAGTCACTAGTAGATTAAGATGGATTTCTTGAAGGATTCAAGCAAAAGAAGTTTCAATTCCTTGAATCTCATCAAAAAAAAAATCTCCAGGACAACTGCATTCAAAACGGGGACGAAAAGCTCTTTGTCCAATCACGCACCAAAGATCGTATCATCGTCCTGTCCATGGTCACCCGGTTAAACGCAACGGTCACCTCCCTCTCTTCCGGGGCCCATTCCCATGAACTCCTCCGCATCTAATCCCATTCAGAGTGAAAATTGAATTTCCACCCAAACAACAGCTGGATTACACCGGCTCGGTAACACCTCGGACGCTCGGGATAATCCCGGAATCCTCTTCTTCCCAACCATCCCGGGCTCAGTAATGATGATCAACACCTACGACACTGTCCGCAGTCCGAAAATTACCGCTCCGAACACAACAAAACATCGGGGATCGCATTTCAATTGGTTTCTTTTCAGTTTTTTGCTCTGCTCGTCCCAAAAACTGTATCAACTGCCATGGACAATGGCCAGCGGCTGCAGTCTGCCGATCGTTTTATGACCTGACAGGCTGGAAAGAAAACTTCAATTTTGGCACGTCCAGGATTCACATGCGTGAATCGCGGCTGGACGTCGACGACGACGCCGTCTGCGTCATCGGCTCCGATAGAAAGATGATCTTCGTACGTGATCTTTTCAATAACAGGTCGCTGACGGAGAAACGGATCGTAAAGCAGCGGTCGGTCGAGGATGCAAAACGCACTCCCTCCGGAACGTGAGCTATCATTCGAAATCGGATTTCGGGATGGTTGGTGTGTCACATGGCTTATTTTTTCGGTCGGCTTTTTTTGGGTAAAAGTGAAAATTGACAAGTGTGACCAAGTCGGGGCAACGTTTCTGGGACAATTGGGATGTCGCAGCGGGTTCTGGTGGGAAAAGATAAATTTGTTGGAATTAGCATTCGATTGCGGACTTTAAAAATGATATGTCGACTCGGGGGCAATCATTTTTTTCTGCATTAGCTTTCGATTACGGACTTCAATCTCAATATGCCGACTAAGGAACATTATGATTTTGAAAGTGTAATGAAGCTGTTTTCTGAGTAAGTATTAGTGATTAAATCAAAAAATGAGTATTTGAAGTCAGGTAAGTACATTCTGTCAACAGTCAACTGTCAATAACCGAAAAGAGATCAATGACTTCCCAGGCCACAGCCTGTGAAGTCATCGACCACCAAGTGGCGTAAAATCGCTCTTCCTTTTCCCAACCAAAGTGACATAATCCCTTCTCTCAGATAAGTGCATCTTCACCGCCGCTGCGACGACTCGTCGCACTTGGTTGCATTTCAAACGAAGCGGTAGCCAAACTCGTAAAGTCGAGTACCCTTGACTCGACGACGAGTGTTTATTTAGGAGCGTTTGCCTATCTTCTCGTGGATGAGGATCTGCTCGCAGACAGACTGGCAAGTGGTACGTGTAAACCGGTGCTGTTGCTCGGAAGAAGGACGAACCCAATTTTCCACTTAATTATGGAGTTATTAAAAATTGTCGTCCCCTTTCGCAGCTTTGGCAGAAGGCGCGTACCGGATCGACGATTTATCGGTTTCAATTTATTTTTCAAGCCCGGGTCGTGATGGTCTCGTTGTCACAGATGCGTCGTCCGGTGGTCAGCTTGAGTGACTAATTGGCGGCAATTAATCGGTGACGCCTACACGTTGCGTCGGTTGTGCAACGACTCACACCACGCTGTTCGCTGTCCGGTGAGATCCAATTTGCAACGGTCTGAGGCGCCTCCGACGAGTGACAATGGAGAAATCAATCTCCCGATCCCGACCCGAGAGCTGTCAATCAAGCCCTGTCAAATCTATTCAGAAGCCGACCAATTTGCATACCTCAAAGGCCCGAAAAAAAGCAAGCATTCTGTCCGGAGTTCCGCAGTCAATAAACAAGCAATTATGGTTGAGAGGTTTCTCCGGACATTAAAAATTCATACCGTTCAATTATCGATCGATTGTTGGGATTCGTCGAACTCGACGTCGTCTTCATTCCCACCGAAATTGAGAAATATAAAAAAGCCAATCGAATTTCCCAAGAACCGAGGGTGTGCGCCGCAGCTTAAAAAAACACTCCTCCGATAATTTAATCACAACTGAGCAACGATACCCCGGAGGTTGGAGGTGGAGAACGGAACATATTTCCCACATTAGGCCGGATCTGCTGGAGGCGTTTAACCCGTGGCGAAGGGGAAATTTGTGTGATAAGGGCAATTGATTTTACCCCCTCTCGGAAAGTGCACCAGATTGAAGAGGGGAAATCGTAATGGGAAACAAATTGCGGGATTAGGACTTGCGGTGTCTGGCAGGGAAGGGAAATAAGTACCTGCACTTGTAGTAAGGTAACTACGATAAGCACCGAACTTTAAAACATTTGGGTGCGGTGCTGGTGCATATTTTCAAAACAAGGTAACTATGACTTGTCTTTCTTTGTTGTCATTGTCATTAAGAACTTGGTTTTTGGTCAGTTCCCAGCAGATTCTGTACTTCTTGAGGAGCAATGGCATGTTACAATGTGGCCATAATTAGACATCAGTGACCGAATTGTGAGTGTAGTTCTTGAGAAGAAGACGGCTTCGAGTCATATTTTTGAGCAGACTTCCGAATTGGTAAAAAACACTGTCTTCAAGCGACTTTATTTGAACCTCTAACCGGAATAGGGTCAATTGGCGTGGAGGCACCAAAACCTTCAAAAAGATGAGACAGAAGAATGTGAAATTGAACCGTGAGTAACACAAGATGTTCTTGATGGAGCTATTTAGACCTAATGAAGAGCCACTTTGAACGCAGGACATAATCCCCGATCTCTATGAGAAACGTTTCAAAAATGTCATCCGTCAATTCTCGCAAGGTCAAATCCGTGCTGAGGGAAATGCTACGGCAATTCTTACAGTTTTCTAAAAATGCCAAGAAGCAATAAGAATGACATATAAACTAACAGCTACAGCAATTATCTCCTGATCTACATACATATTTCATCAACCTAATGCCTAAATTAAAAAAAAAACGTTGCAAAAAATAAGCACCTTCAATCTGAGGTGCTTATTATAAGCACCCAAAATAATGGGTTCTGGTGACAACTAAAGCACTGCACCTTTGATATTTCGCAAATCATGGTGCCTATGTTCGTTCCCTGGTGTCTGGTAGATTATCGAATCAGAACTCTTGGACAAGAAGTTTCAATTAGAGAAAAGTCTCCACCTCAAGAACACTAGCCAGTAGCAAGACTTCGATTATGACACCCATAAAATCCAGAAGGCCTTACAAGTCAGATTTACAACGGCAATAATACTCGTCGTTGTCGCTCAACAGCGGGCAAAAACAACATTATTTAAGGATGTGGCAGCGCACCCTCGTTCCAATAATGTCCCCGGAACCCCGTTACACAGTGGTGTTTCCCTCCCTCTATCTTAGATCCACCCCCAGAGAGAGGGCGAATTTATAGCATTATTACACAATTCAGTCGCCTTTTACGAGTCGAGTCCCGATGACGGCCAGCTGACCCCTCTCCGCCTGGAATCGGGGGTCAAGTGCGTGTCCGGGGCATGATTTATCGCGGCACTTGGCGACGACGACGACACTAGGGTATTCTAATTGCCGTGCGCTCTGCAGAGCGAAGTAGGACGTTATCATCGATCCGTTGGACGATGAGTCCGTAATCAATCTCGGAGTAACCGCTCTGTGTGTGGATTAGGGGGTCGTAAAACGGGGGGGCTATAAATATTGCGGACATTGACAGCTTAAGCAAGGTTGAGAGGTCCTAGTAAGGAAAAGTTTGTTCGATGACCTTTCAATTACGGACTTCAAATTCGATATTCCAACTCGGAGCTTAGGTCGATATGATGAATGCGGCTGAACCGGTAAGTACAAGTGTGAAAGTGAGTTGGAGTTATGAAATCAAGTAAGTACAAGCTGTCAACTGTCAACAGTCAATAATTCTAAGAAGTCAAGTTGGTCGCCAAGTCCAGCCGTAATCAATGCCAACCGCTGCGACCAATGGAGTGACGGATCGTAAAACTCAGTCCAGCAATAAAAATCCACTGACATCTACATAAAATAAAAAAACGCAAGTCCCTTCCAAGATGGCGTCCGGGCCACGTGCCCAACTCCGCCGTCCGGCCTTTTGACGCGGATTAATCACATTATCAAAAGGCGCACTCATAATTGATACTTCAAGTCCAGATTTCGGCGAACCTCAACCGAACATCGTTTATCAATCACGAAGGAGATCTCCTCCGAGTATGAACCACTCTAGCGTTCCTTATCTGGCCCGAGTGTTTGCCATATTGCACGCTCGATTAGCACCGAAATCCATTGGGAACAGTTGCGCGCCAGGCTCGGGCTGATGTGGATCTGTGGCCTTGCGAAAGGACGATTTTTCACAGTCAAATTTTACGCTTCAGCCCACGGGTTGCCGACTGAGCACGGCTGAGTGATTTAAATTGGTAAGAAAATTGCCACTGGTGTGTGTGTGTGCGCTTTTTGCGGTAAATTTTGATGAAATTGATGATTGTGGCTTCTAGTACGGACTTCAACCGTGATGTGCCAAATATACCATCAAATCAATTTTGAAGTGGAATTGCAGTGTGTTTTAATAGTGAACTTCAATTGCGGGGTAAGTAAATCTGTCAACTGTCGATTCTGTCAAACTATTTAGGTTTTAATTTAAAATTATGTTTTTTTTAATTTGATGATATCAGTTACCAATGTTTACATGAAAGGTTTAAAAAAAGCATTAAAATCACAGTTATAAAATCATTCTAAACATATAAAAACACACAAACTTGTTTAGTTAGGCAAAACAAACCTGCTTAGATTTCCAGTGAGCTTATTTTGCGTTCTAACTCAAATAAACAAATAATTACCTAACGTTAATAGCGATCTAAAAATACAGGTGATTGGAAAAATGAAAATTACGCCGGTAAACAATTTCATAATTCTAACTTTTACAAACAGTGCATTAGCAAGCTTGTTTTAGGAAAACACCCCACTCAAACACGATTATCCTAAAAATAATCACTTTAATACCCACAAACCCGACGCTCGTGATCACGCTCACCCGAGCAGAAAATCAATTCAAAGTTTTCCATAATTCATCACCACCATTGAAAAATCAAACCCCACATTCACAAACACACACACACGCACAGCCAAACATCTCATTAATGGGATTCGCGTGGTCAGTGCTCATTCGCCTCAGCCAATAATGATATTTTTCATTGAAACCATTCATTCGCGCGTAATGGTCGGGGAAAATCCTTTTGACATAAATTATTCCACACTAAAAAGTTTCGCTGTTCTTTTTTTGTTATTAATGCTCAAATTGCGTAACGCTAATGAGAAAAATCGGGAGCACGCGGGTGTGTGTGGTCAACAGGGGTACAAAAAAGAGAGAGAGACCTGAACGCACACACACAAAAGTGACAAATTAATTCCGGATGAAAAATTGGCACCACCACCGTGCGCTGCACATACAAATTAAAATTAAAAAGTTGCAATAAAATTATGATTAAAAATTCATGCTCCAACATATTCATTTAGCCCTGGTTTGATGATGGTGAAGGTCTGGTTGAAAAAAGTATGTGAGTGTGTATGTGTGGGTGATTGTGCACAACTACAAACGCGAAACGATGATTACGTTGTGAAAAGTGGTGAGGAAAAAAATCGCTCATGAAAAGTATTGCAATTTCCTCTTGAAATTATTTCAATCGGATCAAATCTCCAAATTTTTGCATTTCTCACCAAATAAAAAATAACGAAACAAACTCATTTCATCAAAATGAGATGTTGAGATCAAAAGTTTACTTAATTAAAAATTTTTAGAACACTTGAAAAGTAACAAAAAAATATTTTTATGATTAAATCTCTTGAGCTAGTGAGTGAATGAGTTAGTGCGTGATTGAGTGAGTGAGTGAATCATGGAGTATGTGAGAGAGTGAGTGAGTGAGTGGGTGATTGTTTGAGTAAGTGCAAGATTAAGAAAATGAGTGAGTTTGTGAAGCGAATGGGTGAATGATTGAATAAGTGAATGATTGATTGAGTGAGTGAGCGATTGATGAAGTATGTGAGAGAGTGAGTGAGTGGGTGAATGATTGATTGAGTGAGTGAGTGAATGATGGAGTATGTGAGAGAGTGAGTGAGTGAGTGGGTGATTGTTTGAGAAAGTACAAGATTAAGAGAATGAGTGAGTTAGTGCAGTGAAGTGAAGAAAGTGAGTGAGTTAGTGAGGCAGTGAGTGAGTGAGTAAGTGATGGATCGAGTTAATAAATGAGTGAGTTAGTGAGTGAACGACTTATGTAAGAAAACCTTTCTCCCTGCAAGGTAAATCTACTATGTTTCTTGATTTTCACAACTTCTGTTCCTTACAGACCCCCACACAAGCTCTCACATGTATTCAAATGACGAATGTTCGCCAATTTAATCCCAGTCTCGGTGGCGACAGCCAGCAAGTCTGTGTGACTCCGAGATGTAATGAGAATGTCGAGTCCCGTGCACACATCAAAGCTGTTGCTGCTGCTGCGGTTGTAATGAGTCCTTTGCATGCTGGCGAGTCCTTCCCCGAAAAGGATAAAGTTTTTCCCCGAGCTTCTGTTGTACTCCGAGGGTATGGGAAAGGTAGAGGATTTAGGGAAACCGACGACAACAATTTGCTCTACAAATTTTTGCAACTGTATTTACGTCGGACAAAGGGGCGAATCCTTGATGAAATTTTGATTTTTTTTTTCATTTGTAGTTTGTGACATCTCACACATGACAGAACCCGACAAATTTTCTACGCGAGTAATTTTAGTTTTTCCACCCGCACAACTCCACAAAACCATTCAAATTTTAATGAGTTTACAGTTTCTGCCATCCATGTTTCCAGCTAATTTACGGCTGAGCGAGTCTAATTCCGTTTAATTACTGCAAAATATGACGCCCCCTCGGCCGTCGTCATTGTCTGGGCGGTCTTCAGGATTCACTCCTCAAATCTCAGCGCTTAATTAAAGTTTATCACCAGCAGCAGCAACAACCCTCTGGAAGCGGGATGACGATGGTGTTAATTTTGAGATTTTATTGCAAAGACACAAGCTGACAGCTGCTCCTGCAGATAGATTGCTTCTCTGCCGGGAAGTTCAGCGCCGTGCAACGAATAGTAATTGCTCCAGCGCAATTATATCCGAGGAGGTCGTACACAGCGCGCGTGCTGCCTCCTTGAGGGGTAGGAAATTAAAATTTTAACGGTCTTCGCGAGCGCCCAAACTTTGTGATTTATCGAATCCTTGTAAGACATTTCCGGCGGGTTTGATTGACAGCTGAATGATTTGTCGGTTTGTGAAATGTGATAGCCTCTTCCGCGTGGAAAAAAGGGTAATCAAAAAGTCACCGCAATCAATAATTGCTGTAAAATCTGAAACTATCCTAGATCATACTAACCCAACTCTTGAAACATGATATCCAGTGGTCAGTTAAATTTACAGTCCATTTAGGCCCCCTTTCAATATGCTAATTCAGTCAAACTGGACTCTCCGCTGTCAGCGGTACAAAACGTTGGTCAACATTGTGCCAGTTTGATTGACATCCCCGGTGGACATCCACCGTTGCTTCCGTGAGAGAAAACTAGTCGCAGTCAGTTAAAAGGGTAGCATCTTGTCTTTTCTTCGACGATGACGACCAACTCCTCAGATGTCACGCTACTGCCGCTCTAATCTTCTTAAGTGTTTTCCCAACTTTTTTTGAGGCAAATTTCGCAAAAAGAGAGATCTCTTCACCAATAAATAATTAATCCTCGAAACCCCAGAAATTGATTGGATTTCACACCGGTTGTCACTCAAATCAACACTCTCCCGGAGCCATCTGACGATCACTGAACGTCAGAAAAAAAAAACAGAACAGGGCGAAACAACGTAAAATGAGCCTTAAACCGAAACCCAAATAGATTTATTACACGCAGCAAGGACACGCGGCAGAAGATCCCCGGGAATAAACACACAAATTACCCCCTATAAATGTCGAATGAGGCGCAGCCTCTGTCAAACTGCTACCGCTTCTTTTTGGGACAGTTTTGGCAGGGGATTCTCGCTGTGATCTGCAGCAGCCGGTTTTGGGTGGGTAATCCGGTGTCCGGAAGAAGATCAAAAACGTCCCAAATTTGTTCGAAAAAAAAAGAAATAATCAGGAAGATTTTGCTACCAACTTATCTCAATTTGCTACCTAAGGTTGAATGTTTTCTTTAAATTATTTTTATCCTTACTGCCAATTTTAAACCAATTGAAATTTGCTTCCAAATCTGAAACAGTTCGGGTCCTGCTACCAATGACTAAATTGGTAGCAATGGTTATTGTGGCTACCATAACAAAAAGTGTAATGTTATTTAAAAATGGCTACCTAAGCTGAACATTTACTACTCCCAATTAAATCGTTAACAAAATACCAAACTGAGGCATTGGTAGCCGCTTAAATAGTTGGCTACCAATGCTTAGAATTACTCTCAAAATCACATTTGCTACGAATATTTGAAAAGAATCACATAAATGACAGATTTGCTAATATTAATTTGTATTAGCCAATTCAGCTAATCAGCTATTAATTCTAAAACCAAGCTACCAATTCTATAGATTCTATAGATAAGATGGAATAAATGAAATTAAAAGTAGACTTTTAAGACCTCAGCATTTGCCAACGGATTTACTTTTTAAAAAACGTCACGCTAGAGGGTAATCCGGTGTCAAAAATCCCAAATTTGGTTAAAAAAGGAACAGGATGTTTTTGCTACCAATTCATTTCAATCTGCTACCATTGCTTGAATATTTTCTTTTGAATTTTTTATTCTTACTGCGATTTTTAAACAATTAAAATATGCTGCCCAGATTTTCTGGTCCTGCTACCAAATAATTGGTAGCAATGGTTACAGTGGTGACCATTACAAAAAAGTTTAATGTTATTTAAATGTGGCTACCAAAGCTGAAATCGAGGCATTGGTAGCCGATAAAATATCTGGCTACCAATGCTTTAATTTAGTCTCAAATTTCACATTTGCTATGGTATGGTTATCATTGTCTGCTACCAAAAACAAAAATAACAGATTTACCAACATAAATTTTTATTATGCATTTCAGAACAGTTTTGTCGTGAATGACCAAATTCACCACCAAATCTGAAAGTTGGCTACCAATGCCAGACATTGTTTTCAATCATTTCAATTGGAGACGTTTTGGCTACCAAACTTCCAAGACTCCAAAATAAGAAGTATAGTATTTATTATAAATTTTTATTCAATTGTTAAGTTGAAAAAATCGATGCTTTAGAGTTAAAATCAATACAGACATCGTGACTTGAGATCAAATACGTATTTTTTCCCAATTGAATTTTAAAGTAGATTTCTTAAGATCTGAGCATTTTCAAACCGATCAGCTTAAAAAAGCCGTCAATAGCTGAGGATAAGTTCTGGATCAACTTCAATTTCGATGTCCACCAGGAGTGACAAAAAAACCCTCCCGAAAAGCCAGGTGTAAATTAAATTATCACCTCCAGCATCCCTTCAAAGTGACACTTTCGGCAAAAGTAACCAGGAAAAAAGATGAAGATCCCGCTTCTTTGATTGACACATACAAAGGGGTTTCCCTTTCTGGCAAATCTCCAGAACACCAGAAATGTATTAATATTTTACCGTTTTCTTTTCGACCAGCTCTCTTTTTTGTTTGAGAGTCGGAGAAAAAGATAGAAAATCGTTTCCTCTCATATCTATTACCCATCTGGAGCGACGAACAATGAATGAAATATGAAAATTAGCTACAGCTACCTGGTCGAGAACCTGCGTGCGACTCCCAGCTTAGGACCTCTCGAAGGACACTCTTGCTGGAACTGAATTCGTCTCATCAAGGATAAGACCGGGAGGTATTGTCTTTTGCCGCCGCCACCGCCACAGCATGGTAATGATTTGCGAGAAAGCTGTCATAATCCCTTGACACTTGGAATTGGCAGGAAATTTAGCAGTAATTTTGGCCTTTGAAGGTGGTACAAAGATGCTAAGATGCTGGGTCATTCGGCGGCAATTAATAAGGAGCCGATGGTTCTGAAGAAGTTGCGAATTTCTTGGAGAAGCGGTACAGTTGTTTAAATGTCTCGTCAATCTGAGACGCTGTCAACATCTGCTTGAGACGAAGTCTCCAGAGATTCGCGTCGTAACGACCTTCTCCAGAGTGTGTTTGATGTTTACACAAACAGCGTTGCAAAACGGCAATAGCTGGGAGTAAACACAATTAGCGCTTGCACAATGCTGGTCGAAGATTGAGCGTAATTTGATAAGCATCCGATTTCGCTCCAACTCATCGATCAACCGACTCAACGAGAAGAGGAAGTGTCCGGCGATTGTCAGCTGAAGATCTGTATCGGGCCCGGCCGTTTTCGCCAATGCGAAACTCATCCGATTAGGACGTCTGTCACGAAACTCATCAGCCCGCGTCATCCCTTGCGAAAATTGAAAAACTCTACCTGGGATGCTTTTCAGGGTTTCTGTCCGGTCCGGAAGCTGCGCACAAAGCATCCCAAATTTGTATCTTCTTAACTTCATCTCAATCAGAGAGCTACTTTCTCCTTTTGGCACCATCATTACCACAAACGATTTTTCACCCAAACTCTGCTCTCTTCTTCACGCAAAGAAAATTAATGATCCTTGTTGTGTAAGGTAGCACAAGAAAGGGCGAATCAATTTTTCAATTAAGTCATCCACCCAAGCTTTCTCGCTGCTAAATGGATGAGGTTTGTCTGTTTTGAGATCGACTTAATAGTGTCGTCGCGTCCTAAGGGATAACTGTTTCTTCAAGGAGGTCCCGGACATCATCAATCACCCTCTATTTTGACACGCCGGGATTCGCCTCAACGAACTTCAGATTTCTCTCCAACTCAAGCAAAAATCGCAACATATTGATTGCTCATTTCGTGTAACACAATCCGCGAGCGAGCCGCAGAATCAATAACAGTTGTCACCACCAGATTCTGCGGCGTCGGTTGAACCACCGAATTGGACCACATTGTTGCAAAATCCGCGCTCAGAATGGCTTTGTCGGCACAAAAAAAGAGTGGCATCGACCGTGAAACCATCACACATCGGGGATATCGACGGCTTTGGGTAAACACAGCCGGGCGTGAATTTTCCGAAAAAAAAAAACTGGCAGAGGTTTGCGTTTTGGATTTGTGAGCAGTGGCTTTTCGGCAGGGATCGGTTACAGCTGAGTGCAAGTGATTTTAATAACTAGGTGAAATGGTCCGTTTTGTGGTGAACTTGGACGAGGGTGCGACCCATTGTTGCAAGGTGGTCAATCTGCTGATTCAGCATTGGAATCGATTGACGATACGTTTGATCTGATCCCGTCGTTACCAGTGTAATCTGGAGAACAAACAGGTTCGAAAATGAGATCTGGACTTCAAATCAGAACTTATGTCTGTGAAATTAATTCGACAATTATACCTCAAACATCGCACAAATCTCAACATCTCCAACCACCCAGCAAATCCCAGCAAACGACTTCAATTATTTCCCCGGAAACCCACTCGGATTATCATCTCATTCATAAAATTATAATGACTACATCAGCTTTTAGTCTGCCTCCCCCGATATCTTAATGATGTTAGTGCGAGAGGTTATGTGAGCGCGTCTTTCCCTTTCTTCCCATCATCCTGCCTGGAACAGGTCTGGCGACAACGTCGTGAACGACGATGAGCTCCAACGATGCGTAACCGACGACGTCGTAGTCCGGGAGCTAGAACAAAGGGAGGTGAACCCGCCATCGTCCTAGGGAGCCTAGACTATCTCCAGTTAATACCGAGATCAACCCTCCTCAGGCAGTCACAACATTACGCCCACAAGTTTGAAAATCAGTGTTGTGGGATCGTCCCTCAACTTTAAGATATTTAATCTCGGAAGTTGTTAGATCTGCTTGAAGACATCTCAATTAAGGTTAAATCACGGACGACCGTGGTTAAATGGCTTAGATTTTCTAATTTTAACTGTTCTTTGTATTTTTTCTCAAGAACATTACAATAACATATTAAAAGTTTTAGAAAATTTTTGTTTCGCAGATTATGCAGAAGCTGTGATATCGAAATTTTACTTGGTTGTGAAAGATATCCCGGGCAGAAAATGTTATGGAATCATCTTGAAAAATCTATTTTTGCAGTTTATGTTATCAAAACAAAAAATTTTATTGGTTGAAAGCCAACCCGAGCAGACGGAGATAACGTGGGAATAACAATTTTTTGATATTTGAAAATGCTAGGCCAATAACATTTTATGTTTTTTGTTTGTCAAGTTTTGTTATCAGCCGTTATGATTTTTTTGTTATTGGATTGTTATTGTAATAACAGACTTATAACATGTTTAGTTATTCTTCGAACAAAACTTTGTAATTATTTTTTGTTATTTCAACAACTAATCCGATCATCTCAATAACAGTTGGAGTTATTTTTCCTTAACAAAAAATATTATTCCCTAGTTGTTTTGGGTTTCAACCAATTACAGACCAATAACAATTTTTGTTATGATAAAATAAACTGTTTTTAATCTCTTATGCAAAAATGGATTGTTCCGTAACACTTTTTGTAATTTTAACAGCATTTGTTATTGAAATATGGCAAGAATTTTGTTTTTACTTTTTGTAATTTTAACAGCATTTGTTATTGAAATATGGCAAGAATTTTGTTTTTACCGTCTGCCCGGGAATTTGGGAACAATGTTTTTTGTTATGGAAGAATACCTCCAACTGTTATTGCGATGATAAGATTAGTTGTTAAAATAACGTTATTAGTCTGTTATTACAATAACAAACAATAACAACAAAAAAAATCAAAACGACGGCTAACAAATCCTGTTATGAATAACATAAGATGTAATTGCCCTAGTATTTTCAAATATCATAAATGGTTATTCCAAAGTTATTTCCGTCTGATCGGGATTACGTAAACAGAACAATAAACAAAAATAAATTGGACAAATTGAAAAATTTCTTGATAAATTGCCATTCATAAACAGAACGAGCAATTCTCTACAAGGACGAAGGGGGTCAACACTTTTCAGAATAGTTTCTACGTGGTTTATGGGTGACCCCATAAAAGTATGAACTTATGAAGTCAATTTTGAGTTGTTAACAAACTACATACCTTTTGCAAGGTATTCAAAATTTTAGACTCAAAATTACAAAATTTAAGCAAAAATGTTTGTTATAAAAATGTAATATTTCAGTAAGACAATGTTAAAAAATATCCACAACAATTTCGGTTGAACCGATCTGGATTTTTAATTTGTTTTTTTTTTAACATATGAAACAATTGCAAACAATTTAGAATTTTTAAAGTAATTTCATTCAAAAAGTTCAAAATTACAGAAAAATCTTGAAAAAGCTGGAACCTCATCTGTTTTATGACAATTTAAAAATATAAGAATAAAGAAACACTCACCTGCCGTCGATCCAGCGACTCCCGGAAGAACTTTCCCAAAAATGGTCCGTACTGCGTTCCTTTCGGGATCGGCTTGTTGGCCACCACCGAGCCCTGGTGGATGTCCAGGTCCGGTGGGGACGCTGCAGCCGGGCCATCTGCAGCAGGAACTGTTCCGCACTTTGCAGCTGCTGTAATCCGGGAAGAAAGAAGCAGGTTAGCAACTCCAATGACTGCAATTTCTGCACGCGCCTTACCTTAAGTCGTTCTTGGTGGGCCAGCTCGTCCAGCGCCGATCCTCCGCCACCACCGTTGTGACTGTGGTGGCTGTTGTGGAGGTGGTGGTTCAGCGGGATCACCTGCAGACCCGGAGGCACTTCTAGGCTTGACGGAACTCCGCGCGACGAGTCCGATTCGTCTCCGCTGCTGCCTATAAAGCAAACCAGAGAAAACACAGTCGGATGAGAACGGCACTCTTGAAACCGTCACAACAGTCTCTGAACTCTGGAGCTAGAACTCTCAAGTGCGTGTCGCGCAACAATCATAATGCGTTAGGAAACATAATTGATATGTAAGCGCTGCGAGTGGATGGTCGACGAAGACTGAGCTGGGGTGTCGCCGGCTTTGACGGCTTAATTCAAAACTGCTCGAGTGCGTGATTCATGAGCCCCGTTATCAGATCTCTGGTTTTGCGTCGGAAGAGGTCGGAGCCGACGCGTCGCGTAGGTTCTTTGGACTTAAAGATCTCGACAGAAAAGTACCGTGATTCAAAAATTATAATCTTGACGTGATTCGTGGTTGACCATCTGGAGATTTGTGCAACTTTGTCCTTATCAGTACTTCAATATTCGTAGTTTTTATTCATTCGAATGACGTATTTGCAAACGACTCCGTCCGGTTCAGAACTCTGCGCTGACACCACATCATCATCAAAACGCACCAAATTTACGACTCCCAAACTCAATTAACCAAGTTGTGTAAACATCACTTGAGAAAGAATCTGCCTCTACCCGACGAAATCTTCCCTCGAAATGTGCCCCTCAGTTCATCATCTTGAAATTATTTTATGACACACAAATTATAAGATGACGCCGTCGACAGCACCACTCCCCCCCAAATGTTACACCAAACTAGAACAATCAGAGCGTCTATAATCCAGATTCTGTCCCTAAACCCACTTGTTGACTTCTTTCCAAGTCAACGCGATTAATCGCTCCGAAAGTGGCGAAATCTCGGGTATCAGTTTCAATCGACGACCTTCTGAAATCAACAAACTCTCGTGCCACCGAGATTCCTAAACCCACGGGCACTTGTGAATATTCACAAGCCTTCTCTTGTTTGCGCCGTAAGCAAATCCATTCAAATCGCTCAGCGATTAAGTAAACTAATTTTATTCTAATTGTCCATTGTCGGAACAAAAGGGTGCGCGCTCGCAATTTCTTGCCACCAAATCCTCACGAAAGAAAGCCCGGAAGAAATCGCAAGGACCCCAGCAAAAAAAAAGCAAAACCAGGAAAAATTACACCAAACTGTAACTAATACGACGTTGATCGGCCCAAAGCTGGTCGACACGGCGGGCAGAAGCAAATAAACAGTCGTAAACATTGCCGGAGACGTCGAAGGACTTCGGCGCAGCCGAGAAAAGGGTACCGATCTTGAGAGGTTTGAAATTTCATCCCCGACACCTTTTTTTCCTCCCCGCGCGCCTCAACCTCAATGGGACGCTCTAATCTGCTCAAATTGTTTGTTTAGTCTCCGGGGTGCGCTCCGTAGCCCATCGGGAAGCCAATTCCGGGGATCTTTAATCTCCTCTCGGAAGATGGCTCAATCTCGGAAGGTAGCGCTGGCAAAGATGTCAAACATGTCGATCACACCTGAAGGAGAGTCAATTTCGACAATCCTACCAATCAGATCAATAGGCACACACACACGTTTTGGGACGCTTCGATTAACGGTGAGGGATGGTTTGGGCTCGGAAGTATGCGAGTCAGTTGTAGCAGATGCCGGGAACCAGCTGGAGCGGATCAGGATGAACCCTTTGAGGGAATGTAACGGTTCGCGGGAGAAAGTGAAATTGAAAGCTGTAACGACATTTATTTTTGGGAAATTTTGAGGTTCGTCGCTTCCTTTAAGTCTCTAAGGTAATCTTGTCTTGTCAAAAAAGGAAAGACAACGTTTTCTTATCAAAAGAAGTGAATCTTGCGTGCTTCTTATTAACAAATCAAATATTTTTAGGCCGGCTACGAAATTATGAAAAAGTGTAATTCGAATTTCGAGTTATTTCGGCATCAAGAATTATACTACCGAAATTGTCCTCCGCCAAATCTCTACCACATCTCTTCCACAGTTCATTCAAATCCCACAAACATCATCCTGTCCTCAATTTCCCATCCCGTACGAGAGCCCCGATTTGCAAGGCAATCAGATAAAACATTTTAAATCTTGCCCGCTTTTATCATCCTTGAAATTCCTGCCCCGTCCAAGGATGATCCTCCTCCATTCACAAAATTCCATCTTTCACATCAGCTGAAACCCGAGCTTCTGCCTCAAAGATTCGAAAAAAAATCGGAAGTTGTTGTCCGCAGCCGGGCCATTGTATTCCTGCAGATCTTGATCTTCTTGGATTGTCTGACGCCGACGACGTCTTTATTCACGCGGGTGTCTCTGCGGAGGAAGCAGCTTGCAACGCTTGAATCGGAGCAGGTTTGAGGTTAGGATGAGCCTATTGTTGGCCACGCGGGCCATTGTGAGTTCAGAACGGTGAAGAATGGAGCGCAGATCTTGATGGTTTATTTATCCAACAGGTACCTTTAAAAAAAAAGCAAAACCCTCGGTGGAGAAGGAAGCAAAGGAAGTGATGTGGCTCGTTGATTTTCAAAGATAACCCCGAGAGAGAGCGCAGTTGGTTTAGGATGGTTCGTTTTTTTTTCTATGATGATGGTCTAATTTGTGAATGGAGGTAAACAAATGCCGGAAAATGCCGGTGCAATTGGCGTGACGTTGTTAAAAACTAGTTTTATTGCACGATTTCCTGAGCTGTGTGGATGAGCTGCGATGAGATTGGATTTAGGATCTGTTTGGATAGGATAATGTCGGTTGATGGTCACCGACACATTAGAAGTTCAATATATTCCCTGGTTGTTATCACCGCTGGTGGTCTGGTCGGGTTTATTGCTGTCGGTGAAAACTTGCAGGTGAAGTGACGAAAATTTCTCAAAAAATTTGAGATTGAAGCATTATTTTAACTTTATCTTGATCAAATATCGGGAATGTAGAGCCTAAAAATTGACAAGATTTGCTCCAGGAACATGATTTTTACAGCAAAGTTTGCTTAAGATGTCAAAACAACCTTTCAAACAGAAATAAGATGTTGAAAAATCATAAAAAAAATAATTTGAACCAATCTCAATTCCCAGATCCAATGTCACCCCGCTGATGGTGACATAACAGACAAAACACTATTCGAATAATTATTAATTTTCAATTTGTATTATCGATATTGTTCGTGTTCAACGTATTCAACTTTGCAAAAAACTTTGAAGACATTCGAAAATTTCTGCAAATTACTAAGCTTAATCAGCTAAATTCCTTGCTAAATCAGTAAATATTCAGCTAGATCAGCTAGCAATCTTCTATTTTGATGAGATTTTGTTTTGTTTTTTAAGCAACCTTTAGAAAAACCAATGGCAGTGATAAGCTTAAATTAAAAAAAAAATCGATGCAGAAAGCTTACAGAATTATCATTTCCTGTGTTCAATTTGATAATTTTCTAAGAAAAAATTATAACGAGCTGTTGTAGAAAAGGTCTGTTCCATGTAAGTTAATTTGTTTCATTGATTGAGAAGATAATTTTTATTTATCAGTTATTAATGTATCCTTTGAAAAATTTATTAAATTTTTAGCTAAATTGATTCAAATGTCTTTAAACAAAGTGTGCTTGAATTCATACGTTAATAATGATCTAGCTGTTAGCTGTAAACCATTTTGAAACTGTTCAAATTTGTGATAAATTATGCACAACGTTATACAATCGTATTTTTTTAAAATATTCAATATTTCAAAGAAATTTCATGTTTGATTGAATTTAGTATAAGTAGTATTAAAATTTATAAAATTTTAAGAGGGTTTGATAAATTTAATGAGCTCTATTAATGCCATATTCTGAAAGAACTTTTTTGATAGTTAATATCATTTTTATCCACTTTATTGTAGTTTGTATTATTTTGGTACAATAAAAAAGCGTTTATTAAAATCATTCATTTCAAAAATATATCAATCTATTTATAATTTGCTATGTTTGTTACATCCAAATAAAAGAATATTTTGAAACAAAAATGTTGACCTAAATTGAAAAGCTTTACCAAAATTAAATACATTAGAAAATAGGAATTATTTTGTATTTATACAACACATCGAAAGCAAAAAGTATCTCAATAACTCAAATTCTAGTTTTGGCACTATATCATCCCATAACAAACCCCCTAAATTCATGCAACTATGTCACAACTGATTAAAACATCAACTCCAAATTTGCACATTATTAAGCAAAAAGTTACGACCCTCCATAAACTTCTCAGAAGAAAGTTCTACTCCCCGCCCGTTAACCCAATTCAATTACTATTATTTGCAACCGCCAAACAATCACCACTTGCCAAATAAAGACATTTAGACTAGTTTACGATCGCGCGCGCTCGACCTCCCGATAACGACCGCGTTCTCCCGTCGGGGCTCTGACATTAACAGAAAATAAAGCCAATTATTCAGAGTCCATAAAGACCGCCCCAGTCGTCGTCCGATATCTCGCTGGTAAAAACATATTTCCCAATCCGTACGCCCATAAATCCACTCGGCTGATAACGGCAAGTCCCCGCGCCCTCCCTCCCCCAAAGCAGGTGGTTTTGCGTAGAAAGTATTTAATCATAATTAATTGAACTGGCCACGAAAGGTCTCTTTCCCTTAAATTGAGTCCTTTTTTGAATGTGAAAGTTTGCGCTCGCGAAAACAAACGAATTTTACGACCTCACGCACGGGTCATTTCGACTAGAAAAAAAGGCGAAAGCCATGTCGTCGTCAATCAAATGTCAAACCTCCTCACAGATTGTGGGTCCTTATCGGGGGCAGTTGATTCCTGGGAGTCATTACAGAGGTTGGCACTTTTTGAATGTTTCTGAGAGTTGTTGGTACCCTGAAGAACTGAATTAGTTGAACTTTCGAGAATATTTAATGCGTTTGAGTTGAGAATCACCATGCGTCTCCACTAAAACTTTTTTGACATTTTTGTTGATCAGTGAAGTGATTTGTTTTGAGCAATCAAGTGGCTGTTCCGTACCTGGCATCATTAATTCGATATCAACCATATCACACGAAGGTTTGCTGCGGCGTTCTGACCTGCTGATCAATCCGCCACTTCATCCACTAATTAGAATTCGTACACACTTGGGGATCTGGGCACTATAAAAGCATTTATATCCTAATTAGAATTATTTATCATTTCTTCGTTTATTTTCCTCCTCCTTACTCCTCAGATTCACGATTCACGCACGCACGACTTCACCGATGAATTAATGAAAACCCATAAAAGAAACCGAGGGAGGCGAATCAAGAGAACCGAATAAATCCTGGCCTCGATACGATTACGACCGAGGGAGGTGGGCGACTCCTCAGAAAATCGATTGCACACGAAAAATTCACGCACGCACGTACCCCCACGTGCCACACGTGGTCAATTGGTCACCGAATTTGCACTGTTTGCCCCCACTTGCGCTGGGTCGCGTGTCGACGGCGAAATTAGCCTTTAAATCACTTCCGACCTCCACACACTCCTGGTGACCACAAACCGGTTGAGGGTGGGGTCCACTGTTTAAACCCGCACGACGTTTATGCTAATCAACTAAGAGTTCAAAACCTCACGAACTATGGTGAACCGAATCGAATCCTTCGTCAGGAGCGTTCGCGCGGGTTGTCTGTCTGTCCGGGATGCTAAGAATAGACTAACAAATTCTTCTCATGCAATTATCACACACTCCGTGTAGGGGACCATCATCACCATGCTGCGACGACGACGACGACGACCATCCTCTTCCAACCATCCTCATACAACACTCATATCGCACACACCACGCCAAAGAATCGTAAGAATCGAATACATGTTTTGTCACACACTACGAAAATTCTCTCTCCAGAAAACACGAGGAAAATCTCAGAGAGCGAAAATCTCACACACTAGCAAACACAAGCTTGAGCAACCGAGGTTAGAGGGAGGAAGCGAGAAGGACGAACAACAACAACCTCGACAACAACCACCCCATGGTAGGACCTGGCAGGACCTTCGTAGCAACATACGGAGAGGGAATAGATAAAATAAGGATATCGTGGGCACCACACGAAAACAGAGCTAGGAAAGAGAGAGTGAGGTGAGTTTCAGGAGCTTAGATAGTGACGAGTCGGGCTATGTGTTTGCACACTGTTGTGAGGACGACGGTGGTGATGATGGTCCTAAATCAGAGCGATTCTCAGGTTAGGACTCTGTTTACCGGTGGAGAAGAGGTATTTTGGATTTGCCTTGTTGACGTTGGTGTGGTTTGGGTGAGTTGAAGATAGTGCGTCTCCACTTTAAGGCTGTTCATAAATTAATTGACATAGGGAAAATTCCATGTTTCCTTATAGATTCTTCGATTACCGGCATCAGGGGTGACATTGGGTTTGGGGTTGAGATTGGGGCATACAAATTTTAGTATTTTTGTATGACCCGACCATCCGAAGCCTCGATTATCCGAAATTTCGGATAATATTCGATTACCCGAAGGTTTCTTAGAAACTTCGAATGATCGAATCATGCACCGAAAAAAACTTCACTCGTATTATTATTATAGTACTTTTCACATTATATTCGATTTCAGGTAAAAAAATCCAGCTCAAATTTGAGTGGTTCTCAATAATTCTTTTCAGCAATGTTGAAATTATAAATTTCCCAATAACTTTAGAGCATTTTTTATTGAATTTAATTAAATAAGTATTCTGAGTGATGATCATTTGCCCTTGAGATTAATAAACGGTTTGGCTTAAAAATTATACAGTCTATAATTGATTACACGAAACCCCGATTGTGAGAACGTTCAGTTCTCTGAAAATTCTATTATTGGGGTTTTTATAGAAAATTCAACAAACATTGAATATTTCGCCCATTTAAAATGTTAGTCTTGATTCAAAAATTTCAAAATACTTTTTCGAAAAGATCGGAAAATTTCACGAATGTTTCATGTTTTAACATTGAAAATCTGACCATTAGTTGCTGAGATATCGACATTAGAAAATGGTGGGCTGTTTGGGTGAGACTTTGAAAATTTCAATTTTCGTGTTTCTTTTTCTTAAAGCGGTGTTATCTCTGCAACCCGAGGTCCAATCTTCAATGTTTCTTGGACAATTTTATAGCAAATTTTCTGAACTTTTCAAAAAAAATATTTGTAGAAATGGTCACAATTTTTAAAAACCGAAAAACTGCAAGTATTTCGCTAAAATCAAACTTTCGGTGACTATGTCTTGAAAACAGAGCCTTTTATAAAAAAAATCTGTAAAGTAGAGAGGTTTACTTGTAACCATCACGAGTTATCAGTCTGCGATCAGCAGAGAAGCGAGGCAGACGTGCGTCCCTCACAAACCAAAAAAGTGCTATAAAGTGCAAAAAATGCCTCACGGCAGAATCGGCAGATTTGAAAAAGCTAAAGAATGCCGTCATTGTTATCCGAGCATTCGTTGGTGAAGGTTGTCTGAATCAACATGACTCGTCGCGTCCCGGCGCAAAACGCCGGCAATATTGCCCTACCTGCGGCTCAAGCAGGCAAAAAAGTGGGAATTTCCAAAAGGAAGGTTGAGGTCTCAACTGATGGCCAAAAACCGGGAATTTCCAAAAGGAAGGTGCTTTTGGAAGTGACATCGAACAGCAAAAAGACGAAAAAGAGCGACGGTACTGTACCGATGGATGAGGAGGAGGAGAACTCTTCGTCGCACGAGGAGCAGCTTTTGAAGAACAACAAGTTCGCCGGACTACCTGACGAGGACCAGGTAGCGGAAGCAAAGGAGAATGAAGTGAAACAGCGAAAGGAGAAACTGCCTCCTTTTTATGCGAGGCAATCAGCAACAACGATCGACTTTCGTGCGGGGCTGGTTGAACTCATCAAGTCTGGGAAAGTCCAAGGCAACATTCGTCTGTGTCAGGACGGATTTAAGGTGCTGGTGCAATCCAGGCAGCACTATCAACTGGTCAAGGATTACTTGACCGAAAACGAGGCGGAGTACTTTACCCATGATGTCGTCATGGATAAGCCGTACAAAATCGTCGTCAGAGGTCTGTACGACATGCCAGTGGAGGAATTAGCTGCCGAGCTAAAAGTTTTGAAACTGGATGTGTTGGCCGTGCACAAAATGAGCCGACGCAACAAAGACATCAAGTACCGTGACCAGCTCTACCTGCTGCATTTGGCTAAGGGATCGACGACGCTTCCTGAGCTGAAGGCAATCCGAGCGGTTTTCAACATTATCGTGTCGTGGGAGCGATACCGACCAGTGCATCGTGACGTCACACAATGCTTCAACTGCCTGGGCTTCGGGCACGGAGGTAAGAACTGCCACCTGAAGCGTCGTTGCGCCAAATGTGGTACCGATGCGCACATCACATCCCAGTGCATCCAAGATTCGCTGGTGAAGTGCCTCAACTGCAACGGTGAGCACTCGTCAACCGACCGAAAGTGCCCCAAGAGAGCTGAGTTCGTGAAAATTCGGCAGCAAGCATCGACGAAGAATCAGCCTCAGCGTCGTAGAACTCCTCCAGCCCTGGTGGAGCAAAATTTTCCACCTCTTCAACCGCGACGCCAGGTCCCGAACTTGGCACCGTTGCCGTTGGATCCCAGGAAGAGAGCTGAGATGAATCATCCACGGCCGGGTTCCAGCCAGGAGCCGAGACCGCCACCACCGGGCTTCAGCCAGGAGCCAAGACCAACCCAAGAACCAGCAGTTGAGGAAAATGGTAATGATCTTTACACCTCAACCGAACTCCTCAATATTTTCAAACAGATGTCCGCTGCACTGCGTGGATGCAAAACCAAGACCCAGCAGATTGAAGTGCTGACCTCGTTCGTCATCCAGTATGGATCGTAGGTCCCTCAAGCTGCTGAATTGGAACGCTTGCTCCATTAGGAGGAAGAACTTAGAGCTGGTGGATTTTCTTCGCGAGAAGGAGATCGACGTAGCTGCCATCACGGAAACTCATCTGAAGCCCGGTGAAAAAGTTTATCTGCAAAACTACAAGATCGCGACGCAGCTCGATAGGACCACCTCTGGAGGAGGAGGTGTGCTTGTCGCTGTTCATCGTGATCTCAAGCCACGCCGGCTGCCACACTTCAAGCTGGACATCATCGAGGCCGTTGGGGTGGAAATTCCCACTTCGGTTGGCCCAGTACTCTTCATTGCTGCATACTGCCCACGTCAGGTGAATTCCAGAGATGGTTCAGCAGCAAAACTGAAGAGCGATATCCAGAAGCTGACACGGCGGAGCGCAAAGTACATCATCGCTGGTGACCTCAACGCGAAGCATGAAGTTTGGGGCAACAGCAGGAGGAATCGGAACGGAGTGATTCTGCACAACGATCTGCAAAACGGATACTACAACGTTGTGAGTCCGGATCGTCCAACGAGGGTGGCTCGGTCTGGGAATCACTCAATCATCGACTTCTTCATTACCAATATGGCTGAGAACGTGGCTCATCCTGAGGTGTTTGAAGAGTTGAGTTCTGATCACTATCCGGTGGTTGTGGAGGTTGGAGCTTCCGTTACTCCGCAGCGGCAACCAACCCGGAAAGATTACCACAACGTTGACTGGCAGCAGTTTCAGCAAGTGGTCGACAGCAACATCGACTATGATCAACACCCGGAAACTTCTGCCGATATTGATCGTTCGCTGGAGGTGATCCAGCAGGCTATCAACCAAGCAGAGGCTGCCAACGTTCGGGAGGTTCCTGTTAATTTTAAGGTAACTGATATTGACGTAGATACTAAACACTTGATTAGACTTAGGAATGTTTATAGGAGACAATATCAACGGACTGGGGACTATGACAAAAGATTTCAGTGAACAATTTGAACAAAATCATACAAGACCGACTTGACAATATCAGAAATCAAGAATTTTCAAAACATGTAAGCCAGCTTGGGAATTATTCAAAACCATTTTGGAAACTTTCAAAAGTTCTTAAAAACAAACCAAAGCCTATTCCTCCTCTTATTGTTGAGGATTCTCCTTTGATTACATCCGAGGAAAAGGCAAATGCACTTGGGCTTCATTTTGTTAGTTCACATAATCTTGGCGCTTCCATGACCAGCCGTAAAGAAACATCAGTTGCCAATAGTATTTCAACAATCAATGACTCTACCTTTGAATTTCCTGCAGATTCCCATGTTTCTGGTGAGGAAGTCAAAGTTGCAGTTAAACAAATGAAAATATGAAAGCTCCAGGCTTTGATAACATTTTAATCTAGTGTTGAAAAAACAGAGTGATCAGTTCTTTCAACATCTAGCCAATATTTTCAATAAATGTTTGCAACTTGGTTACTTCCCCACCAATTGGAAACTGGGCAAAGTCATACCAATTTTGAAGCCTCAAAAGATCCAACATCGCCAACAAGTTATCGTCCCATTAGTCTTTTGAGTAGTCTGTCCAAACTCTTTGAGAAGGTCATCTATTCAAGGCTTTTGGATTTTACCAACGATAATAATATAATTTTGAATGAGCAGTTTGGCTTCCGAAAGGGACATAATACTGCTCATCAGCTTACGAGAGTAACTAAAATCATCAAGCAGAACAAGCTTGAGTCTAAATCAACTGCTATGGCTTTGTTGGATGTTGAGAAGGCTTTTGACAATGTTTGGCATGATGGTTTGATACATAAACTGTATTTATACGGTTTTCCAATGTATCTTATCAAAATTATCCAGCACTATCTTTCGGAGAGATCGTTCAAGGTTTTTCTGAATGGGATTGCTTCTGGATTATTCAACATTGATGCTGGGGTTCCCCAAGGAAGTATTCTTGGCCCACTTCTGTACAATATTTTTACATCTGATTTGCCTACTCTTCCTGGTAATGGTGTGTTGTCACTTTTGCTGATGACACTGCCGTTATTTATAAGGGTAAAATAACCAGATATTTAGTTGGCCGTCTTCAGAAGGGTCTTGACGTTCTTTCCGAATACTTTGGCGACTGGAAAATTCGCATAAATGCAGCCAAAACTCAAACCATCATTTTTCCACTTTCCAAATCGGCCAGATTTGCCCCAAAGGATGATGTTTTGATAAAATGAATGATGTTTCGATACCCTGGTCAAAGGAAGTTGTCTATTTAGGTCTCATACTTGACTCGAAACTATTGTTTCGGCAGCATGTAGATAAAATATTGAACAAGTGCAGCATTCTCATCAGGTGTTTGTATCCTTTAATTAACAGAAAATCAAAGCTATCTTTGAAAAATAAGCTAGCAGTTTACAAACAAATAATTTACCCCGTTATTGAGTATGCAGTACCTGTTTGGGAGTGTTGCGCTAGAACTCATAAATTGAAGCTCCAGCGTGTCCAAAACAAGGTACTCAAAATGGTTTTGAATGTTCCTGGCTGGACAAGATCAAGTGAGGTTCATGAATTAGCAGAAGTAAAAATGTTGGATCAGAAGATTCAAGAAAAATGTTTGAAATTCAGGGAAAAATGTGCTATTTCTGAATACCCCTTGATTCAAGGATTGGTTTAGTTTATGGTAAGATTAAGTTAGTTTTAGGTTAGGTTATGTTTTTTAAATTTTTTTCCTCATTGTACCTAGTGTTACAAAAATGATAAATCATATACTTTTAAAGTTAAGAAAATGAACAGTGTTTAAATCACGAAAAGCAAACTAAAGCTGAAGAGCCACAGCTGACCACTTATTATGTAAACCAAATGTAATTATTATAAGAAAGATTCAATAAAGTATATTTAATTCAAAAAAAAAAAAATAAAGAATGCCGAAGCGCTACCTGCAAAGCCAGGCAGTTTGAGCAAGGACGCTCAAAAATTGTCTGGAAACCAGTTCGCTACCCTCCCTGTGGATGTGAGCGAGAAGGAAGAATTTGAACGACGGGAAAAGTTGCCACCCATTTTTATAAAAACATCATCATCGGATTCGGTGCGAAAGTGGCTGACCGGGTTTATCAAATCTGGTGCTTTACGAGCTTCCATTCGCTTGTGTGCTGATAGACTCAAAATTCTGCTACCTACCAGAAAGGATTACAACTACGTTTGGGATTTCCTGAACAACACAAAGATTGAATACTACAGCCATGACGATACAGGTAAACGCCCCATGAAACAGGTCCTCCGAGGCCTGTACGACATGGATGTGAGTGTGCTGAAAGAAGAGCTCAAAAGTCTTAAGTTGAACGTGATCGAAGTCTTCAAGATGACGAGACACATCAAGGACATCAAGTACCGTGATCAACTGTACCTGGTTCATCTCGAGAAAGGATCGACAACGCCGTCTGAGCTGAAAGCAGTTCGGGCAATTTTCAACATCATCGTGACTTGGGAACGTTATCGTCCAGTGCACCGTGACGTGACACAGTGTTCGAACTGTTTGCAGTTTGGACATGGTGGAAGGAACTGTTTCATCAAGAGTCGTTGTGCAACCTGCGGAGGTGAGCACAAAACTCAAGCTTGCGAAACAATCAACGAGAACATCGAAGCGAAATGCTTCAATTGCGGCGGCGACCATTCGACCAAGAATCGAAGCTGCCCAAAACGAGCTGAGTTTGTAAAAATTCGGCAGCAAGCGACGACGAGGCACCAACCAAATCGTCGCAAAACACCACCAACTTTCACGGACGTGGATTTTCCTGGTTTGGCGTCACCTGGAGCGGGATCTGTTCGAGTGGTTCCAAATCTGCAGCCATTGCCGTTGAATCAGCGGCAAAAAGTTGCAGAGAATACAACACCTCCTGGCTTCAGTCAGCAACCGAGGGATAACCAACCAGCATCAACGGATGAAGGCAATAGTGACCTGTTTTCACCACAAGAACTTCTGAACATTTTTATCGAAATGACAACAACACTGCGTGGTTGCAAAAGTCGTGCGGAACAAGTAAGAACGCTTGGAGGATTTATCTTAAAATAAAGTTCGTAGTTTACTCGTTCTAATGATTTTGAATATTTCAATGAATTTGCTTTTTTAGTTTTAAATTAGGATTAGTTGTTAAAGTGATTTTTTTTTCTTTTTTACCCAAATGTATTCGATTTAATGAAAAATGTAAAACAATTTGAAGTAAATTAATGAATGTGAACAGTTCATAAGAAAACGAAAAATATAACAAAGATGAAGAGCATGTAGCCATACCACTTAGAATGTAAATGAAATGTAATTATTATAAGAAAGTTCAATAAAGACATATTTCATTTGAAAAAAATCTGTAAAGTACTTTTCGATTGGAAATTCAATTTTACATTAAAAAATCACGTTAGATTTGTTTTTGCATGAAATTTCGATTTATTTTCCAAAAATCACTATTTTTTCAAAAATTCATAAATCGGTGCCAGATTTTTTGACCATGTTTCTCTATGGCTCAAAAGTTGAGGGTTTTTGTCCCCTAAACCATTTCAAAAAATCTCGAAAACCAAAAAATACATATTTTGGGAAATTGAGTTTTTGTGAATAAAAAATTAATAAAAAATCGGCAATTTTTATTCCGTGTACCTATTTTTTTCAATAGTACTCAACAATACCTACAACTTTGCCGAAGACTTGGTGTCTTGATCAGAAAATTCATTCAAAAGTTACAGATATTCGAATATTTACGTACCATTTTTGTATGGACAGCTGCCAAAATTGTATGGAGACTTGTATGGGTGAAACAATGACACCAAATAGCTTCTTTGGTCATAGGGAAGGCCTCCACAAATTTTGAGCCAAATCAAAAAATACAAATAAAATCCATTTCTGGTTTTGATAGAGAATCGCTCCCGAGTAATGAAAAGCTGAATTAGAAATGCGTATGGAAATTTCCCATGAAAGCATAATAAATAGTTTGTTTTCAAAACAAAAATAGGCTAATGTAATTGAAACAGTACCTTGTCCCCTATTTCTACACTATTATTTTTGCCTATAGTACAACTAAGTATGGTGCTTTAAATTACTGATACTGAACTGACGACTTTTCAAATGTGGCAAATCTAAATATCTTTTTTTAACCTTCGTCATTACAGGGTCTTCCCGTCAATTCAGCAGTTCCAATTCCACCAAACAATCGCACCGAAAAAAGATACACACCACATCACTCAGGTTTACTCAGTCGCAGCGCAATCGAAATCAGTGCCACGTTGTATACATAAAGCGGAGGGAGCTGTGCGATACATAACAGCAAACCCCCAACTCAGAATCGAAAAAAACACACACAGAAGAGAAGGTGAAAAAAAATCAAAACGATTGAATGAAGGACGAGACCTCTCACTCCCAACCTTCCTCGTTGCTCCTACGGAGACCGTAGTTAGAATCGTAACAAGGACCAAAAAGGACGAATTTTGGGAGAGCATTACAATTTCTCTCACTCTCCGGAAAAGGTCACCAATACAGATAAATTTTCCTCAATTACAGCAGAGTATCCTAGTAGGTCCTTCCTAGCGCAACAACATAAAATTGTGTCTAGAGTTGCATTTCCTCAACTATCCTGCCGGGGTGCGGATCGCAACGTCATCTTATTCCAAGTAACGATGAGCCCCGTGTCGGTTTGCCGTCGCGACGCTCCGTTCGTGTATTATTCTGTTGTGACCATTCTTCCGACGGTGCGACGCGTTTTGGCTCCTCCTCTCTTGGACGACGGTCTCACACAGACAAACAGAGAGATACAGATACGGTCTGTGCGATGCGCGTCGCGTGACATCACATAGCCTGCTGCTGTATGCGATGAGCAGCTCTCTAAACAAAAATTCAATAGCTCACACAGTCACGGCGAATGATAACACAGTGCTGTGCTGTGCTCTATCTCTTTCACTCACACACGTGTATCTTTGGGTGCTGTATGGGTTGGATGATCCCCCGCCGCACACACCGAGATCTGTGAGCCCTAAGAGACAGCAGAGAGGAGGCGGGATTTACAAGGATGCTGCAAGTGTTGAGATGATGATGCAACCGGATGAGAAGTACACACATTCAAACAGATAGAGGATGAACCAAACTGTTGGAAAAAAAGAGATTTTTCTTCTGCCCTTTGTCTGTGTGCGAGTGTGAGTATCTTTGAAGGGGGGATAATCCGTCTCTGTTCAACTGGCGGCGTCACCCTTACTGCGAGCGTTCGACCAATGGTAAACCGTACTGATAACGAGCTGTTCCAGGGCACTCTCCAGCCTCGGAACGTGCGGTTATCTCTAGCCGATTCTTCGTCGCAGTCGTCTTCCTACGTTCTTCTTGCGGGGCATGTGGGTGTAACTGATGTCGTCGTCGTTGTCGTCGAATGTGGAACGTGACTACGATGACCGAAAGGCACTTTGACTAACTTTTATTTCTTCATCTTGTTTGGCAGGGTGTTCAGCGGCGGTATCATCTATGTACAACAGCTTCAGAGCGTTGCTTTTTTTCTAATCACAAATGTGGAGCAAAACCTCACAGACCGCATGTCTGTGTGTGTGTTCGCAGTGAGTTAAAGGCGTGTGCTAGATTTTGCCATCCTGATAACAACTCCATCAGCCGAAGGCAGCTATTGTAGCAGGGGGAAACTCTTGAAACATTGGGAAGTTTCTTCTAGGAACTGTCGATGGTCGTCGTTGCTAGAGGTGCCACAATAGGTTTCCGAGATTGCCTTGGGGAATACCTTGAAGTAGTGAGTTCGGAAGAGTTTTATTTAAAGCGTATGACCTCAGAACAATCACTGGGCCCTGAATTGATAGTGTGGCCAATGGCCACCGGCCATGAAGTTGGAAAATGTTGAAAGTTTGATCAAATTATCAATGAACTATTTAAAGGTTGCCGTTCCCAATTGCTTGAAAACAACTCTAAATTGATAACTAAAATTGATTAACCACAAACTGTCTGAATGCTTCTCAACATCTTTTGATATCATCCAAGAAGAATGATCAGGATTTTTACTTAAAAAAAGACAATTATTTATCATTTGAATTGGATGAGAATGAACACATTTTTTATAATGCATATGAATATTTTCATAAATCCTAATAAAATTAAAAACAGCACATAAAACATTGAACCAAAATAAAAGAGTTTTGAGATCATTCTTAATAATTAAGGAATTTAAAATCTTAATTCTGTCTTCTAGTTTTTTGTACACACATGTAAACATTAATTTATTAAAACCCATATTGGCAATCGATAGGATCTTGCTCGAAAAGTATGATTAAGTGCCCTTTTGTGTAGTATTAACTATGAAGTTATTATTCGAGAAATATTCTTCTAACGCAAAACAAAATTCTTGATGGAACAAGCCATGGTTTCAACAGGTCTCAACAATTCAATGAAAGAAAAACAAGCGACAAAAAATATTGCTGAATTTACATTGCAAATTTGAATTACTTACGTTGTTAAATCGTTTGTTTACAATTTAATAACAATAAGTTCCCAACTTAATTGTAAAGTGCTATCCTGTTTTTAGAAACATGAATTAATTTTAATGTTGCTAAAACAGAGATGTTGCCAAAATCGGGAATTAAAAAAAATGTGTTTTCAAAGCAACATTTTTTTAAACTTTTGTGAAGGAACCTTCCATATACAACGTTAACCCTACAGGGTGATAAGGTGGAGTTAAGAGTCCATCCCTAAATCACGTTATGAACGAAGTAGACATTTTTTAATAACATTTAAACAGTTAAACCATCGTATTTTTCTTTAAAAATCATACATGATTTAATCATCATGATTTATGGTAACAATTTATGATTTTTAAAGTGATTAGTGGAAATCCACAAAAAAACAGCTTTCGTAAAAAAAAATTCGTCGCGTTAAGTCCTTATTGAATGTCTCTAAGTTGTTTTATTTTTATCAGGATCCATTACAATTCAATAATCAATATTGAGAATGAATAATACTAATCTTGCAAAATCCAAAGGAGCTCTAATAAATATCAAAAATTTTAAAATTTCCAAAATAGGAATGAAAATGTTGCCAAAAATTGCCAGCACAAAAAATGGGTGTTGCCAAAAACGGGATAGCACTGTTATAAGATTTTTCTTGCATCAACATTCAAACCTTTTAGCATTTAATTTTTTTGACACCACACGTCGAAAAAAAGACTTGAAATTTTAGGACAAAATATATGCATGAATCCATTCAAAATTTGCATATTTAATTAATGAAGCATCGAGGTATACTTTTTGTTAGAACATTTGAATATTTTGCCTAAAAATGGAAAACCAGTTTTACTAAGTTTTCTCAAAACTGATTTTCTGGAGTTAAATAAATGATGAAAAACAATAAATGGAAAACAATTTTATTGAAATTGTGTTCCAAAAATAAATAAATCACAATTAAAGTTATTTTGCAATCAGTTTCATCAAAGTAAAATTGACAAAAATGTATTTTTCGAATGCTAACATTAAAAATGTGAACAGTATTTTTTAGTTCTATTTAAAGAAGGATTATTGCGATAATTTTGTTTATACCTTCCGTTTTTTTTTTTTTTTTTTCAGGCAGCAAATATTCTTCTGTATGACTTTTTAATCAAAATATAAGCTTTAGTAATAATTTTAACTTTTATGAAGATCAGTTATAGTAGTTTATGCAACATTTTTTTTTTTCATGAGTCTTACGCCGAGTGCTGAAAAAAACAAATCTGCATTCAATTGTTTTGAAGAAATTATGATTATTTTCAGTAGAATGTTTATTTTACCGCTTGAATATTAGGTTACTGCCGTTAAGATAAAGCCTACGATTTTTTTTATTTATGTGTCTTCACACTGACCATAGTCGAGGATTAAAATTAAAATTACAAGTGATAGTTGTTTTGCAATCATTAGTTTTCAAAATATCTAAGTATTGACGAAAATAACAGCCATTAATAGTAGTTTATGCAACAAGTTGCAAAAAGATGATTTTTTCAGCACGAATCGTACATTTTTTCAAGATTTTTTCAGCAAGAGTTGTACATTCATCCAACGAGGTTCACCGAGTTGGATAAATACGACGAGTGCTGAAAAAATCAAGTTTTTCAACGACTATTTTTTTGCAATTTCGTCTTGAAACTTCCTACTTTTCCTGTCATTCTCGAATGACGAAATAGCCTACTTTCCTGTACCAAAAATAACGAAATCGAATAGCTACACTTTTCAAAATATATGCTGAACTTTTCAGCACTTGTTACGAAAAGTAACACTTTTCAACATTTATTGATTTTGACGATTTATTCAGCAATTCCATTTGAAAAGAGCCTAAACCAAAAAAAAGTTCTCCGATCGGGCTCAAAATTTTTCTGGGGGTTCCTTGGCCAAAATAATTAGACCCGTATTTTTTTGTTTGGCCATTAGGGTGGCCTACATCGTGCTAGGGTGGTTCAAAAAATGGCAATTTTCGTCATTTTTCGCAAAACCACTTTTTCTAAAATCATATCTCCGCGCCATTTCATCCGATTTTAGCTGTCTTAGACGCAAAAGAAAGGTGATGAGTTTGGCTATTTGGGAAAAATAGTAAAAGTTCCAAAATCTAGCTTAACTATTGAAAAGTCGTATGAAAACTTAAAATGGCGTTTTGACCGTGTCTGGACCAAAGAGCCTATGTCTGAAAATATTTTTATCGGATTCCTCGGAAAATTTCACATAACATATCAAAAAATTGGCGATGTCGAACCGTACGTTTTGGAGATACGATTTTTTGAAAATAAAAACTGCGTTTTTCGACGCGCCACGCGCAAAAACGGGAAAATGACGAAATCGGCAAAAAATCAACTTTTTTCACTAAAACTGCGATAACTTTAAAATTTCAGCGATGACCAGGGATGGTATTTTCTCATTTCCTCGCCGATGGCCGAGGGCTTTTAGATATCGTCCCTCGTTCAAATCATCAAATTTTCGGCGTTCTCCCAAAACTGCATCAAGAGAGCGAAGCGAAAACGACGCCGATGAAATAGCGAGCAACGAACAAACCGATGCGTAAGACGGAAAAAAATCTCTCACACAGCCAGTCCCCTCGCTCAAAAAGCAAGAGAAAGAGCAATCGTGAAATTCTCTCGCCCGTAAGCCCTGTAGAAATGAGTTCATTTGTGTGCGTGAGCTCCAGTGTATGTATACAGCAATTTCGTGTGCGTGTCTCTCCGGTTGGAACGATAGTTCCATCGGAGCCAGCGAGAGAGTATTTCTCGTCGATGTGATGGGCTTTCGATATTCGCGACAGCAAGCCGACCATCACTCGGCTGCGAAAGAGAAGAGAAGTTTTAAGAGACGAGGAACGCACCGAAATATGCATCAATGATAGTGCGATGGTGATGGTTTACCTACCCTGGCGATGACCTATACATGTCTGGGTACCAAAATTTTCGTAATTGAGAGACGCAACTTTTGGTACCATAACATCTATAGGTCATCGCTGAAATTTTAAAGTTATCGCAGTTTTAGTGGAAAAAGTTGATTTTTTGCCGATTTCGTCATTTTCCCGTTTTTGCGCGTGGCGCGTCGAAAAACGCAGTTTTTTTCAAAAAATCATATCTCGGAAACGTACGGTTCGACATCGCCAATTTTTTGATATGTTATGTGAAATTTTCCGAGGAATCCGATAAAAATATTTTCAGACATAGGCTCTTTGGTCCAGACACGGTCAAAACGCCATTTTAAGTTTTCATACGACTTTTTCAATAGTTAAGCTAGATTTTTGGAACTTTTACTATTTTTCCCAAATAGCCAAACTCATCACCTTTCTTTGCGTCTAAGACAGCTAAAATCGGATGAAATGGCGCGGAGATATGATTTTAGAAAAAGTGGTTTTGCGAAAAATGACGAAAATTGCCATTTTTGAACCACCCTAGCACGATGTAGGCCACCCTAATGGCCAAACAAAAAAATACGGGTCTAATTATTTTGGCCAAGGAACCCCCAGAAAAATTTTGAGCCCGATCGGAGAACTTTTTTTTTGGTTTAGGCTCTTTTCAAATGGAATTGCTG
Source organism: Culex quinquefasciatus (assembly GCF_015732765.1). NCBI lineage: Eukaryota > Metazoa > Arthropoda > Insecta > Diptera > Culicidae > Culex > Culex quinquefasciatus. The sequence goes on along the minus strand of NC_051862.1, from coordinate 208,071,689 downwards.
TATTGACAAAATACATGAAAATTTGACCTAAAATTTCACTCAATGGGCGTTTTTGGGAATTGCAAAAAATGTTGTATGGAACTCGTTGCAAAACTTGATTTTTTCAGCACTCGTCGTATTTATCCAACTCGGTGAACCTCGTTGGATAAATGTACAACTCTTTTGCATCCTCTTTTTGCAACTTGTTGCATAAACTACTATTTTGGTACTGTGCATTGGGAATGAAAAATTCTAAATATTTTCAAGCGAGCCCAAACATGTTAAATATGAACATCAAATGAAGAAAATGCATTTAAAATAGTTTACAGTAGAATTAACTTCTATCACCATTTCAAATTTAAGAATTCCAAATAGTTTTTACTGCCCCAACAAATTTCATGGGCTACATAAAATTTTGAAAATATTTACAAAGAGTGAAATTCTGAAACAGTATTCAAAACTATGACTTTTTCATACAAGTGCTTCAAAGTAAAACTTTTCAGCAATCAAATGGAGCATATAAATTAAACAAAATCTTGTTTGAAATTCGAAATATTTTTTGGTTTAGTGAGCTATGACTGTTACGACGAATTGGTGTGAAATTTAACCTTGAATATGGTGTTATTTCAGAAACATGTAGTTGCCCTTTCCCAACCTTGTACAATACATTCCATCACAACACAGCAAGAAGTCATGTCTTGGATATCGCTTTAATTCGTCCGTCGTAGGCCTGACCGCCTCTCATTTACTGTGCTGCTGCTGTTAATCGATCAAAGTTCGACATCCCATTATTTACAAAACATCAGGCCTCCTTCCCGAGAGTGAAAGCCAAGTCTTGCAAACACACGCTCGTTTTCCCTCCAGCTCCGGTGCGTTACACATTTAATGACCTTGTGAACCAAATTTTCCTCCTTGCGCAACAAGGAAGTCCGTTGAGTCGATAAATATTTATGTTTTTGTTCGATGACTTCCAGCGCGCAAAAAAAAAAAAACTTCTGCGACGGAATTTCTACTCCGATCCGAGAGTGCGGGAAAAATCCGTTGATTTCCACCGTCGATTCCTCCCCGGGGGCATCGCTCTCTCACTCTCGTGATGATCTCATTGGGCATAATGATGCCACGCTGCGCGACAGTCGAAGTTCTGTCGGATGTTGGATGACGCAGCGTGCAACTTTGCGCCGAGATCTCACCGAGATCGAACTCATCAGCGGGAGACTCATGTCGCGCTCAATTATGCGATGTGTGACAATGAAGTGTCCCCTTTTGGGAAGCTTGACGGCGATGACTCCGGGGTTGGACGCAGATGGTTCCGGAACGGTGGGGGGTTCCTGGATGCTGCGGAACTGTTGCGCTGGACGGGTTTCTTTGCTGGTTGGAGGAATTTCAGCAAAAAGAATATCGTCTGCGTCGGGATTCGTACCCGAGTTTTTGTTTTAACAATCTTTTGCTTACCAACTGCGCTACGCTAGCTCAAGAGACAAAGCGTATTTTTGCAATTTTTTTGGCGAAATTCAAATTCCGCTAATCTAAATTGAATTTTCCCAAAAAAGCAATGAAGCCATAACTCACATCCTAACCACAAACGTTCACTTATTCCACCAACATTATTATAATATATAGCCCGCTTCCAACTCGCACACACACACCCAAATCCTGCCCTCCTCATTTTCTCGGCGTGTCCTCCCGTGTCACTCCCCCCTCCTCCTCCGGGGATATAGATTTCCCGAAAAACGCTCCGATAATGACATAATAAAGTTGTTCGCACGTTAATGCGGATTTTGGCTGTCCCCGGAACACAAGAGCCAACAAACCAGGAGCCCCTGAAATGCCTTGTCTATTCCGATTGTCGTACCAGCGGGGGGTTAACGTATTTCATTGTGATTTGTACCGACTACGTGAGTGTGTGTGTTTCTCTCCGTGTGTATCGGGGTCCCGGAATCGGAGTACATGTGCAACATATGCCAGGATCCTGGCCGCTGCTGCTGTGGGCTTATTATTGGTTGTTTTATTTAAATTTATGGGCAAATGTGTTTTGTCCTTTGTTCGGGAAGGGGACATTTATGCTTTTTTTTTTTTTTTTGGATTCGAATGTGTATGATATTTGGCACGTTTGTCACCTGTGCTTAATCTCGAATAAATCACTGAAAATACATTTTCTTGAACTGGTCTTATCAGCTTTGAAAGAGATTGCTCTAAACTAAAAGCGGTAATCTATTTCTACGTGGACTCTTCTGTAACGTCAAAAACTCAATCGATTTCTCCCAACAATCCAATGTAATCCTTACGTATGGAACGCTACAACACCGGTCCCGGTCATCACATCCCATTTTCTTCAACAAAAGGGAATAAAAGTTTTCCAAGCTACAACAACATTTTCCGTCCATTTTCACCAGAAAACACGGACAAGAAGTGGGTGAAAAAATCTCCTCTCCTGATAAAGCGTGGCTTTGTCCAACCAGAGAAGAAATTCCAACGAAAAGAAGCGAAATCAATTCCCAGAGCGCGTTCCGTCGTTGTCAGAAAATCCCATCATTCTCCAGCTCCGACCAGGGCTATCAGCAACAGGAGTGCCCATTGCAGGACGTTGCTGGCAAAATAATAGCCCTTTAAAGTTTAAACACAGCTCCCACTCCCTGAATCCGATGGAAAAGCTCAGAGCACACAGAGGAAATCTCGCTTTTATGGTTATGGACAGTACGATTTTTCTCCGGGTTTCGAGCTGAAAACGAGGGATTTGGAAATTGCTTATCTGGATGTGGACAATCATCATCTCTGGTGTGGAAGGCGAACCAGCATTTGCGAAACGTAATGTATTGTTGCGAAATTTTAAAATCGATGTCATTTCGAAGCGAATGTCTGCGCATTCGAGAGGACCATTATCTGTGAATTGAATTTAGGAATGGTTTTGCAGATTAGATAACGAATGGTTGAAATGGTCGTTTGTTTGCTCAAGTCTTGAATGTGCTACGTTTGAAATAGATTTAGAACATTAAATCAATGGAAAGCAGATCCGTCAATAACAGAGTAGCAGCTCATTGCTCATGCTCATGCTCATGCTCATGCTCATGCTCATGCTCATGCTCATGCTCATGCTCATGCTCATGCTCATGCTCATGCTCATGCTCATGCTCATGCTCATGCTCATGCTCATGCTCATGCTCATGCTCATGCTCATGCTCATGCTCATGCTCATGCTCATGCTCATGCTCATGCTCATGCTCATGCTCATGCTCATGCTCATGCTCATGCTCATGCTCATGCTCATGCTCACACTCATGCTCATGCTCATGCTCATGCTCATGCTCATGCTCATGCTCATGCTCATGGTAATAATTCAAAGAATAGATAAAACGTTACTACTAAAAAAGCATTGCTAAATAAATGCATTTATATCAAAATATTATTCTCTGAACTTAATCACTGGCAAAGGATAAACGCAAAGAGCACGATTAAAATACTTCTCATAAACTCTAAATGCCAGGATTTTCACAAGAATTTAATTTTTAGTTAAGTTAGTACAACCAAATTTGAATGTTTATTAACATTACAATTAGTAATTCTCCACGAAATCAGCCGATTTCAAGACATTCTTATTTTTGTATTATTTCTAGGTTTTTTTTTTTTTTTTGAAAAGGTCCAATAAACCAAATTTCTCGTTTTTGCTTTTTGGGTGTTTTTGAAACCGCCTTGAGTCAGGGGTATTTAAAAACATCCAAAAAGCTACAATTTGAAATTTGGTTTATTGGACCTTTTATTAAAAAAAACTCCAGATTCGTTTTATTTGACTCATACAAGGTAGAGAGCCTATATGGAAATGGGAACCACGAACAAACACTTGACAAAGTGTTCTAATTTCATGGTACGTTTTTCAAAGTCGTACCATGGGATTTGAACACTTTGTTCGAGGTTCTAATATTCATGAACGCTTGTTCACGATTTTGGGAACTCTTTTTTCTCCGTGTGGAAGGGCGAAAAGTCACTCTCAGAATTCCAATCGAACTGTAAAATCGGGGTTCCAATCGATTAACAAGATCATGCAAGAACAAGGTTGGAATCAATTTTCTGATCAAATTGTTATCTTTGGCAAAGATTTAGATATTGATTTGCAATTTCTAAATTATCTGATGTTTTAAAACCCACAGAGATTATGGACCATATAATTGCCGAATTAATTTTTGAAAACAAGAATCTCAGAAATAGAAGTTTTAACATCCTGAATAACTCTTGGAAAAAGGCTGAACATTCAATATTACGGCTTTTTAAATGCCATTTTAAAATTGAGTGCTGTTTGGGTGACACTTCAAAAGAATCAATTGAAGTGATTCTTTATTTTTTAGTCGCTGTAGCTCAGGGCTTATCAGGATTATATAGAAAATTTGATTCTTATCAAATATATATATTTTTAGAAATGAACACTCATAGACAGCTTTTTAAATCTAAAAATTATTTGTTTTTTTTTTGTGTTTAACTACAATCAAACTTTAGGAGCATTTATTTCAGACACTGCAAAATTTTTCAAAATTTATGTAAGATATTTTTTATTTTCAAATTTTGAGCAATAATTATATTGATCCTTGCATTGCACTATGGGCCATCTCCATACAAACAGGCGGCCAAATTATTTTTTTGCTTTTTAAATGTTTTTTCCATACAAATTTGGGTAATTTTATGGTATTGAAATGATATACGTCGTTTTTTATGACTTTTCATGTTTTTCAATAGTTGATTGTTTATAATAAATAGTCTTTTCATATATTTGCAAGTACGACAGAATTGCGTATACATTGTATTGCAAATTTATATTATTAAATTATGGATAAGCTAATACATCGCCACTTTAAGGACACAACCCCTCCCTCCTCTTTATTTCACCCCTCCCCCCCTCCCCTCCTCCCCTACAACAAAATTTTGTTTAGCGTAATAAATGCATTTTAAGTCAATTATTTATTATTTACTGCTGTGTGTTTCTTTTTGTGAGTCCATGCCATGTAATTTGAGACCCATTACGGGGGGGGGCACCCTTACGGGCATAAATTGCGAAAATTTTAATTGTTAAATCAAATAAGGGACCATTCATAAACCACGTGGACACTTTTTTGGTAATCTCGAACCCCCCCCCCCCCTCGTGGACAATTGTCCATACAAAAAAAATCTTTTTTGTATGGAGCATGGACAATCGCCATACCCCCCCCCCTCAAGTGTCCACGTGGTTTATGGATGATCCCTAACAGAAAAATTAATTTTATTTAAAATATTAATTATGAAGTAAAACGATAAAATACAAAACATATTCTTACTAATCCTAATGTTCTTGTTCATGGAAATTCATTTGATTTTAGAGTTTCTGACGGCTTTAGGATATGTTAAAGGTACTTTTTATGATGTTTTGTACTAACCAACATAGAACATAAATGTGGATCAGTTTCATGGATTGATCGCAGAAATTCATCATTCTAAGTCTTTATTTTGCTGAATACTTTTTTCGGTATAAATCTGAGATTCTCCAGTTTCGCTTGAGAAACTTCGGTACGAATACCTTATATTGACTAAGGTACTCAATTTTAAATATAGGCAACAGAAAATTCCAAAAAAGTCATTTCGAACTTCTTGAAACCAGGTATTGATTTTTGAAGCGACGATGCCCACGAAGTAGGTAGCAAAGCAAGTGAAATAAACGGGCGCATGCAGCAAATTTTGATAAAACGTAAATGTTCAAAATGGCATATCTCCGAAAACGCAAAAAATCGCAGGCTGGAAATTTCAGCAATGTTAGATTATAATCCAATCTTTCAAGTGATCTTAGTTTCATGTTTAGCATCAGTTAGCAAAAAAAAGTACTCGATTAACAAACACAAAAAAATAAGTTTTGACAAAAAAATGCTCTAGTTATTCGATGAAAACTTCAGTTTTTGGTTTGCAAACAACATTTTATCTATTAATAGTTTCAAAGCTTATCTCATTACCTTTCCAACGATGTATAATTGTCCTAATAAAATATTTAAAATGGCTGGACTATGTTAAAATTAAACAATCAGCCTTTTATACGAAAAACGCTAGTTTTTTACTCCATTTTTTGACTTTCAGCTTGCGTATCTCCGTAATGAACAAACTTAGAGCTTTGAAAGTTTGGATTTTTCTTAGTTGGAATGTTTACTTTCGAGAAAAAAAAATACCAAAAAATATTTAGAGAAGGTCACTTTTTTGAAACTTGGCCACCCAATGTACCATAGTGCATTGTAACTTGGATTTGGCCCGCACTTTTCTCTCGCACTTTTGACAAAAAAATTTCCAAAAACTAGACAACCAATAGTTGTTTATTTACATTTCCAGTCGCAGTTTCCACCAAACTGGACATTCGCACTTTAAAATTGCGATTGACAAGTGAGCAACATCGGCTCACTTTGATCATTTTTTGGCACAGTTTGACAAGTCGCAGTAGTGCGATCGATAGCAATAATTTAGTGCGAAGTCCAAGTTAGTGAGAATTGCGAAATATTTTACTTTATTTTTTTCAAAAAAAAGGTAAAATACGGAAAAATACGAAAAGTTGTTCATTTTTTTCAAATAAGTTAAGTAAAGTAAATAAGCCTCTCAAAAAAGTTGGAACGGAAACTTCAACTTGCTGGTTCTCGGATATAACTCAACCAATCGGGACGATTCTTGTTTCCAGTGATTTGTAAGAATGTCTAGATGCTCCTTAAAATATGGAGTACCGTAAACTGTCGTCAATCAGGACACATGGGGCGAATTGGGATTGCAATTTTAACCATGATGGAGCACAATATTTTGATTTTTCTAGTTGGTTTCGGTTAGAACAGACTCAGGCCAACAAAATGTGTACATCCATTTCCAAATTTAAATGCTCTAAAAACTGCTGTCCCTATTCAGACTGTAGTCCCGATTCACCCCAGATTTCGGTACTTGATTTGAAAAAATCTGTAATTTCTGCGACCGAAAACTTCGTTTCAACTTTTTTTTTCAACAACTGCCTAAGCGGTTCGTTTTGGCAATAAAAAAAAAGTTGGAACGATATTTTTGATCGCAAAAATTACAGATTTTATCAAATTGAGTTCTGCAAAGTTCGAGGGTCATCTAGACATCCTAACAAATCATTAGAAAAAAGAATTGTCCCCATTGCTTGAGTTATGCCCGAGAACCACCGAGTTGAATTGACCGTTCCAACTTTTTCAAGGGTTTGGAATGTTAATTTGTATTTTTCATTTAGCAAAAAAATCTTCAACCTATCAATGCCACATCAACTATGGAAACTCAGTTAAATTCTTTTAGGTAGGACTATTCGCTGACAGTTTGAAGAAATTTTACATCATTGTATCATCTTTATTCACACATAAAATACCTAAAGATAAACCATAAATTCACCAAACAACAAAAAAGAAGGGTGTCTATTGGATATTTATTACCATGTTTCGAAACTGTCTCGCAAGTCAGCGCACTACTTTCACTATCCGGGTATCAAAATCCATGAATAAATTTCCTCCGCTAGACGACGACTGCGAAGACAACTGCTCACAAGTGAAGGGCAATAAATAAGACATTAAACTTTCTCGTTTACCCCCCTCTAAGGTTGCGCCGCGTTGATGTCTGTTGTGCCACTATTAGGGAAGAGATAGCTACCGTTGCGTTTGATTTATGCGAGCAACTTATGCTACACCTTGGGTGATGACCGGGAACTCCTTGCTGCATATCGGGGAAATGCAGCGAATTACGTGCGTAATTTATTTATTGACTTTTTCGCACTCCGGACCTTTTTTTGCATACACCTTTTTATGTGTGTTATACTTGTGCACACGCAGGTAAGCTCCGGTTGTCTATTGAAAGGTAATAAAGATGATTTAAAGTGCCTTTGCGTAATACCTCTCTCTCTTCGGGCTCACGGTTGATGCCTCCGATGAATAGCAATTCACGAAGGTCCGGAATCCCAGCAGCACCAGTAGTGATAGTTGTTGACTTTGCGATTTCAATTTTACGGATTGTTGAGCCGGAATGGTTCTTCCCCGGCAGGTATTTACACTAACCCCTCGGTAGCTCGGTATCGTCGCTTGGTCTCCGACATGGCCCGGTTGTCGTCGTCTAGCCGAGCATTGTTGACAGAAGCATATTGTTCTGCCGCCTGTGTATGAGGCCTTCCGGGCGACTCCCGGATTGCCGGGATGGTTGTCAGGGATTGTGGGAGGATGTTGAGAGTGGCTTGGTCTGGTAGAAAGGATTCACAGATGGATGCGCAGCTTCACGCACTTGGGTGAAGTTTGTGTCGGGACTAGTTTGTGTGTGTGTGGCAATATGGAGAGATACGGTTCGTTGGATGATAAAACATGATTTAATATTAATTTAGAGTACATATTCCTAGCATACGAGTGACTATAATATGAATGAAAGCCACAAGGTATTTGGAATTTGGTAGAAAATCAACTTTATGTTTTAAAACTCATTTAATTTTGATTTTTCTTTTTCAATCAGATTTAAATCAATGAATCATGTGAACCTGAAATTCCCACAATTTTAGAGTACATGACAGAAGTCTTAAGTACAAGCCAAGTTTCCACTGACTCCAACAGTAACTTCTATACAAACTTACCAAATAAAATCATTTCTTGATAATTCGTTCCTTGAGATTCTTCGAAGCATATTTATTTGTTTTATCATATATTTATGTTTTTTAATCTGACTCAAGAAATGAGGACTTAATCAGGTAAGATTCATGATATATTAATATTATTCACTTTATGCAAAGTTGGTACATATTAGCAAATAGCACTTCGACAAATAGCTGTCGAATGAGTGTAACTATAAAACGTATTTTTTGCCTTCCTCACTGAGGTAAGGCTATAATCCTGCTCTAAAAATGAACTTTTTAACCAAAGCTCGAAGACCCACCTTCATATATACATATCGACTCAGAATCGAAAACTGAACAAATGTCTGTGTGTGTGTATGTGTGTGTGTGTGTATGTGTGTGTGTGTGTATGTATGTATGTGTTCAAAAATCTAGCCAAGTTTTCTCAGCACTGTCTGAACCGATTTTGATCGAACCAGTTGCATTCGACTTGGTTTAAGGTCCCATACATCGCTATTGAATTGTTTGAAGTTTCGATAAGTAGTTCAAAAGTTATGTATAAAAATGTTTTTTCACATATATCCGGATCTCAATTATATGCATGTAAACGATGTCCGGATCCATCATCCAACCCATCGTTGGTTAGGTAATCAAAAGACCTTTCCAACAAGTCCACAACATCGAAGATCTGGTAACCCTGTCTCGAGTTATGACCACTTAAGTGATAATTATGTACTTTTTTGAAACCGGATCTCACTTGAATGCATGTAAACGATGTCCGGATCCATCATCCGACCCATCGTTGGTTAGGTAATCAAGAGACCTTTCCAACGAGTCCACATAATTAAAGATCTGGCAACCCTGTCTCGAGTTATGACCACTTAAGTGATATTTATGTACTTTTTTTAAGCCGGATCTCACTTAAATGTATGTAAACGATGTCCGGAACCATCATACGACCTATCGTTGGTTAGGTAATCAAGAGACCTTTCCAACGAGTCCACAAAATTGAAAATCTGGCAACCCTGTCCCGAGTTATGACCACTTAAGTGATATTTATGTACTTTTTTGAAGCCGGATCTCACTTAAATGTATGTAAACGATATCCAGATCCATTATCTGACCCATCGTTGGTTAGGTAATCGAGAGACGTTTCCAACAAGTACACAACATTGAAGATCTGGCAAACCTGCCTCGAGTTATGACCACTTAAGTGATATTTATTTATTTTTTTTTGAAGCCGGATCTCACTTAAATGCATGTAAACGATGTCGGGAACCATCATCCGACCCATCGTTGGTTAGGCAATCAAGAGACCTTTCCAACGAGTCCACGTTATTGTAAATCGGGCAACCCTGTCTCGAGTTATGACATCTTAAGTTATATCTGTGTACTTATTTTTCTGGACCTAAAAAAATAACTGAAATATGTGTCCAAACCACTCATATTACCCATTGTTGGTAAAAAGTGAGGAAGGCATCAACCACATAGGTGGATTAAGTTAGTTTTTTTTAGCTTTTTTACTATTTTTTCAGATACATCCATTTAAATTTGTCTTGACAACTTAGAACGTTTTTAGATCAGGCGATTTCTCATTTTATTTCCAATTTCTATCCCCCCACCGTGTCAAAATCATCCCAAAAACATATTGTTTACCAAAATCGAAATTCTCACTAAGCTCTTTTAAAATGTATTGTGAACTGTTCAGAATACATTGTATATCGCTTATTTATGTATTTTAAATAAAAAAAAACTTCAATTTTCAAAAAAAAAATCGAAGTTTCTCGTCGTTTCAACCAATTTTATTACTAGGGCTTTTAGAGATGAAATACCTGAAGATATAAAAATTTAGCATATAATCTGAAAATGTCGTATGGAATTTTAAAATGTCGCTCCGACTGTGTCTTGACCTCAAAGATTACGTTTCAAAATATGTTTATCATATTCCTCGGAAATTTAACGTACTCGAAAATTGGAGGAGGTTTTTAACAGGATTCCGAGATATGATTTTTTTTCGCAAAAATAACGAAAACAGGGAAAAAATCAAGGTTTTTCACTAAAACTGCAAAAGAACTTTAAATGACTTACACTGTATTAAGTGCCAACATTGCATTTTTTCGTTACGACATTTTAATTCCATGAAAATCATTTGCGTTTTAGAAAGCTGAAATCGGTTGAAACGACCAAAAGTTATTATTTTTAGAAAAATGTGTTTTTTTCGAAATTGCCAAACAAAAACACTGGATTAATTATTTCGGTTTCAAAATTTCGAAAATCAGACTTGAAATTTGAAATCGGCCATAGCCGAGAGACAAAACTTTCAAAAATATTAGCACCAACTTTAGCTCATTTAAACACTTTTTCTACTTAATTTGTTTTTCATGAAATTCGACAAATGTTTTATCGAATTATCTATTTATTTCCCATAAACGCATAATTTTTGCTTTTACAATTTTGCTGAATACATTTTTTGGGATTTTTTTCATTTAATTCTTCACAGTATCAGAACTGATACAGGCCATTATGGAAAGGGTAAACTAATTCAATTCGATTATTCAAATTTACCGTTGAAAATCAGCTAAGAGTAGTTGATGCAACAAATTTCAAGAAAATACTTTTTCAGGACGAAAGCATGACAATTTGGTTTCGCCAAAACTTTATGGTAAAAAGAGCAATTTGTTCCGAATAACTTTGAAAATGTCGAAATTTCACTCAAAGCAAGTATGTGATAATGACCAGTTCAATTCATGAGAATTTCTTCTATTTTCTCTTGAGACATTTTTGATAACAAACATTATAATTATGATGGAATTCTTAGAATTCTATCATTTCTTGTTCAAACACATAGACTCCAATTAATCTCAGAAAATTCCAAGAAAGATAAACACCCGCAAAAGCGACTCCAAACACTCCAACATGATACCAGAATCCTTCCCCTCCGAAAACATTCCAACAATCCCTCGCACATATTCTATAAATACTTGATGAGATTTGTAAACAGATTGTTTCTAGAGGGTTACACCATCCTCTGGATTGCTCTCATTTTGCAAACCCCCGACCCCATCATAGAGTCTTCCCCAGCGGCAATTCCATGAGATGATCACATTATTATGTTGTCGTCGGAGGAAATGTCTCCACCCCCGCACACCGGGATGCCCCTTATTTCTATGGTGATGTGCTGAACCACTTGCTTGTCTTACATGTTCTCTCTCTGTACTCGGTGTGGCACATGAGACGGCGCGCAGATGCGGCACTTATCACCACAGATAAATGAACAATTTTTTTTATTGAGTTTGAACATTTTTGAAATATCTCAAAATTAGATTGAGATATGGATTGAGAGTGATTTCAAAAGACTGTACTAAACCATTATAATATAATAAGATTACACAACTCGACATTTTTTTAAGTTGACGTTAGTAAACGCTTCAGTATAGTCGTGGTATGATAGATTTGGGCTCTCTGAACACACTTCAATCGACATAATTGAATGTAAGAGAATTTCCATCCAATAATTAAAACTTAAATTTCGAATATAAATGCTCTAGAATCATTTTAAGCAACCCTGCTGGGGAAGCTTAGGGTACCTAAATCCATCATACCTTGAAGAAACTAAAGCGTTTACTGATGTCAACTTTAACACTGTCAATTTGTGTTATTTGTTGTCGCCAATACGGAATGAAGTTCGATTGCCCTGATTCAGTTTGGTTCAAACTCGATAAAAACTAGATTTTCTTCCAAGTCTCCCTGTCTATGACCCCGCTCACATTACGTAATGTTGTGGGTGCCCAACTTCTGTCAGCAAACCCCCGATGGAAAAACACAACCAACAAGAGAGCAATCCCCGAGATCTAGTGCGCGCAAAGTAGAAGTGTCTCTCCTCTTGACATCCAGCACTCCAAAAGAGGTCGGAAGTGGGTTCCCCCGTCACTCCCCCTAAATCACCCCCTGCTCGACCGACCTTTTGTTTGTCCTATCAGCGGGGGACATGATACGCCACCCTCCAAATCTGTGTTCTGCGGTTTGGCCCGACATTGTTCTTCTTCTTCCGCAGGCCATTACGACGACGGAGAGAAGTGATCTCATTAAAAATGTATGCAATTTTGGCCGCACAGCAAACAGCTGGAGGAGGAGGGGGAGGAGTAGGTAGAGGGAGGTTGGACGGCGCCTACCGGGGCCTGTTGGACCGATGTAAACAGCCCCGGGAGTGTTTGCGGAATGATGCTCATTGGATGCCGACCGTTGGGCTGGATTGGGTGGGATGCAAACATCATCAGGGATGCTGAATGGGTTTTGTCGGATGAGGGGTTTTTTTCTGGGAGTTTTTCGAAGGTTGGGATTGAAAAGTTTTGATTAGTCAAAAGTTTTGAATTCAAGGATTTTGAACAATTTTTTCATCATGATAATTTTACCCATTTTTCTGCAGAGGAAACCTTCCAACAAGACTAGGAAACGTTTACGCTTATCGTTAAATCCGAATCTCCACCCTCAAAACGGAAGAAGGAGGTACCCGAGGATAGACTAAAGATTGTGCACAAGTGGTTCGAAAAATTCCCCGAAAATTCCTTTTCCCAATCCTAAGACCACGATTCACCTTTACTTTTCAACTTCACGAAGACGAAGACGATTTCGATGGCGCCTAAGCCTAAATGGTTGGCACCTTCTAGCCCAGCAGCAGGTCAGAATGACTCCTTCCTGAGTGGAGTCGTTGGGGTGGTAATAGATTACGATCCAAGCGACGAAAACGACGTCGGAGGCCCTCCATCCTATCAATCCAGTCCATGTCTTGGCTGTGCAGTTGCTCTTTTTTTATTAGTCGTTTTCGGAACTTCAAGAATGGGGGGGACCCCTCGACAGCAACATAAAAATAGATTATGGTAATGCAAAGGGATTGCATGTATTAGCTCTATTTAGGCTCGACAGCCAGCCAAAAGGTGAAAAAATCCACTATTAACATAATACAAGTTGGACGTTCCTAACAATCCCTTAACATACCCGAAGGGATGAGCCGTGTCTTCTAGGAGGTAGATTCACCTCACCTTTAATCGAGTCCATTCCGATTCAAATGGTTTGTTGAGGTGACACGGTTCGGAGACAATTTTCGAGTGAGTCAATTCGGAAGCAGTTACTATCGTGTTAAAAAGGGGTCGAAATGAAGTTGTTGGCACCAAGGAAGGGTGAGGCAAGAGATAATCCTTTCAGACAGTAGCGTATCATAAACACATCCCGAGCACAATTGGATTTGAATTTAAAGTGATAAATCTGTTTTCAGTCGATGAGAATCGGAAAGTGTCGCGCACACAGAGCGGAAAATATGAATAATAAATTCAATTATGCAGGGGATGTTTTAGATTGTTGTAGAGGATTTGCTGCAGAGAGTAAACTAGAGTGATTTTGATACGGGGATTTAAAAGACACAATGGTTGATCATGATCGGTGCTCTACAAAGTTTGTGATATATTCTATTTGAAATAAAGATTAACTACTTTTTTCAAATTGCATTTATATAGATTTTTGTCGTTGAAATGACATTGAGTTTAGATTAAATTAACGCTATATTCTGCAATTCATGAATTGATTTAAACCTGACTTTAACGTGAATAATAAATTGAAAACCGTACAACAAACAAAACGGTGGCACCTGATAATTAATTTTCTCACCAGGTGGTCGTCCAAACTCTCAAAGTGTCATCTTCAGCGCAAAAAGAGCTCTCATATTTGGATGTTTTTGCTTCAGTCTCCCACATTTCCCCAACTCTCCAACCTCGAAACAAAATTAACAAAGTAATAAATCTGTTGTGACACCTCCCAATGATCTCACCACCAGGAAAAAACGACCCTGCCAAAGTTCACACCAGATTCCAAGGAATTGATTATCATGTTTTACAAACATAAAATTTTCCCCGGCAAACCAACCAAGCAAACCTCCCTCCTCCTCCAGCCAACGGAACTTCAAATTGTGCTACATCCTGGCACAGGATGTTTCCAGCAAATTCCTCCAGCATCGTCCTTCCCGGCAAAAACTGCTTGTCAACTGTCAGAAACATCCAGCTACTCAAACTCTGCGCCAAAAACCTGCTTCCAACGAGGAAGAAGATGCTACTCCCAACAAAATCAGCAAGCAGGATTTTTCATAATTTATTTCCCATTTTCAATTTTCCCCCAGGATGTCTGTTTTTTCATCATCGCCCCATCATCAACATCATCTTCGACCTCCTCCCCCACCCAAAAACATAATAGCAGTAGCGAAAGCAGGGATTTTCTACTCAAAGACAAGTGTGAAAATTGAAAAATCACTTTTCCGATCTGGTTCTACCACCCTTCGATGACGATGGTGAAAAAAGGGAAGGATTTTTCTCACCCAGTCTCCCACGACGGCGACCCTACCCTATTCTCTTTTGGGAAAGGATGGTGAGATGCTTCTTTACATCCTTACATCAATAGCAATAGAGATACAGACACACAGCACAAGTGATCACTCTTGCTGGGGCCCCTTTTTTTCGACGTTGTCTGATTTTTGCTACGGAAAATTGCTGCCGAGTTCAAAGTCAAGTGCCGGGTGAAGATAGCCTCAGCAAGTCAAAGGGCGATTGTTTGCAATTGTAGCAGACTAGGGTGATATTGAAGAAATAAATATAGAAATCATGATACTATCTATAAAAAGAATAATGTTAATTTCTGGATAAAATTATTAGGATAAAAAATAACTTTCAAATTTTAAAGATTTGTTTTCCACAATCCAAAAACATTGAAACCATTATCTTAACAAATGAGCACATAATCAAGAATAACATTACTTATTCTCATAAAAAATAGAAAACCATCAAAAACTACACCCATAATTCAGACTCGAGAGAATCGTTCCCCCAAAATTTATTGAGGGCTTAGTGCCAAAATCGAAAGAATAATGCTACCAACTCACACCATCATAACAAATGTGTTCATTCGCTATTTGGAACAGTAAATCTCATACAAATGTTATACATTGACATCTGATCACTCCTTTGGCACCAAAGGAGACGACACTTTTGGTTTTTGTTTTGACGGATGATTTTTTTTTTTGTAAATGAACCTCGAGGGAATAGTTCTTTCGTCGATTTCGAGCTGTTCTCTCGACTCGAGGCCATTATTCTCTCGGACAGCGCTGCCCAGTTTTGGGTGTAAATAAAATTTTAAATAACCGTTTTGTAGATTTTTCAAGGAAAAATCTTTCATGGTAAAATTGAAAATAAACTCAATTAAATTACAAAAAAACAGTTTTATATTTTTATTTAAAAGATATTTTACTAATTTAAATCAATTAATTAATACAAACAAAAAAAAATTGCTAAACATCAAACCAGCATATATTTTTTATGTTTCTTTTGCAAACAAAAATAGAAAATTTAAAAAAATACTTATTCCTCATTTTATTGACGTGAGCAGGGTTCAGAATGTTGCAAAAAATAGCCTCACAAAAAATTTTACTCATTTTAAATTTTTACCACGAAATTCCAAAAAATCCATTTATAAGATTTTCAAAGTTTTGATAAATGTTTTACGGGACCTAAAATGACATCTTTTGAGTTAAAGTTTGGAGTTTTCAGTGGAGCTTCTTTCGTTCCTGAGATACAGCCAGAATATACAGACACAATAAAATTGTGCACCAATACAGCACTAAATTTTAAATTAACGATATCTTGGAAACTAATGGTCCAATTTTCAATGTCAAAAAATAAATCAATATTGTAATTTTCTGATCTGCTAAAATCAATATTTTGAACTCATGACTAACTTTTCAAAAGGTCTTTTGACATCGAGGGATCAGATAATTTCACGAACATTTCATTTATTGGCATTGGATATCAGACCATTTTCAGAGATTTTCACATTTGAAAATTAATTGCAGATTGGGTGATACATATTTGAAAAACTTCAATTAATTTTTTCTCAGCATCAATAAGAACAATCTTTAATAATAATAAGAGGTATTTTTGAGAAAATTCTCGGATTATCGAAATTTTCTTTTTTCAGAAATAGGCAGCTACTGGAATTTTTTAAAATTCTCAAAATTGATGATTTTTTTCTCAAAATTGAATGAATGTACCGATAGAAAAAAAAGATGAATTCAATCCCAAGGCAGATTTTCAAATACCTATTTACATACAATACCATTTTTTTCAAAAGAGCTCAATAGGGCATAGGAAAGCTCCATCACTATTTTTGCCAAAAACAACAAAAAATAAAATTTTCACGGAATCATCCAATTTTTTGAGATTTTTAAGTATAGTTATATCTAAATTTCTACTGGAATTTAAATAACTTTTAAATTAAATTCAATTTCATTCGCCAACTTGAAATTAAAGTTTATAAAATATTCTTCAAAATCAAAAAAAAAAATATACGAAGTTTGTTTTCAAGTACATTTTTTTGGGAAAATTTGTTATATGCTTCAAAAACATTTATGAAGGGGCATCAATACTATTCAATAAAAAAGATTATAAACAATAAATTTTTCTTTGAACTTAAAATTTAGTTCAAATTATCAAAAAATGCTCAGTATTGGGACTGATTGTTAATTTACCCAAATTGTTTCAATCACCTTGCATTGTTTAATTTACGGGCTTTATCGGTAGTTTTCGGTGAAATTAAACTCACAAATTAGAAGAAAGAAATTAAACTGATAGGTGGATAGATGACTAGTGTCTTAGAAGAAGATTGAAAAGGACGGAAACTAAGTCAGCGAAAGGGCCATATGAGAAAGCGTACGTTTGTTATCAGGTCTTTTAACCTTCTAATTTGGCTGTGTACAAGTACTGAGTCGCAACCTCACCGAAAACTACCGATAAAGTCCGTAAATTATTATCAAAAAATGCGAAATTTGCTTTACAAAACAGTTTTACTTCTTGAAATCAGGTCTTATTTTTAATTTTAATATAGAAAATAAAATAATCACCAAAAAAAGATTCTGATAACCACCCTAACACAGCTCCTACAACATATTCACAGTCTAATAAAGTTGTCCCGAGGGAGAGTGACGATGATAGGTCTTTTACGCGACGACAACGGGGGAGGGCCAGAAGCAGCCCCGGATGATTTATAATGTCATAAATTATGTTATTATTTTGTAATAAAATGTTTTGTCATAAACAGACACCGACACACTCGAGCGACGAGACTGCTGATTGCAGCAGACTGATTTAAAGTTGGTGGTGTTTTCTAACGTTTGAATTTTTAAACAGTGTTTACACCGGGCCACCCGTGATTTTCCAGACAGTTTTTCACCAACTTTAACCTGGAGGTTTTCCTTGAGCAAATACAAACAACTGCTGCTGCTGCAGCAGCATCCTTTGGGTGGACTCTAAACAAGAAATTTTCCGGACTGGGATAGGGTTTCCTTTAGAAAGTCCTAGACCAGTGGCAACACACAAAAAGCGACCGTAATTTAACTTTAACTTTTCATCTAGAGGTTGGCTTCGAGGACAGATTCCCCCACGCCGCCCGGTGACACCGTGCATTATTAATAGATTTCTCGTTATTTTTGTGTCCTCTTTTGAAGCAACGGAAGGAAGTCACCTGACGACGGTTAACCGCCAATTCATGGTCGGTTTTGGATGGGTGAAAATTCAATTAATGGGACCAGGACAAAAGGTTCCTCCTCTGGGAGGTTGGTGAACTGTTCTGGGAGTTGAAAGGATTCATCATTATTGTAATTTCCAGGGAATGGATCCAATTTTATAATTTCAGAATTGATTAACTCAACTTTATCTGGCATTACATAGATTTCCTTTGATCTGACCAATTGTCACTTCCAGGTTCACACGTCCTGTGACCGTCCCGCCGAGAGCAACACACCCATCAATCAACACTTCGAGGACGGTTCCCACCGTGAAGCCCCCACACAGTTCGATTGAGCCACTTTCCAAAAGCGATTATCACGTATCACGCCTCCCTTCCCGGGAACATACACACATTTTAAACCGTCCACAGTCAGGATACTTCAAAGGACGCTGCACACGCTGCAGGGTAAAAATAACCCCCTTTCCACGTAGGTTCCACGTGTCCCACTGTGAGGTACAAGTGGTCACACAACACCCTCCCCGACAAGCCGCCTAGTCGTTCGTCCTCAATCAACGGCGAATTTACAATCAATATGTCACGACACGAGAGGCGTCCAGAAATCACTTTGATGATCTTCACCAACCGTCCACGAACCGTATACCTACAGGATTCGGTTCGATTCGTATGCCGATTGACCGTTGCTTTGTCAGCGCCAGTCAGCAGTCGCAGTCCTTCGATCTCCAGCTGGGAAAATTAACTCACTCGATGATAAAAGGGAAACACACTCGTTCGGTTTGGCACCTCCAATAGAGCAATTTCCGTCCCTCGTAGACACTGTTGATGACACTTACCTGAAGGAGAAGAGAAAGAAAAGAAGAATCCAAAATCAGAAATCAGTTGAAACAAATTGTGCCAATCGATTTTGGAAATTCACAAACCAGGTGAAATCAATTCGGAACCGGTAGGCCACAAATTAACCCCTTTCCCAAAAAAAAAAGAAACCAAAAATAAGAAATATAATTAATTCAAGATTCATGTCCTTCAGGCGCAGCGAAAGATTCTCACGATTGAACCCTTTCCAAAAAAAGCAAGCATCGGATCGAACAATCGATTGCTAATCGAAATCGAACGGATTTACCTTCATTTTTCGAAAAAAGAAAAAGAAAATCTTCACCCCTTCTTTGCTTGTGGCTGGATTATTGTTTCCACTGAAAGGGATGGTTTCGATTTTGAAAAATGTAAGATTCGGTTTCCCCCTCTGTTTTTCAATTCTGCATCGCAGCGAATGCAAACTGAAGGAATTTTGCGCGTGTAGTTTGCCCTCGGGGATTAAACAACTGGTGTGAAGTTTTTGTCGTGTCATGTTGAAGTCGTGACATTCGTTTTTGAAAATTACAAACAAGATAATCAACAAAATTAAATCATATGAATAATTTCTGAAAATTACATGAAAATTTGATATGGTTTGTTTTAAAATTCGTAGCTGGAATGTTTTAAAATTCGTAGCTGAAAACTTCTTGATTTTGCAATTAATTCTTTTGAAAATCAACAACTGAGTACTTCTTTACACTCTCGCAGATCAACATTATCGACCTCATTATTTTTTTCCATATAAGTCTCCATGCAATTTTGAGCAAAATGGGCATATGAGTGTGAGTATTTTTTTTTCTGGTATTCCAAGGGTATTCAAATATCTTTTGAATAATCTAAAAACCTAAACAACAATCGAAAAAATCGAAAATATTGTCAAACAAAAATTTCAAAAACCATTTTTAAATGGAAAATCAAATCAGCAATCAAAAATGACTTTACACAATTTTCGATAAAAATCAATGAAATTTTTCAAATTATAGACATTTTAGGTGGATTTTTTCAATGTTAAGTTTTTTTCTTCACGTTTTAAGAATACTTAATAAAGGAAAAGCACTCCTGTAAAAAATATTTTCGAAGAGCTGAGAATTTTCATTTTTATTTATTATGAGATTATTGTTAATGAGATACAGCCTCTTAAATCAAATTTATTAAATTAGTGGAAATTTTCTGCTGGTTTCTCAAAAAATTTAAATTTAAAAATCTGACCAATCATATGGAAATAACTTTTATAAGTTTTTAAGATTTTTCTAAACGTCACTTTTATTCTAATAAAATTCATTTTTTTTTTTTTTTTAGGAAATAGCAGAAAATTTCACAATAATTCCAATATTAAAAAAAATGGTAACAATAAAATAACGTATCAGGAAAAACACTGAATGAAATATTGAATAAGGATTAGTTTAATAAAAGAAGCAACACAATTAAATGAACAAATAAATTTCTTTTGTGCATAATTTTACCCAAATTAATGCAGGAAAAAAAGTCAAGGGAAATGACACTTCTCCAACTTAATTTTCATCAGTCTTTATGTGAAATTGCACTTTTCCATCTATTTCTGTACCGTAAACTGGGGTGGCTTTGATAGCCCGGGGTGACTTTGATAGGTTTTTCAAATGTCCGTCAAATTAATATCTAAACATTATTGAGAATTTTGAGTATATAAGCATTAAGCTTACATTCTAACATATATGCAAAAATGTGACTGTTACATTGGATATATAAAAATTGGTGGCCAAATCAAATTTCTATCAATGTCACCCCGGGCTATCAAAGTCACCACAGTTTACGGTAACTTAGTTTATTTTTATGTTACTTAATTAATTAATTTTTATGTAACTTTACTTCTTGGGGAAGAAGTGAATTGAAAGACAAAATTTCTTATTTTAAGCAAAATTTGAAGTAAAAGCTATCAGAAAACGATTTGAATATAAGGGATTAAGGGATTTTACATCAAAAGTTATTGAAAATTTCATCGACTAGGTGAACTTCTTCTTCTTACTGAGTACTGTAATGAAAAATACAAAATTCAAAATTTGTAAATATAGTCATTTGGAGTGAATCGGGACTATATTTTGATATTTTTGACAGGTTTCGAATAGAATAGACACACAGTAAAAAATTGTGTAAATTTGGAAAGTGTAATTTTGGAAGGTTGAATATTACCTTTTTCATGATGTAATTTTACCTCAATTACGAATGAAAAAACGACTTTACACCAGAATACTAGTAAAATCATACTTTTTCAGAGTTAAACTAAAAAAAAATCTGACATAGAAGATGTTCTACTTCCCAGATGTAATATTACCAAGATTTTTTTTCTGTGCACAGAACAACAAAAATAGTGGAAATATCTGAATTTCATGTTATGAAGTTCTCTAAAAACTGCTGTTCCTATCCAGACTGTAGCCTCGATTCACCCCAGTTGACGGTTGTTTAAAAGTTAGTAAAAATGTAAAAATAAACATTATAGGTACAATGTATTGTCAAATATTCACACTCATTTTTTTTTACTTTTTTCCATGATCTAATTTTTCATGTACAGAAATTGTTTTATTCCCACACAGTAAATAAAATGAGCAAATTTGGAAGGTTTTATTCAAGAAGGTAATTTTACCTCAATTTAGACTGAAAAAGTGACATTACATTAGAAAAGTGGTGAACACATATTCAGAGGTAAAATTACACATTTAAAGAGTACCCCTTTTCAGATGTAATATTACCATGATTTTTTTACTGTGCAAAATTAAAAAAAAAATGAAACAAAAAATAATAAATTTAATAAAAAAGGAGTCAGAGGGATTGAATGCAAAAAACAGAATCACAGCAAAATGATGACTTTTGTAGATGAACTTGGTCATAAGCTCTCCAAGGGCCAAACACTATATTGATTTCTTTTTCAAAACTACTTTTCCAAATGGTCACCATTATTTTGATTACATGTTTGTGATAAATTGAGAGAGGATATTTTTGTATTTGCCAATTTACCAAATATTCTAAATATTAAAAATATATATTCAAAACACTTGATAAAAACTTGACTTCATATTTTCAGACCTATTAATTTGCATTTGCATTCTAAAGATTGTCTAATTTCTAATCCAATGAGATTAACAAATTGCAGCACGTTGAGCTCAAAACATCAATTTTTCTTCGAATAATCTACAACACCAGCTGATCCACTCCACATTTCCCGCCCAAAATCAATTCCCTCCGTCGACATTTGCATCACATCATCTTGAACTCGCGTCAAGGACTTTGAATCCTTATGTGATTCCTTTCTTCCTGTTAAGGGGCAATTTCGTCCAGAAAATAAGAAACTCCACTACACGAAACCCTTGCCAGCAACTCTCGTATCCTTCCGAATCGCTTCACATTCAGCCAGAACAATACCACGGGACACGAATATGTATGTTTGCTTGCCCTCAACAACCTCCCCGCACAAGAAGTCGGCATTTTTTTTTTTCCTTTTCCGATTTTCAGTTCAAAAACTAAGTTAGTATGTAGAGGAATTGCGCGCAGACAGAATGAGTACGAGTACGAAGCCGATAAACACTATAATTAACTCTGCCAGGGGTCTCGCGTAGCCTGTCCTTAAGGACCCCCGTTAAGGGAACGGAAGTCAATTTGTCCTTGAGGTGAGGGAAAATGTCAAATTCGCAAGATGCGATCCGGGAATATCGTGATGGAAAAGTTCTTGATTCTTTCTTTTTTTGTTGAGATCAAACCCATCTCATCAGATTGAAAGGTTTGAATGGCGTAGATTTTCGAACGGAATGAAATAAAAATCGAAAGCAATAACGAAGAATCCCAACGGAATTCAGAATGAGGAGTTTTGGCCAGTTTTGCCGGGAATTTCGGAAGCAGAGTGCAGTACGTGATTCGGTCACGTGACCGCACAAAGTTCTCCGGAATAATATATTAGCCGGAGTCGGATCCCCTTTGAAAATTTTAAAAGCTGAAAAAAAACTGTCAGCGATAAAATTGTGCATAACGCCGAAAAGGCATGCTCCAGATTATCTACGGTACGAGGTTCAAACCTGTCTGGAAAAAGTGTCACTCCTCCTGCCTGTGGTGGGAATCCATTAGGGCACTTGACGTTTGCAGGGACGGTTCGGATTGTGATTCAGGTCAATCGAGCCGTGTCGCACGGGGGATTCATGGCCAAAGAGCATCATTAATTTTCCTCCCCGACGGAAGGTCGGTCCCGCTCGAGCCCTAGATAGCGTGTTGGGAAAAATCAACCCTCGCGGACGATGTCCACTTTTCGGGTGATGACTTTCAAATTGAAAATTAATGCAGATTACTCGTCATTTACGCCACCGAGCTAGTCCAGTCCAATTTGACTCCCCGAAGCTCACCCGAAGAGTACAGAAAAAGAGCCATTTCCATTTCCCTAATGGTTTCATGGTGTCTCAAATGACACCCCCGTAAAAAAAACACAAACCGCGACCGCAAAGTGTCGCGTTTACGACGCGAACCTCTCCAAGTCACAGAGTCTCGTGCTCTTGGACAGCCCGTCATTGTCGTGGTCGCCGTCGGTCTTCAAATGAAATATTTATGAGAGCACTCTTGAAGTAGACGTTACTTCACACTTAAGTACCGTGCCGCATAAAGGGCCCCATTTGGCCCACACGGACTGATGGGATTATTATTCCGAACCGCTCGGTGACTCAATTATCTCAAAGTCAAAGAGTTCTGCGCGAAATCCATCTTCCGTCCAAACACGCACTCCTGACGACTTATTCTTTCTTCAGACAAAACCAACTCTAATTTAAAACTAATTTATCCTGCCATTGTTAACCCCTGTGCGTTGACACGCAAGGATTCGTGCTCGGCATTGTCTTGGACTTGGAAAACTTCTGGTTCAAAAGAGACACAATTACTTTCCTCGGGATGACGCCGCACACACATGCGTGACAAATTGATTTGGAACATCTCCCGAAAGTGTTTTGGGAAAATCCTCGACACATGTTTGTGTTCAGGTATCGACTTTTTGGGTGAAAATGTAATAAAGGTTTATTGCTTTTGGAAGGATTCGCAACCCCTTTTTTGCTACGACTTTTATAGGGGAGTTCTTATGATGAAGCAGATTGCGAAGCAGATTCACTTTAATTAACTCTTCATCTCTAATGGGAATATTGATTTTATTGAATTGTAGACTTGATTTAAGAATGAGTAAGTTTAATATTCCTTTCCTTAAAAAAAGTATTATATCGACGCTGTCATGCTTTTTGACGTTCCCAGAAAAACGCGATTTAATGACCTTGAATAAACAAAAACGAGAGCACTAAATCGACGTCGTCGTGCTATCTTGTCGCACCCGCCATTTTGACGTTCCGAGAAAAACGCGTTTTAATGTTTGACCTTGAATATACAAAAACGAGAGCACGCAATGTAAACAATAACAAATACGTTTTGTTTGGCTGACCATTCTGTGCATTGTCCCAAAGTTTGGTTGAAGTTGGTTGCTGGAGTCCCGAGTTATAATTACAAATGTTTACGGTAGTCTAGCTTGTACGTGCGACAAACGCATCCTGACTTTCCTGGCCTGAAATCCCTTTGGCCTTTTGTCGCACTTACATCAATTTTCATGGAGTGACAAGATAGCACGACAAGATTGAAACTACTTTCATATGTAAAGTGACAAAAATGCACGGAGTTTTTTCGGGTTTTGTTGAATATCTCAGGATTGAAATCGAATTTTGGGGATCTGTGAAGGTCAAAAGGTGAGGCATTGTGAGCTGCACAAAATGGCGTTCTTAACTCAATTTGGCCCAAAATGCACGTACGACAAGTTAGCACGATGGCGACGAAATGTAAACAATAACAATCACGTTTTGTTTGGTTGACCATTATGTGCATTGTCCCGAAGTTTGGATGAATTTGGTTGCTGGAGTCCCGAGTTGTAATTACAAATGTTTACGGTAGTCTAACTTGTACGTGCGTCAAACGCATTCTGACCTGAAATCCCGTTGACCAATTGTCACACATACATCAATTTTCATGGTGTGTCAAGTCAAGTTTTCGAAATTAATGGTACGTTTTTCAGTTACGTACTACGAATTTGAACACTCTGTTTGTGGTTCCGAATTTCATGAACACTTGTTCACGTTTTTTGGAACTGATTTTTCTCCGTGTAAATGTGACAAAACGTCATTTGAAACAATCCCCTTTATCCAGTCGTCGCACTTCAGGGTGTGACAAGATCGCAACTACTTTTTTAAATGAAGAGTAACAAAATAAAGTTAAATATCTCAGGATTGATATCGTAGAGTCATGCCCCGGTTTTGCACGCCTCGGTTTTGGGATTTTGGCTATATGGGAGACATTGGCTATAATCTTACTAACATCAGAAAAATATAGTGTTTTGGAATCGGGATTATGTAAGCTATCGACTGCACTTATAATTACATGAAAATTTTCACAAAAATACACAAATTGTTCCTTTAATTTGAAAATGTTATGTTTCTCGAAAAAAATACTAAAAATTTTGTGATTGTAATGAAAAACGAAACTATTGGCACTACGCCCCCCGGGGCATGGCCTTCCTCTAACGTGGGATTTCTGCTCCAGCGCCTCTGACGAGACAGGAGAAACCGGGACCGACGTTTTACTTCACCATCCGATAGAAGCTCAGTGGATAAGGCGGGAATCGAACCCACGTCTCATAGCATCATCGGGATCGGCAGCCGAAGTCGCTACCCCTGCGCCACGAGACCCAATAAGGGGTATCAAATAATTGGAATTTTACATGCTTTTCAAATGTAATATTTTTTTGTAATAATAAAAAAACAAAATAACGTATTTTTAAAAAAATACTGAAATTTTAGTTTTTAATACTATGGGTATCAAACAATTTGGATTTTTTCAAACATTTCTATAGTTATAACACAATTTTTGAGAACACCTAAATTTTTCACAAAACTACGTATTTTTGAAAAAAATACTCAAAATTAATTTTTTTTCAAAATATGGTACCAAATAATCGGATTTTTTAATACATTTTTAATGTAATAACAATATTTTTTTAAATACAAAAAAATCTCAAAACTACGTAATTCCGAAAAAATACTCATTTTTTTTCAATATGGGTATCAATGATTGGAATTTATCAAACATTTTGACTAAAGTGTCATTTTTTAATATACTTAACATTTTTCACAAAACTATATATTTAAAAAAACTCAAACTTTTATTTTTTTTACCATATGAATAGGCTTAGTGATTTTTCACGCTCGAAAATTGCAAATTTCACGGGGACCTCAATTTCAAAACACCAAATTTCACGCAAATTTCGCGGAACTTGAAAAATGTTAAAATAACTCTGAAAATCCTATGTTTAAATCACAGAAACAAATTTTTATGCTTTATTGTGTATTATTATGTAAAAAAATCTTTATTAAATTTGAATGGAATGAAAAAAATGTTATAAAATTTCTTACTATTACAAAGCTTAAAGAACAGATTTAGAAACCGAATTAGAACTCTGTATATTCAAAAATACGACACGAATGCCATTGCAATGGTAAAGTGTCTTTAATAAAACTAATAATAATAAATTTGAATGCGACAAAAAATTCTTCCAATTAAAAAAAAATCCTCCTGGTTATTGGATGGGCTCTATATACATTTTGAAACAAAATGTAGGGCACGCGTATTCTCATTTACTGAACTGCTCTTTTAATATTCGACTAACAAAGCTCAAATATTTTCGCTAATTTGTTTCTGTTATATCATTTTACATTTTATTGAATTTCATATCAAAACTAGATTTGTCCAGTCAAAATGAGTAAAATAAATTGAATTTTCTGCGTCATTTAGCCCATTAAACATATTTTTTAGGGATTTTAGCTCATTTGTCAAAAACTAAATTATAAACATTTTGCAAAAATAGTATAATTTTTAACAAAATCGAAATTTTTATTCTAAATGAGATCGTTAAACTTTAACAGGCCCAAAACTAATTTGTTATATTTTTTTAAAAATGATTCCAAAGATAAAAAAATACTCCTAATTTTATTTTGAATAAAACATAGCTTGATTCTTTTAATTTCTTTCAAAACTATACCTTACAATTAAAATAGCACTAAAATGTTGAATACAGCGAATGAAAATATTACTAAATTTTGTTAGTTTCTAAAAAACTCAAAAATCTCAACATTTCTTCAAATGGTTCATATCAACTTGACACACATATATAATCAAGCTTTTTAATTTCTTTTCTTTTTGGATGAAATATTCATTAAGTTGTTAGGCTGGTACAAATTTTATTAAAAGTTTTTGTCTCCCCCTCCCTTCGAAGTTGGCCCGAAAAATCAGGGGGGAAAAAAATATTTTTATCAAAGAACTTAAAAATTTCAATGGATCAGCTAAAATAAATTTAAAATTCATTCCCCTGCGTTTTTCATTCCATTTTTGGAATGTTTGGAATCATTTTAAGAATGTTTGAGTTGATTTAAAAATCTTTCGAATTTTTGAAAATTTTCGATGTTTGTTATCGCAAAATGTTTTTTTTTGCTTAAATTTTTGTTTTCGACAAATCTTACATTTTTTGAAAACTAATGATTGCAAAACTACTGAACTAGTGTAAAATGCATTTTAAAACGCTTTTTTCCATGCAAATGTTGAAACTATGGCTTGTTATTTCAATATTCATTTTTTTGCCCATATTTGCATTCAATGATTCGAGAAAATTGATAAATTTCACGAATTTCACGCCATCTACGAAACCGTCAAAAATCATTAACCCTATATTAGTAATAAAACCAGGGTATTCACTCGCTTAATTCTACAGTAGTTCATAACATTATTTTTATTCCTTTTTAAGTTTGATAAGTTATTTCATGAAAAATCGTTACATTTTCACACAAACATAAAATTTCACGGGATTTCGCGGAAAAAGCCAAATTTCGCGGATTTCACGCTATCCGCGAAATCGTGAAATTTCACTAACCCTACATATGAATATCAAACGATCGCGATTTTTTCATACATTTCAAAAGCTGTAACACACTTTTTTGAAAATTCTCAAATTTTGCACAAAACTACGTATTTTTGAAAAAATGCTCAAAATTTCAGTTTCTCACAATATGGTTATTAGACTGGCTCGTCGTTATATGGGAAATTTTCAAATTAATCAAATCAACCCAGAACAAAGTTTTTTCGGTCCCTTTTGGGTCCCCAAACAACCCTCCAAAATTTGGGAGCGATTGGTTCAGCCCACACTTTGCGCAAAGCGATTCAATTTTGTATGGGATTTAGTATGGGAAAACCAACTTTTTTGTATTTTGATTTTTATAATTTTCAGGTTTCACTGAATTTTAAAACCAATATCGTAGGAGTGTAGCCCTGATCGTCCTCTAAAACTTTCCCGAAGAAAGTATGGTCGTATCTCTCTTCTGAAAAAAGATGTAGCGTTTTCAATAGTTCGTTTCGAAAATATGTTGCGAAAATTATATTTCCTGACAACACTGGCAGTACATTTACGTAATATGAGAACGACATTTATTTTTAACTCGTTTCAAGTGCATCCTAGGTAAATGGTGTCTTCTGAAAAGTTGTTGTGTATACACAGGGCTATCTTTTAAAAATATTGACGTACAGGGTGACACCACTACAGGGTGTCAACCCAACCCTAACTTTTCTGTTGGTCATTTAGAGGACTGGTGTATTCGGCAAAGTTGTTGAGAAAGTTATTTAACGTAACTTTTTATCATTAGGGAACAGGGTGACACCACTACAGGGTGTCAACTCAATCCTAACTTTTCTGTTGGCTATTTGGAGCATTGATGTGTTCGGCAAAGTTGGAGAAACAATTATTTTATGTGACCTCCAACAATGAGTGACGTGGTGACACCACAACAGGAGGGAGGGGGAGGTTACTCAACACAACAAATTCTCAAAATGGTCTTTTAAAATATTGATTTTTGCAGCAAAAGTGCATAGATATTAATTTATTTTTTTCCAAGCTACATAAATTTATTTCGATGTTTTAGCTTAACTCGTGTTCCGTCATAAGCCCAAGCTGAACCTCCTTCCATCAAAAAATTTCCCTGGTTTTGGATTTCCTGGGAAACGGGAAACATAAATTTAATTCCCGGCATTTCCCGGGACCCAGGTTAGTTTTTAAATTGCCATAAAACTATTTTTTAGTACATATGTTTTTAAACCTTAAAATCATAGAATAAGTTTGTTGTCATGAACTGGTGAGAGTCTAGACTACAATCTTAAAGGGGAAAGCAGTTGGTATTTTTAATGTACTTTGTTATGCTTTAGATTTTGAATCAACTGCAATTCTTTATAAAATGTGTTTCAGATGAAATAAGTAAATAAAAGCTTATACAAAATATGTACCGTAAACTGGGGTGACTTTGATAGGTTTTTCAAATACCTGTCAAATTAATATCTAAACATTTTTGAGTATTCTAAGTATGTAAGCATTAAGGGATAGCTTATTATCGAACATATATGCAAAAATGTGACTGTTACATTGGATGTATCAAAATTAGTGGCCAAATCAAATTTCTATCAATGTCACCCCGGGCTATCAAAGTCACCCCAGTTTACGGTATTTTATAAGGTATGAGAAAAAGAAAAAAAGAAACAATGAAAATTACATCCAGTCATTGTTACATTTTTGATAAGTTTAGAATTTTGGTTTTTTTTAAACTTAAATTTTTAATATTATCGTTTATCTTCATTTAAGTTCGCCTTATGGTGCAAATCAGAACTTCAATAAAAGTTGGAATAGTAGATTTAACAGCATTATTTGGTGTACTAGTTTTTTGTGTTGTTGTTATGTTTAATTTTAACCAAATCAATCAGATATCTAAACACTGTGCAAAAATGTGGATTCAACATTTTTCCCAAAACAATACATTTGTCCCAATTCACAGAAGATGATTGCACCGAAAAAAAATGGTAAACTATGAAAAAAAAATTTGAATTAAAATAACATTAACTAACGTAAATTATAACCATACATTTTAACAATTCATGAAAATACATAGAAAATAAACATTTTTAAATTTGTACTCTAAGATTTCTACAATTTTCCATAAAAAGTAAAATTCACGCTGTCTCAATAACATTTTGAACGCTATAAAAAACTAATCAATTACTCAGTAATCAACTGTTCCACTATTTTCACAACAAAATCTGAATTTCCTGACCAAAATATGTATTTCCCAGTTTTTCAAAATTTCTCGGTCATTCTGTCCCGGGAAATCTCTGGATGGACGCACTAGCTGATTAATTCAAAGTGAGGAGCAGAGTTTACTGGTATTAAATGGATTTAGTAAGTCAACTTAGGAGAAAATTATCTGATAATTGAGCATAATTATCCCAAAATTTAGTGAAGTTTGATGAAACTTGTTTGAATGGATTTGATTTAAAAGTAAGCCTAATCTCAAAATGAAATTAGATCAAATGAAACAAAAATGATGCAAAGAAAGGTATAAATTTGTCAATTCAACATTAGACCGATTCTTAGCGAAGCTACACTAAAGAGTCACTTTATTCAATTTTTAATACGATTTTTTAAATTAAAAAATCAATTTTTATTATGATTTGAAAATTGCTATGTTCTTTAAATACGTTTTCTTACCTCAAACACCAAAAATATTGACCAAATAAGGACTGCAAGGCATTGAATGGGAGATGAGTTTTTTCATAAATCTGCTCCTTTCGTTGTCCCGACTCGCAAAGAAATGGCTGGCAAAAACTCAAATTTCAACTAATTCGTTCAGTTCATGGAGCATAAGATTTGTTTTTCAATTTTTGATAATGTGTAGAAGAACAAAATAAAAATAATATATGCTGGCAAAACTGTGGCGATTATCTTGGAGTGCCTTTTAAAATTCCAGTTTTACGATGTTGTCCCGTCACGCTACTTTTTTTATTCAGGGGAAATTTTCCGCCAACTCACACAGCAGTTGCCCCAACCACTCTTCGATTTGCGTGAAACTTTGTACTAGGGGGTAACTTTTGTCCCTGACCACGAATCCGAGGTCCATTTTTTTATATCTCGTGGCGGAGGGACGGTACGACCCCTTTCATTTTTGAACATAGTCTGCTCTACAACTTTGTAGAACATTGTTACACTCTAAAAAATAACCCTGCAAAGTTAGAAAAAACAGGGCTTAGGGGCGAAACTGCGGGGAACCCACACGACTTTTAAAACTGAATGGAATTTTTGGGATGTTTGGAAAGAGATTCAATGTCACCCACACTGATTTTATCATAACAAGTAGTTTGAAAACATGTTTGGATTACTCTTTCAAAACAAGGAGATAAATCAATGGAATCAATTCAAACATTTTGTATAATTCTATTTTATTCAATATTGCAGAGTTGTTTAGCCGAAAAAAATGTATGATTTGAAATACACTTGAAACAAGTTGTATTAAAATGTTCCAAACTCAATGAATAACTCGTGAAGGATTCTAGCAAATTTTTCATGAATATTTTTATTTTAATTTAGCTTTAAAAGTTTGTAGAACATTATGACATTTTTATTGGAAATAAAAAAAATCAAAGTTTTTCATTCATATTCCGTTTAAAATTGCCTTCGAAAATCAGGAGCTTGTTAATTTTTCAAAATGATTCCAAATGTTTGATGTATTTATAAGTTTCAACAGTTTAAACACTGCAAAATCCTTTTATATTCGATTACACATTTGAGCAAATTTTAAAACCTTTTGGAAATAGTGATTTTTTTTACTTTCAAACTATACAATTTGTTTTCCACAACAAAATTTTTGGTATGTTTGTAAATAATTGAAAAAAAGGCTTGATATATTAAATTTGTAGATATTCCCCTAATGTTTGTTTTACCTAGGCAATGATCAATGGAGAGCAAAAAACAAATTAAAGAATTCAAGCCAAACTTTAAAAAAATGCAATTTGTTATAACTTTTTATTTAGCTTAAGGCTCTGAAAAGCATCATTCCCGATCGGCCGTTTGGAGGCCATGTTTGTTTTTGAAAAACATTCAAATCTTGAGTCAGAATGTTTCAATCAAAAATGGTTTTCTTTGTGTTTTTGTGCATTTTACATATAGTGATTATTTTTCATATCAATTTACTATTTCTGGACCCTGAATTCAAAACCATCATTGACAGTCATTGCTCCAAAAGTGAAAGACACCATTTTCCACCATAATATGACTAGAACTATGGGAAATTTTTTGAGTAATTTTATCAAGGACATTATTCCGGCCATAAAATAAATTACAAACAGATTATTTGATTTTTGATATCCCGACCAAGGTAACCAATAAATTTTTCGAAAATTTTCTGATTGCGTGTAGCGAATTATATTTTTTTATATTGCTAGAACTTTACTTAAGGGTACTTTTAAACTTAAGTAAAGTTATTGATGTATTTTTCAAGATCACTATTTTGACTATTTTAAGTATTGTTTTATTTTTTATAACAGTTAATTACCATTGCCAATAAATTTATCTCGCCAATACCAAGTTGAGCTATCGAGAATATTTTTGTCCTCTGTTATTGAATTTTCTTGAAAATTTTTTAGAAAGCAGAATGAGCTATTTTTTAAACAAATCTTTGTTTTTTTATGTTATTAAATTATTATCGAAGAGTATTGTAGCGTACATTTTTCCCGACTGTATTGTACTTTCAAGAATCATTGCCAACTTTGAGCCAGGAATATCAGTTTTATTGATTAAACATCTTTTTTATAAAATCATTTCAATTATGGCTCCCTCGATTTGCATAAAGGAATATCAAAAGAATTAAATTTAATCCACGTTTTTTCCTCTCAATAATATTCAATTAATCATTCGATCATAATTTAAGTAATTCTGAGCACAATTAACAAACTGATTAACATAAAATTCACACATTAAAATTTTAGAGGTTGTTGAGGTACTCTATTTGAAAATATTATTCTCTAGGGATAGGATAATTTAACAAAAATTACAGGTTTGAATTAATTCAAAACAGCTACATTTTACAAATGTGTAAACAAATAAGTTTCCTTGATAATATAATATGTTTGAAAATAAAATAAATCGTTTAGAATTTTAATAACAATGCTTTTTACACTGTACAATAAAGAAATGCGCCATTAGAAAAAAATATATTAAAACTCGGTTAGCAATGTTTGCCAAGTTAAAAGCACACTTAGAACTGGGATTTTTAACTGGCAAAACAACGTCATACATAAAAACATAAAAAAATAAAACCTTTTTTAACAATTGTCAAAATTGCACTCAAGATCAACTTATGTTCGATTCCAATACTTGAATTTAACAAATACGTCTGATTTGTTATGCTTATGATAGATTGGAGATTAGAAGCCATGTTGATTACAGACACATGTATTTTTAAAACATATATCTGGAAACTGTCTGAAGTCATTGGAAATTAGATCATTAGCTCGACCCGGTTATGAAATGACCCCCGGTTGCCGTGTAATTCCTTAACCGAATGTCATGAAATAAGCTTCTTAGGACTTTTGCTGCAATAATCAATATTTTAAAAGACCATTTTGAGAATTTGTTGTGTTGAGTAACCTCCCCCTCCCTCCTGTTGTGGTGTCACCACGTCACTCATTGTTGGAGGTCACATAAAATAATTGTTTCTCCAACTTTGCCGAACACATCAATGCTCCAAATAGCCAACAGAAAAAGTTAGGATTGAGTTGACACCCTGTAGTGGTGTCACCCTGTTCCCCTAATGATAAAAAGTTACGTTAAATAACTTTCTCAACAACTTTGCCGAATACACCAGTCCTCTAAATGACCAACAGAAAAAGTTAGGGTTGGGTTGACACCCTGTAGTGGTGTCACCCTGTACGTCAATATTTTTAAAAGATAGCCCTGTGTATACACAACAACTTTTCAGAAGACACCATTTACCTAGGATGCACTTGAAACGAGTTAAAAATAAATGTCGTTCTCATATTACGTAAATGTACTGCCAGTGTTGTCAGGAAATATAATTTTCGCAACATATTTTCGAAACGAACTATTGAAAACGCTACATCTTTTTTCAGAAGAGAGATACGACCATACTTTCTTCGGGAAAGTTTTAGAGGACGATCAGGGCTACACTCCTACGATATTGGTTTTAAAATTCAGTGAAACCTGAAAATTATAAAAATCAAAATACAAAAAAGTTGGTTTTCCCATACTAAATCCCATACAAAATTGAATCGCTTTGCGCAAAGTGTGGGCTGAACCAATCGCTCCCAAATTTTGGGGGGTTGTTCAGGGACCCAAAAGGGACCGAAAAAACTTTGTTCTGAAAAATCGATCATGTCGAGCCATCCTAATGGTTATCAAATGATCAAGATATATTTTAATGAAATCAAAAGCTTTAACAATTTTCCCGAAAATACTCAAAATTTTAACAAAACTACGTATTTTTTTAGAAATACTCAAAATTTCAAAGTTTTAAATTTTTTACATTCGAAATTTCTGAAAAATTCCAAGCATTTGTTACCTTATTGAAATTTTGAGTGTTTTTTTTTTCTTAAATACGTAGTTTTGTGAAAATTTTGAGTATTTAAAAAAAAGGTTGTTTTTACATTCGAAATGTATCAAAAGTTCCGATCCCATATTTAAAAAAAACTAAAATTTTGAATATTTTTTCGAAAATACGTAGTTTTGTGGAAATGTTGAGAATTTTATAAAAATGTTGCTATTACATTCGAAATGTATGAAAAAATCCCAATCATTTGATACCAATATCGCAAAAAAAACTTAAATTTTGAGTTTTTTTTGCAAAAATACGTAGTTTTATGAATTTTTCTGTATTTTCAAAAAAAATGTATGACATTCGAATTGTATGACAAAAACACGATCATTTGATGCCCATATTGCAATAACAAATATTTTGAGTTCTTTTTAGAAAAAAAATTACAATTTTAAAATACAGCAAAATACGTATTTTTGTGAAAAATTTCATGTAACTTTAATTACAATGGATAGCTGACATCATCCGGATTCCAAAACACTATAATTGTTTGATGTTTGCATGATTTTTCATTCGATTATAGCCAATTATCCCATAAGCTCTGTGCTTCAGTTATGCACGCCTCGGTATTGCATCTCCCATATGTGGTGCTAAACCGAGGCATGACTGTATTTTGAAGACTAAAAGCTGCCCAAATTACCATTGAAGATTTGCTCTAGACTTGCTAGTTTCAAACATTTGTCAGGATATTCTTACTATATAATGTACATATTTCTAAAAATTTCTTAAACCCTTCTTTGTATCGCCAAACATCACAAACATGGCAAGAATAACAAAATCGCATTGTTTCCCCCGTCAACACCGCCCCAAAACGTCTCGCGACCTTAACCTTAACCTCACCGGGCCTCAATCGGATATCAATCTCCAAATCAGCCGACGACAACCAGCAGCAGCTGCCAAGTTCCGTTGTTCAGACGCGCGCACTCCTCCAAGTCCAAGTACCTCGGAGTGCAATAAAATGTAGCTGTGGCAAAACATACCGCGCAGATCTTCAAGGGGTCTGCGATCAACAACTGCTCGAAACAAAACTGTGTGGGTTGGCCCAGGTCTGGTTCTTCGATGCAATATTTGATACGCCGGGGGCGTTGACGAAAACCCCCGGCCGAAGATCTCCAGAGTCAGCGGCGGTGAGTGTCTAATGTCTCGGAATTGCAGCCGGATCCTTGCAGAAGGACGACCTGGGTGAAGGAGCACGGGCGACGAGTTCAACGACGATTGCGTACAAAGGTGAGCGGAAGTTGCCTTTCAGTTGTTTCTCGAGAAGGAGAACCCGCGACGAGGACGATGTTTCGGGAGGGAGAACAAAGGTTTTCTTCGGGGGAAAACGGTAAGGACGTCGACGGAGTATTCTTTGCTCGTCTCATCATCACTGGATGGTATGTTTGATTGGTAGGGTGGTTCTTAGCTTTGAGAAAATGAACAGCCTTGCCTTCATACTACAAAAATTGGATTATCATACGATTCTTGAACAATCCAAATTCAAGAATTAGAACCACCCAAGCGTAGCAGATCCAAGGTGGGCCTTTCAGAGGCAGCAATAATACAGTAATTGAAGGATAATAACGCAAGCAGGGGCAACGACTGCGGTACAGATGGAACTCTATACACGGAACTCTTCACCAGGATGCGGCGCGATTCAACGAACGAAGAGCGAAGAAGTTCAGGAGTCGAGGCTACAAGGTGTGTGCTTTTTAAACCGGAAGTAAACTGGCGCGCGCCATGTCAGCTGGCGAACAAAGCAGAGCGCTGAATCAAATCTAGTTTTGTCGTCCTTTTTTTCTCCTTGTTTTCCACCAGCCGGTTATTCAATTCCACGCGAGTAATTATGTAATGGAAGACACGTCGTCGAGAAGTCGTCAGACGATTCAATTCAAATTGAATACAGATTCGTTGCCGCAGCTTTGAACAAAAAAAAAAGTTGAAAAAACTGCAGTTTTGGAGGGCCCGACCGACAACCGTTAGTATTTATCAAACAAAAGCCACAGTATTCCACTTCAAAAAAATGTGTGGATTCCACCATGGAGAGGACTCTTCAGCGTGAACTGCGGCGTGCGTTCGTTTGACCCACTCCAGGCGCAAATTTGATCATTATCATTTGTTAACGATTTTGCATTGTTTTTCCACTCGGAGGAACTCCCTCCCGCTTTCGAGGGTGAGGGCTCAAGAGGGCGAAAAACACATTAGAAAACCCGATTATAATAGCGCTGTTCAACACATAATTTGCAATATATGCTTCCACTGTACAGAGAGGTAGCAAGGAATTTAACCTTAATTGCAAAACCTCAAATAAAAAATCTAATCCTTCGAGCCGGATTTGAACCAGCGACCTATGGATTACTATTAATGCACTCAAATCTACAGTCCACCGCTCTACCAACTGAGCTATCGAAGGCGCGTTGCGTTCAAAATGCACGGCACCGCGTGCAACGGTTCAGTTTTGATCGCGCCGAGGTCATCAAATCGGAGAAAGGCGATTGCGTGGAACTTGTTTTTTTTTCGGTTTCATGCTCCCCACTTGGAGCTGATTTTGCGGTTTCAATAGACTTTGTAATCATCCGACGGAAAACAGGCGGTGTGATTTGGGCTATTGAAATTGTTATGCTCTTCGTAGCCTTCGATAGCTCAGTTGGTAGAGCGGTGGACTGTAGATTTGGGAACATAAATAGTAATCCATAGGTCGCTGGTTCAAATCCGGCTCGAAGGAGTTAATTTTTATCGCAATTATCATTAAAACACCATTTATATTTTAATTCTAAATTATTTGAAATTATTAGAATTTATTTGAAATTATTTGAAATTATTTGAAATTATTTGAAATTATTTGAAATTATTTGAAATTATTTGAAATTATTTAAAATTATTTGAAATTATATGAAATTATATGAAATTTTTTGAAATTATTTGAAATTATTTGAAATTATTTGAAATTATTTGAAATTATTGGAAATTATTTTAAATTATTTGAAATTATTTGAAATTATTTGAAATTATTTTAAATTATTTAAAACTATTTGAAATTTTTTGAAATTACTTGAAATTATTTGAAATTATTTGAAATTATTTGAAATTATTTAAAAATATTTGAAATTATTTAAAAATATTTGATATTATTTAAAATTATTTGAAATTATTTGAAATTATTTGAAATTATTTGAAATTATTTGAAATTATTTGAAATTATTTGAAATTATTTGAAATTATTTGAAATTATTTGAAATTATTTGAAATTATTTGAAATTATTTGAAATTATTTGAAATTATTTGAAATTATTTGAAATTATTTGAAATTATTTGAAATTATTTGAAATTATTTGAAATTATTTGAAATTATTTGAAATTATTTGAAATTATTTGAAATTATTTGAAATTATTTGAAATTATTTGAAATTATTTGAAATTATTTGAAATTATTTGAAATTATTTGAAATTATTTGAAATTATTTGAAATTATTTGAAATTATTTGAAATTATTTGAAATTATTTGAAATTATTTGAAATTATTTGAAATTATTTGAAATTATTTGAAATTATTTGAAATTATTTGAAATTATTTAAAATTATTTGAGATTATTTGAAATTATTTGAAATTATTTGAAATTATTTGAAATTATTTGAAATTATTTGAAATTATTTGAAATTATTGGAAATTATTTGAAATTATTTGAAATTATTTGAAATTATTTGAAATTATTTGAAATTATTTGAAATTATTTGAAATTATTTGAAATTATTTGAAATTATTTGAAATTATTTGAAATTATTTAAAACTATTTGAAATTTTTTGAAATTACTTGAAATTATTTAAAATTATTTGAAATTATTTGAAATTACTTGAAATTATTTAAAATTATTTGAAATCATTTAAAAATATTTGAAATTATTTAAAAATATTTGAAATTATTTGAAATTATTTGAAATTATTTGAAATTATTTGAAATTATTTGAAATTATTTGAAATTATTTGAAATTATTTGAAATTATTTGAAATTATTTGAAATTATTTGAAATTATTTGAAATTATTTGAAATTATTTGAAATTATTTGAAATTATTTGAAATTATTTGAAATTATTTGAAATTATTTGAAATTATTTGAAATTATTTGAAATTATTTGAAATTATTTGAAATTATTTGAAATTATTTGAAATTATTTGAAATTATTTGAAATTATTTGAAATTATTTGAAATTATTTGAAATTATTTGAAATTATTTGAAATTATTTGAAATTATTTGAAATTATTTAAAATTATTTGAGATTATTTGAAATTATTTGAAATTATTTGAAATTATTTGAAATTATTTGAAATTATTTGAAATTATTTGAAATTATTTGAAATTATTTGAAATTATTTGAAATTATTTGAAATTATTTGAATTTATTTGAAATTATTTGAAATTATTTTAAATTATTTGACATTATTTGAAATTATTTGAAATTATTCGAAATTATTTGAAATTATTTGAAATTATTTGAAATTATTTAAAATTATTTAAAAATACTTTAACAAATTAAAAAAGTTTAAAAATACTTGATTTTATTCAAAAAGTTTAAAGTTTCGTTAATTAATAAATTAATTAATTTATTTTTCAATGTTTAAAAAAAGTAAGAAAAATTTAAAAAAAAATTACAAATGATTTAAAAAATTTAATAACGTTTTAAAAAAACTAAAACTTTCAAAACAGGTTCAAATCTTGAAAAAAAGTTAAAAATGTTTAAAAATATTTGGAAAAAATTAAAAAATGTTTAAAAATGTTTAATTTTTTTCAAAATGTTTAAAAATATTTTTAAAATGTTTAAAAATGTTTAAAAATGTTCAAAAATGTTTAAAAATGTTTAAAAATGTTTAAAAATGTTTAAAAATGTTTAAAAATGTTTAAAAATGTTTAAAAATGTTTGAAAATGTTTAAAAATGTTTAAAAATGTTTAAAAATGTTTAAAAATGTTTAAAAATGTTTAAAAATGTTTAAAAATGTTTAAAAATGTTTAAAAATGTTTAAAAATGTTTTAAAATGTTTAAAAATGTTTAAAAATGTTTAAAAATGTTTAAAAATGTTAAAAAATGTTTAAAAATGTTTAAAAATGTTTAAAAATGTTTAAAAATGTTTAAAAATGTTTAAAAATGTTTAAAAATGTTTAAAAATGTTTAAAAATGTTTAAAAATGTTTAAAAATGTTTAAAAATGTTTAAAAATGTTTAAAAATGTTTAAAAATGTTTAAAAATGTTTAAAAATGTTTAAAAATGTTTAAAAATGTTTAAAAATGTTTAAAAAAGTTTAAAAATGTTTAGAAATGTTTAAAAATGTTTAAAAATGTTTAAAAATGTTTAAAAATGTTTAAAAATGTTTAAAAATATTTAAAAATGTTTAAATATGTTTAAAAATGTTTAAAAATGTTTAAAAATGTTTAAAGATATTTAAAAAAAATTAAAAATGATTAAAATGTTTAAAAATGTTTGAAAATGTTTAAAATCGTTTAAAAATGTTTAAAAATGTTTAAAAATGTTTAAAAATGTTTAAAAATGTTTAAAAATGTTTAAAAATGTTTAAAAATGTTTAAAAATGTTTAAAAATGTTAAAAATGTTTAAAAATGTTTAAAAATATTTAAAAATGTTAAAAAATTATTAAAATGTTTAAAAATAATTGAAAATGTTTAAAAATGTTTAAAAATGTTTAAAAATGTTTAAAAATGTTTAAAAATGTTTAAAAATGTTTAAAAATGTTTAAAAATGTTTAAAAATGTTTAAAAATGTTTAAAAATGTTTAAAAATGTTTAAAAATGTTTAAAAATGTTTAAAAATGTTTAAAAATGTTTAAAAATGTTTAAAAATGTTTAAAAATGTTTGAAAATGTTTAAAAATGTTTAAAAATGTTTAAAAATGTTTAAAAATGTTTAAAAATGTTTAAAAATGTTTGAAAATGTTTAAAAATGTTTAAAAATGTTTAAAAATGTTTAAAAATGTTTAAAAATGTTTAAAAATGTTTAAAAATGTTTAAAAATGTTTAAAAATGTCGAAAAATGTTTTAAAATGTCTAAAAATGTCAAAAAATTATGAAAAATGTTTTTCAAAATGTTTGAAAATGTTTCAAAAGTGTTATTCATTCAAAAATGGCCTGAAACGTTAAAAAATAATTGAATTTTCTAAAACGTTTAAAAATCTTCTGAATTTATTATTTGCAATTTCTGTATGTCCTTCTACAGTACCGAAACGGCCATCTTTTCCCTACCAAGAATAACGGAGTAGAAAATAATACTCTTCAGTAAGTGCTGAAAAGTAGAACTGGTTACTGAAAAGTAAAACTTTTCAACACAAAAATCGAAAAGAAAAATTTTTCATTTTTTTTTTTTTTTTTGAACGGTGAATTTACTTCACACATGGATGTTGACATAAAAATCCTTTCAAAAAGCATCATTGCAACATAATAAAAAAAATACGTTCTATGATTATCTAAAAATATTGTAAGTTGTTTCAAAACGTTTCAAATGCCTATTTTTTCCTGAAAACGGGTCTGCCTAACCACTGCACCGCACAATTCAATTGGATTTACGTTCGTCCCGTTCAAAACCCCTTTTGAAATTGTGTGCGGTTTCCCGCTCCCTGCACCACACCACCGCATTTCGAACAATTTCCCATTTAAATATGTACCCACGTACCATCAAAGCAAATCTGAACCCCAAAAACCTCAAAACGACATATGCAGCAGAGTGCGGAAAATGTCCTCCCCAAAAAAAATAAAATCTTCTAAATATGGTTTCAGCCCAACCCGAACAACAACTTTGGCGGAAAAAATAGCTATTGAAGCAAACAAGTGGATACACTCGAAAATCTACCAACCCAGAAGGACATGGAAGTCCTTGAGTTTGAATACTGGAAAACGGTTGCACGAGCAGCTATTTTTTGATTGGATAATTGCTGTTTGCCGTATCATAGCCCAGGGACCTTACCCCGGACTCCGAGTTTTTTTCTCCCCTCCTCTGCTCCACAGAATCCAATTGTAATCCACTTCTGCCGGGCACTTCCCAGCCTAAATTGAATAGCGATTTTCCTGCAGCTTTTCCACACTTTTCACCTTTTCACACATCGATTGCTAGCTGATTCACAAAATGTGCACACGTGCCGGTTTATTTTTAACGTTTTTTCCACGATTTCCGCGAGTCACACGCGCGCGCCTGCTCCCACTTCTCTATCACAGACAACCGGCGTGACACCTGAGCAGCACAGAACTGAGCAAATTAACGAGCACCTTCGGCAGACCGGCAGGCAACCGTCGAATTAAAGCTCACCCCCGTCTAATTTCCAAAGCTTCGAAACTGATAGCTAAATCGCTTCTCTTCGATAAGAAGCCAGCCGATGTGGGGTCCAAATCCTCATTTATCATATCGGAAAGGGGGACCGAGGCTTCGATATACACAAAACAAGCATTCAAGCTCGCAATTGCTATCATCCTCTGGCGTGAGGGGTTAACGGGGAAGGGGTACTGCTTAAAGCGTGAGGAAGGGGGGAAGAAGGCTTAACGCTTTACTGATAGATAGGATTTTTATTGCCATATATTAACGGAGGTAAAACGCGCGCGCACAGAAGTTCCAAATTTCAGGGAGCTTATCGCGGAAGCATTGTAAATCTTGTCAGTGGCCGTCAGATAACAATTCCCCCCGAAGATAACCGACTTCGACTTTAAGCACCCAGAACGTAACTTGCTCCCATCCGAACGCAGAATTGTCTGCATTGTTGAAGTTGGACAAACTTGGAAGTAGCAAAGCTATCGAGTTGTCAGTATCCATGTTTGCGCTGACATCGAATGACACGGAACATGACTTTTACAAACTTCCCAAAGTAAACATTTGAACCATCAAACGAGTTTGAGGTGTAGCCATAATCGAATTTGGCTACTGTTTTTATGTCACTGATAAGATTGCTCCATTTTTTTACCAGTGTCACGTTTTATTCCGGTGGTTTTTCTGGAGTGCAACGCAAGTAAAGATGGGATCTATTGTGATCTATTGAGTCAATAAAGTTTGTGATCATTGTACTTCAATTGAGTTTATTTTTGTTATGAGATGCCATTGATTGGGAGGTTGTTGTTGTTAATTTATTTATTTCTGGCAGCTTTAACCTTCTTGGTCATTCGCTGCCCTG
The DNA here is from genome assembly GCF_015732765.1 of Culex quinquefasciatus. NCBI lineage: Eukaryota > Metazoa > Arthropoda > Insecta > Diptera > Culicidae > Culex > Culex quinquefasciatus. The sequence continues at coordinate 208,029,082 of NC_051862.1, read as the reverse complement.
TGATTGGGAGGTGACACTACAGAATTGGTTCAAAATAACCCAGATCGTAAGTGGAACAGAAAAACCTTACTAATCCACCTTTAGGTGGTTGATGCCTTCCCCTCATTTATAGATTCATTCCCCCTCCCCCATGAAGTGTCCACATGGTTTATGGATGACCCCTAACGTCATCGCAGCACCTAAGAAGTCTTGATAAAAATAAGTTATGAAGTTAGAAAAATCATACTACCTGCAGACTTTTTTCAACAATATACAGAAAACGCCTTTGAAAAAACGGCAACCATCTACACGGCCTTTTCGTGGCGACCATTAAAGGTTATGTTGAAAATCACCCTTTTTGTAGTCGTCTAAATAGCTTTTTTATCATAAATTTCAAATGACTTAATGCAGGGGTGCCCAACCTTTTGGCCCTGCGGGCCAGATCTGATTTTTCTGAACCAGTGGCGGGCCGGTACAAAAGTTTGATAAAAGTTGTAAGTGTAAACTTTTTTTTAATATAAGGTTCTTTCAAGTCTATAGCTTTTTTAAATTGTTTTTTATGTGTCCTATAAATAAATAAACTAGTGTTAGTTCATTACCTTGATTTTAGAAACATAAACATAGATAAACTTCAAAAATATATATATTTTTTTTTTGTTTAAAATTGTTTGTGTAATTGTTTATGAAAAAATATATTTTTGCTCGCTGATTTCTTTACTTATTTTGGACTTTTTAAAAATTCTAGAATTTTTTGCAGCTATCTTTATTTTCAGTATGACTGAATTGCTTTCTGTAAGCTTTTTCAAACAAAACTTTATCACTGCAAAGTTTTACTGAAAAAAATCTTTGTTTTGCTTACTCACTACTTGAAAAAATCAATTTTAATCAAGTTCCTCAAAAAAGAAAAGCTTCAATTGGGTCCTAAAATGAAGCTTAGATTGCTGATATTATTGTTTACAGCGATAAAGCTTATTTTTCTGAGTAAAATGACCCTTTGTACGACCAGAAAGAGTTTAAAATGGATTTTTAAATCAATTTCGAAAAATTAACCTCGCGGTCCTTCTTGACAGAAAAGCTCCTACTTGACAGCTCGTTCCAAGGGGACCATAGTTGATCCATCGAAAAAATGTTGTCTTGTCAAAAAAAATTTTTGCATTAAAATGAAAAAAAGTGATCAGAAATGGTTTTTAATCGTGTTTTTTACCGTTGTACATAAAAATTGACATAGGGCTTTAGTACCCAATTTGCAGTAAACATGGTAAAAATTGGAAAATTTTAGACAGCGAAACATGTTTTTGTTTCATTTTACATTTTTACGAAATGGGTAATTCGTTATCTTGTGCCATTTTTTAGTTTAATAATTGATTCTGAAACTTTCAATAAAGAAATGACATGAATGAAATTCAAACATAAAAAAAATTGCATTCGAAAGAAAAAACATTTCAAAATTACAAAGCCAAATCAAAATAATAGTTGAATTCACAACATTTTATTGCAAATAAAATGATCCCAAGTTTTATTTTTTATTTATACACCAGGGTTGTTGAAATTTCTAAATACCAGCTCTAAGCAACTACAATTATCCCGCTTGAATATTCATGCCTCAAATACAACTGCTCTTTTTTCCTTATCGAAGCTCTCAGCGTCAAACATAGCCGAACACGTTTTCATGTCAACACACTCGCGATTGACATTTTCCTTTTCTCTCTCATTCCCGCTTCCACGATCATGCTACCGCAACAGTGTTTAACCACAAAAGCCGCCACAAAACCAATTTCGCAAACGCAGTTTAACGGGATGTCATGCGTGGTCGGCTCCTGATCGCCCTCTCGCGTTCTCTCATTGCAGTTTTCGGAGATATTGTGAGACTCAGTGGTGAGAGCGCATAATCGAGGAAAAGGGGAGGAGTGATAGAGAGAGATTGTCATCGCTGGGAATCACGAGACACAAGAAAAGATCTCGCAAGCTATAATGAATGCCGCTATACTCTCGGATGTTTTTGGTGCAGAGATAAGCAATTGATAACTTTTCTATCACTCATTTGAAGCACTGTTTGACACTCAATTTTTTTATTTAATAAATATTTAATATTTAATAATGATCAGCGTTAGGGGCCGGTCATAGAACTATTTTGAAAAGTCGTCGCGGGCCGGATGAAATGGCTTCACGGGCCGGATCCGGCCCGCGGGCCGGACGTTGGGCAGGCCTGACTTAATGGAACAGTACAAATTTCAATACTAAGCTGTAGGAATTGAAGGTGAACCGAGTGGACCACAACCCACTATGGGGTATTTCCATATAAGCGAGCGGCCAAAAATATTTTTTTGCTTTTTTGTGACTTTTTGTGTTGTTTGTACTTAGTATAATGAAAACAAATGAATTTTGATATTTTTCAAAAAAAAAGTTTAATTTACGATTTTTTCATATATTTGAGGCCACATGCATTAAAGTGGTGAATTTTAATATTCTTGCTCTGTCTATTTGATGCACGGAATGGCGGTTTATGTTATGTTTAAGTTTCTGATTTACGTTCAATCTCCCTCCCCTTCTTCTTGAGTTAAAATCCACCTCTCTTTGTGTTTTTTGTGTTATAGAATCTTAATGTGCATTGCGTTCTTATTTTTAACAAATATTTTTTAATTTTGAAAGCCTAGAAATCTTATGTTAAAGAACACAAAATATGTTGTAAACTTCATTTTTTATGAATCTCCAATTGCATTTAAGCTATCCTCACCAATTTTGTACGTAACACTTGATTATTTGCTTATTTTTCTAATCACGGTAAATTGTTTAATTGTTCAATAAGATATTTAAAAAGTACTTAACACTTCTTATGTAAAATGATCACTTGGGTCATACGAAATTGCAAAAATTTGTATGACCCAATCTCACTCCCAGACCTAATGTCGCCCCTGATGACGGAACTAAACAACAAACTAAATTTACAAATTAACTTAGATCTGGATTCTGACTAAGTAATGGAATCAAGTACTTCGATACTTATACATTAAAATGTGTATAAAATGTACAATGCTTCTGAATCCAATATTACAAAATATCAATTCCTTTAAAAAAAAACTTTTAGGAGAAAAGAAAAAGTATGGATTTCGTGAAGAGTTTCTATAAATATTGAGAATTGAGCTTTTATTTTTTCACCTTTTGTAATCTTGCTCCAAAAAAGCTGATTAGATTTTATCCTGATTCCCGATGGCTGAACTTCAATAAAACATTTAAAAATCATTATATATGAGTTATTTAAATATTTCAACAAATTGTATCACTTTCACTTCACACTTAAATAGACTCCAATTAAATAACTGAAGCCATTAAGTGTGTGACTATAGTGAAGATAATTAAATCAATAGACTCTCGATCAAATCAAACCTTACAAAAGTTTAAACTATTACGTACTTTTTCCCCCGAAAGATCACGAGACGTGACGAATCTAATCTCGCATCAGCTGACTTAAGCTCGTGCTACCCGTTGATGTACGATTTGCGCCACAAGGTAAGGCTTCTATCATATTACGCGTTGTAGTCGAGCGATTAGCCCATGTGTTGGCCACAAATAACGCACTTATCACAAAATTAATATCAAATCCGGACAAATGTATTTTCAAACTCTGCTGCGCTTATCAGCGGTGTGTGTTTTTATTTTCTGTTTACCGTTAGTGAATTATCCTATCTGATTGGTGATAAAAGGTGTGATTCGGCGGATTTTGATTGGCAACGAAAAGTGCTGTTTAGATACACCACAGACAAATGGAACGAATATTTTAATACATATTGAAAAGATATATTATTTTTTTACTAGAGGATCTATTCAAATACATTTAACTCAATGTCAGAGAAACCAGGTTTGCACTTAAGAATAATATTTGTAACAATTGTGCTAATTAGATAAATGTATTAATTTAATTTTGTTTCTTCCAGAACTTTCCAACCATAAATACGTCAACCCATCCTGAAATTTCCCGCTATCAAAAAACCCCGTTGGATTAGGGCCCTGCCCCTGGGCTTTGTCGTACCTGATGATAACTGTAATCCCTCATCATCAATTGACCCGCGAGTCTGTTATTTCTTATCATTATTGTTTGTTTCAGCAGCAGCAGAACCGGCGTCCAAAAACCACGTTGTTGCGTCGCCCAATATCTGACAATTCGTGGATGGGCTTATGTCATTCGTCACCATAAAACTGTCAGTGGCGCAGCCGTTCGAAGGTTATTTGCTACAGTCGACAAGCCTCATCGAACGACATGTACGCACGTAGTCATTTTCGACGAGGACTTGGATTAGATCCGCTTCGGTGACGAACTTAAGGTGCCTAGTACTAAGTACTTCACCTTTCGCACCGGTGCAGCAATCTTATCGTGTCCCTCAACACGATGCGAGATAGTCGATTGTCTTGTCTCGTAGATCACCCACATAAAGGCTAATCGACCTACCCAATTAGCTCTAATTCGGTAGCACTTTTTGATTGAGGGGGCTGTTTTTCGGGCAGATACCACTGCCAATTGCTGCGCACGCGATTCAAAACTTGAACGCAAACATCCAACCCAAACCAAGTCTTATCTGTTCGCTCAGCTAACGACATCGGGTGGTGCTCGCGGGATGTTTATTTTTAAAAGTTGACGACTCTTTTTTTCCATTCTTCCAGCAGAACAGATAAAGACTTAGTTTGCCGAAAGTGCTGACCCGTGCGTTCTTCCTCGGGTCGAAGTGACTCCCGAAAATTGTGGTGTTTACATTGGGGTTGACACCCGTGGCGGAACATTGCAACATTGTGGTTGGTTTATGATGCTTTTGGGTAAACATTGACGACAATGAATATTCCTTCCATGTTTATGGGAAAGATAGTGTCTTGTTTTGAAACTCATGAGAGGCTTTGTTTGGACAGGAAGTTGGCATTATTTCTTCAGATTTTTGTTTGTGATTTGATTTTAGGGATATATTGAATTCCTTTTTTAAATTTTTCACCATGTATTGTTTGGTTTATTTCAAATCACATATCAGATGTTTTGTATGAATCTTGATATGAGCCATTCTCTACGAAAACGTTCTCTTTTTTTCAATTTTAATTTTTGTGTTTTTTAATCCGGCTGAAACATTTTTGGTTCCTTCGGTATGTCCAAAGAAGCCATTTTGTATCGTTAGTTTGTCCATATAATTTTCCATACAAATTTGGCAGCTGTCCATACAAAAATGATATAAAATTAATAATCTGTATCTTTTGAAGGATTTTTTTGATCGATTTGGTATCTTGGGGCAAAGTTGTAGGTATGGATACGGACTACACTGGAAAAAATGATGATTTTTATTTAACTTTTTGTAACTAAAACTTGATTTGCAAACAAACACATTTTTCTATGTGTTTTAGAGGACATCAAATGCCAACTTTTCAGAAATTTCCAGGTTGAGCAAAAAATCTTTGACCGAGTTATGAATTTTTAAATCAATACTGATTTTTTCAAAAAATTGAAATATTGATCGCAAAAATTTGTCCACTTCAATTTTCGATGTAAAACCAAATTTGCAATCAAAATGTACTCAAGTGAAATTTTAATAAAGTGCACCGTTTTCTAGTTATATACATTTTTTGGTGACTTTTTTGGAAATAGTCACAGTTTTTCATTTTTTTTTTAAATTAGTGCACATGTTTGCCCACCTTTGAAAAACATATTTTTGAAAAGCTGAGAAAATTCTCTATACTTTGATTTTTTGAAGTTTGTTGATACGACGAAAATTAAAAATAGTGTTTTTTTGCAAATCATGTTTTAGTGACAAAAAGTTAAATAAAAAATCACCAATTTTTTTACCGTGTATCATTTTTTCCAGTATAGTCCGTATCCAGTCCGTACCTACTACTTTGCCGAAGACACCAAATCGATCAAAAAATTCCATCAAAAGATACAGATTTTTGAATTTTCATACATCATTTTTGTATGGACAGCTGCCAAATTTGTATGGAAAATTATATGGACAAATTAATGATGCAAAAAGTTTCAGTTGGATTAAAAAATACAAAAAAAAATCGAATGACTGAAATCTGAGCGAACTGCTCAAAGAAAAACATCAATCTTTAACAATCATTAAGTCACACATTATAATATTTCTGAATTTATTTGAAAAAATTAAAAATAGTTTTTAGTTTCAAACAAAAACGCAGATAATTGTATTATCTGTAAAATAATCAAATAATATTTGACCATGAATTAATTTTATCACATTTATAAAATTACCGGTCCATTGTTTATTAATTGCTCCAGTCATATCACTAACTGAGCAAATGACTTAGTGGTTAATTTACTTCCGATGGTAGTTACCGCAAATTATCCAAGAATTGTAAGCATTATCGGAAACCATGAAAATGCGTAACATTCACTGAATTACAGTAATTCCACAGCTGCCTCGTTTAAGAGCTAATTATGATTCACTTGCAACAATCTATTCCGTACATTATTGTCCCTGAACCATTCCAGATATTTCCCATCGTACGATTCCACACGAATCGCGTCAAAGCGCGATGTCAGTGTAACTGTTCTAATTTTAAGACTTGACATCATTTCGTCGCAGCAGATTCTGAGGCGACCTCGCCCAACTTCGCTGATGTGTACTATCGGCCAAGACTCCCAGTTTCCCGCGCGGCGGCAGCAGCTATCTGTTCGGTCCCATTTGAGCTCGGAAAAGTGAGACTGCCTTGGGGTTTGATAAAACTGGTGACATACATTCTACCACGCCCGGCTTTCCCACTTGACGTCTACGCTGGATATCTAATCGTCTGCGCGCGTTTTTTGTACCAACTCCTCGTATTCGTCGTAATGGATGCGGCTTAGAACGCAGTAACTCTGCTGGTGAAGAAATGGTCTTATCTGTTTCTGTTGAAACGAGCTGACGATTGAGATTTGAAATGTGTACGACGCACTCGGAGATTCCAACGCAAGGCTCAGGGTCAATGAATTCTTTGAACGCTGAGACTTCACCACGCCATATGGTCTGGACTGGTTGGACTTCCTCCTACTGAAGTCCTTGGTGTCGTGTTACAGTGCAAGGCCTAAGGGGAACCCCACGTCGGTGCGTGAAGAGATATGTATTAGGGAAGGATGCGCCTCGAGCGACTCAAAGAAAAGGACGAGCCACGCGTTCAAGTTTGTTATTCAAATATTTTCGTTTCGGCAACACGTGCACGTGCCGCGGTGCAAGTCGAGTAAACATATGCTTCTTTTTCCCTAGTTTCTTTTGAAAATGAAAAGGAAGACGATGCTTATCTTTTTAACCCCTTGAAGTGATTGAGTGGAATCCTGTCTTTTTTTCTGTAGAGTTATAGAAGGTTTGAGAATTCCTGCTTGACCACAGCTCGGAAATATGCGCCCAGATAAGCTCGAAGAATTTTCGAAACTTTTTCGACCAAACTCCCACCAAGCATGACAGCATTATCCTTTCGTTCTTTTTGGCTTACCCCACCAACCACCATTTGACTGACTAACGCGCTGATTAGCAAGTCAAATCGTTCACCAACATAAAAAAAAAACCAGAGGGCAGGCCACAGAACGAACTGATAAGCGAATTATGATTTCATAATTTCGAAATCAAATTAGCCAGAGAGCCAGAGAAAAGAAATTCTCGCAAACCGGCTAAAGTTAACGGGGCAACGGTAACGGTGTAATTGGAAAATTTATTAAAATCACCACTTGGCACACGTTTGCCACCGGATCTAGAAAATCCTTAAGGAGAAGGTGCGGTGGAGGGGTGAACCACACCTGGATTTTAATTTGCTTATTAATAATTTGAGCGATGGCGAATGGAAATTGAGTGAAAAACTAAAGGGAAAATACACTACCCCTTAGTAGGAGTTGCTGACTTTTAGTTTTAGTTGAGCAGGTGTTGCCGCGCGCGAAAAGTCTCGCGTGCGAACGATAGCGTAACGATTTTTTGACGATTCTATTGAGAGAGCGCGTGAGTTGACGTTGGGTTTGGTGGGGCGTTAATCTAGATGGAATTAGCAGCCTGAAGTGGAGCGAAATGAACTATTTGGCAGAGGTGGTTGGAGGGGGTGGGGAGAAGGTCTTTGGTTTATGTGTGTACGAGCGATTACAATCGATGGAATGGAATTCTCAGGTGCAAAGGTGGAGGAGATGGGGGATGGAACATGTTAATTAGATTCTAGTTATGTCGAATGAGCTTTCTATTCGTAATAATTCGGCTTCCACAGGAAAATTATATTGAAAGTAGCCCAAGTACAATGAATGAAATTCAATATTTTTTGTCTGTAGAAGTCTGCCTTGGATAAATTTGTTTATTTTATCTCTTACAAACGTAAGCTAAACTTTTAGTAACGTAAGCAGAAAATAAGAAATATCACCTTGATGCATGCATTTCTTAAACAATCGAGTGATTTGAAAAATACATACTTTTGAAAGTCAATAAAAGTAAATCTTTTTGTTTCTTGATTCACATTTTTATCTTTCTTTTGCTAAGAATTCTGCAAATGTTATAAACTTGAGAATACAGCCACTAATACTCCTAGAAGTCATTTTTAATAAAATTATCAATAAAGAAGTTAAGTATAGCCAAGGCTAGTACAAATTGTATTTGAAGTTATTGTCTTTCTGTTCCGGTCGAGGTTGAGGGGGAGACAAACGAAAATGTCAAGCCTAATTTCAAAAAAAGCAAAACATATATCAAAATGCTTCATACATTATCACAGTTTTGCTACTATACCAAATTTGCCCAATATCGATAAATTTATAAAAATATATTATTTCCTAAAGTTTCCTGTCTTTTTCCGATCTGTGGTCCCTCGATTCAAAATGTGGAAAGATTAAAAGCCTTCATTCGATTAAATATACATAAATAAACGCAATGTAATGTATTCTGAACATTTGGCAATCGATTTCACTTTTTTTTTGCACTAAAAAAATAAATTTTAGACAATATTTATGTTTTATCTATTTTATTATTTTTTGAAAAATAAAATCAATGAGATAAATAAATTAATGAGATGTTTTAAAAACAGCATCAGTTTTGAAAAACTACATCAATTGTTATCCCTTTATATTTTTCTTGAATGAAATCTGATTATTGCATTATGTATGCCTAATGAAGCCATTTCATTTTTTTTACAGCAGCATTTTTGTTTTTTTTTCTAAATTTGTAAAAGCTATACAGTCATGCCTCGGTTTTGCACGCCTCGGTTTTGCACTGCCCCGGTTTTGCACCGTTCAGCTGCCTCGGTTAAGCACGGCCCAGTGCTTAACTGAAGCACAGAGCTTATGGGATTTTGGCTATATGGGAGACATTGGCTATAATTCTATGAATATTCATGCAAACATCAAAAATTATAGTGTTTTGGAATCGGGATGATATCAGCTATCCATTAAAATTATAATTTCATGAAAATTTTTACAAAAATACGTATTTTTCCTGTATTTTGAAAATGCATATTTTTTCTCTTAAGAAACCAAAAATATATTGATATTGCAATATGGGTATCAAATGATCAGGTTTTTTTTCATACATTTTGGATGTAACAATAACATTTTTAGAAAATACTCAAAACTTTCACAAAACTACGTATTTTCGAAAAAAAATACTCAAAATTTCAATTTTTACAAACGATCGAGATTGTTTCATACATTTCGAATGTAATAGCAACATTTTTAGAAAATACTGAAAATTATCACAAAACTACGTATTTTCGAAAAAATACTCAAAATTTTAATTTTTACAATATGGGTATCAAACGATCGGGATTTTTTCATACATTTTGAATGTATTAACAACATTTTAGAAAATACTCAAAATTTTCACAAAACTACGAATTTTTGAAAAAGGTACTCAAAATTTCCGTTTTTACAATGTGGGTATCAAACGATCTTGATTTTTCATACAATTCGAATTTAATAACAGCATTTTTTAAATACTCATAATTTTCACAAAACTACGTATTTTCAAAAAAATACTAAAAATTTCAATATTTACAATATGGGTATCAAACGATCGGGATTTTTTCATACATTTCGAATGTAATAACAACATTTTTAGAAAATACTCAAAATTTTCACAAAACTACGTATTTTCAAAAAAATACTCGAAATTTTAATATTTGCAATATGGGTATCAAACAATCAGGATTTTTTCATACATTTCGAAAGTAAAAAAATTAAAATACTCAAAGTTTTCACAAAACTACATATTTTTGAAAAAAAATACTCAAAATTTCCGGTTTCACAAGAGGTATCAAATGTTCGGGATTTTTTTATACATTTCAAAAGTTTTAACACAAATTTGTGAAAATATCCAAATTATCACAAAACTACGTTTTTTAAAAAAAATACCCCAAATTTCATTTTTTTTACAATATGAGTATAACATGGTTGAGATTTTTTCATTAATTGTTTCTTTGTATCTTCAACGGAAATTTTAAGTTTTTTTTTCGAAAATACGTAGTTTTGTGAATTTTTTTAGTATTTTCTAAAAATGTTGTTATTACATTCGAAATGTATAAAAAAATCCCGATTGTTTGATACCCACATTGTAAAACCGGAAATTTTGAGTACTTTTTTTCAAAAATTCGTATTTTGTGAAAATTTTGAGTATTTTCTAAAAATGTTGTTATTACATTCGAAACGTATGAAAAAAATCCCGATCGTTTGATACCCATTATTGCAAACATCGAAATTTTGAGTATTTTTTCGAAAATACGTAGTTTTGTGAAAATTTTGAGTATTTTCTAAAAATGTTGTTATTACATTCGAAATGTATGAAAAAATCCCGATCGTTTGATACCCATATTGTAAAAATTGAAGTTTGAGTATTTTTTTTTAAATACGTAGTTTTGTGAAAATTTTGAGTATTTTCTTAAAATGTTGTTATTACATTTGAAATGTATGAAAAAATTCCGATCGTTTGATACCCATATTGTAAAAATGGAAATTTTGAGTATTTTTTCGAAAATCCGTAGTTGTGTGAAAATTTTCAGTATTTTCTAAAAATGTTGTTATTACATTCGAAATGTATGAAAAAATTCCGATCGTTTGATACCCATATTGTAAAAATTGAAATTTTGAGTATTTTTTCGAAAATACGTAGTTTTGTGAAAATTTTGAGTATTTTCTAAAATGTTATTGTTACATCCAAAATGTATGAAAAATCCTGATCATTTGATACCCATATTGCAATTACAATATATTGTTGGTTTCTTTAGGAAAAATATGCATTTTCGAAATACAGGAAAAATACGTATTTTTGTGAAAACTTTCATGAAATAATAATTTTAATGGATAGCTGACATCATCCCGATTCCAAAACACTATAATTTTTATGTTTGCATGATTTTTCGTACGATTAAAGCCAATGTCTCCCATATAGCCAAAATCCCATAAGCTCTGTGCCTCGAGTTATGCACGCCTCCGTTTTGCATCCCCATATGCGGTGCTAAACCGAGGCACGTCTGTAAATAGAACTTTTAAAAGATTTAGCATGTAATCAATACCAAAAAATAACCAAAAACTTCAAAAATATTTGCCCTTTTGCTAAATTTTCTGATACGCTTTTGGATTAAAACAAGTGATGGTTCAAAATGGTAGTTGTAAATCTTCAATTCTTAAAAGTCAACAGAAAAAAATATAAAATATTGGTGGCTGTAAAATAACCTTTTATTCAAAAGATCACAAAATTTCATCGGATCGGACCAATAGTTTCCGAGATATTGTCAGTTGAAAATTGAATGCGATTCAAAATTTTTGTGAGGCTGTACCTCAGGAACTAATTGCCCGATTTTAAAAGTCTCAGAGAAAAAATCGTTCTAAATTTCATCTTTAAAAAAATATTTTTTCGCGGAAACTTTTTTTTCCAAGTATTTTTGGAATGCTAAAAAAAACAAAAGAATACGAAAATTATACCTAGGAAACTAAACATTTTATTAAAAAAATTAAAATACTTTTAGATTGCAAATTTGCATTAAATATGAATTTTAATAATAACACGTTTTTGTTTTTTGAAAATCATATCTCTTAAACCAGATTTTTCAACATCACGCACTATGGATTAGAACATGTCTTTTTAGTCTTCCGAAAAATATCAAAATATTTCAAAATTCAAAAATACATATTATGGGAATTTTACCATTTTTCCGAAAAGTCCTAATCATAGCCTACAAATTTGTCGAAGAGACCAAATCGATCAGAAAATCCCTTCTCAAAATACAGATACCCATTCTATGACCAGTCCCCAACATTGTACTATTGTATGGAGAAACCAATAATGCAAATTTGTTTATTTTGATCCACATAAAAAAAATCAAAGAAAGGTTGATTTGCGAAATTGTAGAGAATCACTCTTCTGAAGTTGTCAAAAAAATACTGTTTTGAACACGATCCCGACGAGTTTAACGATATTTCATGACAACATGATATTTTTTCAGCAAATCAATAAGTATGATAATTTTGAAATACATCAACTACAAATTCAATTATCTGATCTTCAACCGTTATTTTGTCCAAATTTCCTTGTGGACAACATCTTCCAGAGAGAATATTTACAGAACAAAAAGGACGGAAGTGCAGTAAGCATGCTGCTACTGCAGCAGGACTCATTCATAAAACCCCCTTGGGCTACACCACACGTTCATCACCAACAACCAGAAGCTCAACTACCCTCCACAGAAGCCACCCTTCTTCCTATTTTTTGTTCATAAACGCCGCATAAAAGCCGAGTACTTTGCCAGTCAGTCAGTCAGTCAGTCTAGATCTACTCCCTGCAGAAGCATGCAATTTGACGGGGTAGGTTAATAACATGATACACGAGCCTTTTCCACGACTGCTTTGCAGACAGAATAGATTTTATCTTTCACCAGCACCTGGTCACCTCGACGAATCGGGCACCCTGCTCTTCTGCGAGAGGAAGTTTGTTTTTTGAATAATGACAAAGTTTGACACGTCAATTTAAGGTTGAGGGTTTTGCGCAAAATCTGCGAAAAAGTTTGAACTTTTGAGTGAAGGTTGGATTTGGGAATGTGCCACACGATTTCGATTGACCTGCCCCAACATCGAAATTTGTCTAAAATGCAAATTACAGATCAAAAGTGTTACAGCTCGCAACTCTCGACCAAGTTTGTAATTTTTGTGACAGTTCAAACAGCACACGCGCGTACCCGCGCGTGTTCAGCAAGGTGTTCAATCGTCTATTTTTGAACGATTTCTCAGGATAAGCCAAACTTCGCGAGCGGAAGTGCTTTATTTTCGCATTCTAGCATATTTGCTTCCCCTTCCCAGGGGCTTTGAAAGACAGGCAAATTAGATGTTTTCCTGGAGGAGTTCACACCGGGGAAGGCGTTTTCCTCAAAAAATGTGTTTTTTGATAGAAGTGCGCGCAGTTCCTTCGCGAAATCCGAAGGGGTTTGAGTATGAAACAAAGTTGGGTTGTTTGAAGAAATGGCGTAAAAAATCGCTGACTTTTGTTTGGCACTTCGCGGAAAGGCTGTTTTTCATGTTAGTTTTTTTTTTTGCAATTTTGTGAGGCGTGTGGGGGAACTCACTTCTAACGAAGCGTTGATTGCTCGCGCAAATGGTGCGAATTTTTGTGTCATTCGAATGCGAGGTTGTGGTTGCAGTTTTTGGCCAGGTCCTGCCACAATTTCGGGAGAGATTCCCGGAAAAAGTTTCGAGGTTTCCCGACGTTGAAGTGACTGCACATAATTGCCCCGGGAATAACCGGAATTTCGGGAAAGCCGTAATTAAATTTTGGCACTCCTCGTTTTTTCGGAAGTTTTTTTCATGGATTCAACAGGAGACCGTGGGAAAATGCACATTTTCGTGAAAATTGTCTGTGATAATTTTGGGAAATTGTTTAATACAATTATCGTAAGTCATTCAGTAGATATCGAACAAACCTCGCACAACTTGTTATTATTTTTTTAACTCAGGTCAGAGTTTGTAAACTTAGGAAAGAAGCAACCTACCGCTTCCTGTACGTGTTTAAGGTTCTGCCCTAGACAGACTTTGACGATAACCTCGTCAAAGTGTTTGGGTTTGGGTTATTGCGTGAGGAATGCGTATTCAAGCGATGCGTTTCTTTGCAAACCCCGAATAACTCGCAGAATGTCCGGAAATTGAGCTGTCGTTTTTGCGCCGCATCTAGTCGAACCGGAAAAGCTTCAGTACTTGCTGCGCAGTTGATGGGTTAAAGTAAACGCACCTTTTCAGACATGTCTACCGTTAAGGGAAAAAGTTAATATATTTTTTTCTGATTTCATTTGGTGTTAGTTTGGGTTTTGTAAAAGTCATGTAAAATTGAAAAAAAAAATAAATTTGAAAATAATCAAACGGAAACAAATTCCAACTAATTCAAAATCACGCAACTCTACGGTATCACTCCCTAACGCATAATACTCAATACAATTTTCGTTGCGTTTCCACCAAAATTGCGAAATTTTCGCTGAATCTTCTCTTTGCCACTACGGCAAGAAGCAGCAGTTTTGCGCAATAAGCGCACGTTTCCTGTTTCACGTGGGGATTTTCCACACCCACCGAGCGGGTTTGAAAACGGAAACGCGTGTGCGGATTTTTCTTTTTTGAATGATTTATCGCAAACGGTTGGCGCGATTTGGCGAATTTTCATCTTTTTAGCGAAATTGAGCAAAGTTGCCGTTCGGTGGTTTACCATGCAAAAGGACACACACGAGGATAAAACTTTTCATTTTCGGTGCTCTAATGGGAATTTATTTGAAGACATAAATTTGCATTTGGGGGTGGAATTGAACGATATTAAAATTTGAATTTGCATTGCTTTGCAAGGCAATCAGATTTATTTATGAGGATAGAATTATTTGTGGACAATTTTTGTTTCAGTTAAACTCAGAAAACATTAAAATTCGACCTATTTTTTGGTATTGGTTCATTTTACTCTGAGACTTACCTTAAGATAAGCAACTTTTTCTGTACAACAATTTCCCATTTTTTCCGCTATTACGACAAACACCGAAATCCCTTCCCGTACATTTCCTAATGTCTTCCAGCACAAGCAAGTCCCGCGTGCTTTGTATGATAATTTATTATACATCAGTACACCCGAAATATTTTGTCTCTAATTAGTAGAATAATTATAATTTCATTTTTGCCCCCTTCCTCAACCAACTCCCTTCGGCTGACTGTGTGACCACCTCCAAATACGACCCCCTATTTTGAGCAATTCAAACCTGCCCAGCTAATGATGAATTTCACTTACCTTTTCCGAACTATAAGAGCAAGTACACGATGCAAGATGCTATCGGTGTACACCTCAGAGCTCCATTATCCAGCAATTTTTTGGACGGGAAAAATCAAGTCCTCCACCACCCTGTGGGCTAGTTGTTGCAAAATTATGATAATAACGAAATAGAAGGCATTTTCCCCTTTGACTATGCGTCGTCCAAGTCGACGTCCGAAAGCACGGAATTTAGATGGAGAATTTATTCCGATTGTCCGATTCCTTCCTTGTGGTAATTAAATATCCGATGGATGACTGCAATCACAACTATTGCTACCCCAAAAGGGTGGTGAGATTGACCGGACTAATGGAACGTCAATGGAGATAGATGGGGCAAATCTTCGATAAGAAATGTGACTCTTAACGAAGGCACTTCGACGACTCTTGTGTGGGTGTTGAAGCCTGTGCGTGTCAACGGGGCATATTTCAAACAAATTTGGTCTCTCGAATATCTGACGAAAGTCCTTCAAAGGACTTTAATCTAACCTGGTGATCCACATTCGGTGATGTTCCCGAAATTGCCATCACTCAACCGACAGCAATCAAATTAAACGCCATTCAACAAGTCCCGGCCAGCAAAACCCGGCGAAGCCCTTCCACTACCAAAATTGATGACAATTATGTCGGCTATTATCGTCCTGTTACGACATCAGACAGATCGCCGAACCATCCGCGCGTACGGAGTTATCACTTGTACTATCTCGTTCAACACGCGAATCATCAGCCGTTAAGCGTTGAAAGGAATCACTAGAGTGACCCGATTTCAAGACTAGAGCAGTGCCTTATGATCCAAAAAAATATATTATAAATTGAGAGCTCAAATTGACTTTGTCGTGCTATCTTGCCACACGTCGAATAAAAAAAATAGGGCACGCAATGTAAACAATAACAAACACATTTTGTTTGGCTGACAATTCTGTGCATTGGCTCAAAGTTTGGTTAGATTTGGCTGCCGGAGTCTCGAGTTCTGATTGAAAATGTTTACGGTATTCGGGCATGTACGTGTGTCAAAGGCGTTCTGATATGAAATCCCTTTAGCCAGTAGTCGTTGTTGAATATCTCAGGATTGAAGTTTTGGGATCTGTGAAGGTCAAAAAGTGAGACATTGACGTTCTTAACTCAATTTGGCCCAAAATGCACGTGCGACAAGATAGCACGGCAACGACGAAATGCAGACAACATGATTTCATTTAGCAACTTGAGGTTTTAAAAAAAAACAATCACCCTAAAGATTCACCCTTCGAAAAATTGCTCTCCATTTACCAGCAGTGGCAACATTATCTTTCCTGTATCGTTCCGGGGGTGTCTTCCGCGCTGTATTTGTACGTAATCATCCCTTCGGCGTTGGTGTTGTTTTCCCCCTCCCGGAAAAACAACCTCCGTTCGATGGTGGCGTGGCGTTTGCCACTGTTTTTCCTCGCCCCGCGGGGCCCATGGGTTGGGAATGGAAATTCAATTACTTTTACCAACGGAGAGATACCTCGAGGACGAGATAAACGTGTTGTGATAAAACCAATTAACTCACTCCCCCACCAAATTAGGGGCTTGTGACTGGTTGTTGCCCCTGGTAATTTGGGTTCGTTGGTAAAGACAACAGTGTCTGGTCTGATTTAGGGTTGGGATGTGGGAAATTAGCTTTCTTTCATCGCCAGAAGGTGATGAACTAATTTGTAAGGTTTCCAGAATTTACTTGTAAGATTGATATTGCAATATTTTTGCTGGTTAAAAATCTTCAAAAAACATTTTTCAGTCTTCAGTCGTCCGTCGTCTCTTAGGGATCTGTCACTCAACTACTAATATTTTCATCCCCTGTCGCAAATGGAGCTCATTAGTCCTTCTAAGATTCTACAGCCTCCTGGAAAGGCTTCAACCGTTGAGAATCGGTACAATTTTTCGGATGAAATATGCTTCACAATAACAATAATCATCAAAGCGATAAACTTTCCCCCACAACCTGTAACCAGTCCTCAGAAGGAACGCCACGTTATCCTAGAAAGAAAAATTAGAAATTTTAGTCCTACAAACCAACTGCTCGCAGAAATTTATGAATAATAATAAACAAATTAATTACCCCTTCCTGGAACTCGCTTCCAGTAGAGCAGAAGAAACGATGGTGAAAATTATCACATCATCCTTCCCCTTCCTCCCAAGCTGTTCTTCCTTCAAAATTCAAGTCACGTCAAATCCCACCCCCGAAAAATATCAACAACACAAAAATCTTTTGAACCTGACGATCTCAGCCCGGTCGTCACTAAATAGTGAAAGAATGGCGCGCTTCTGAATCACGTCACTAACACAGTCCAACAAGATTTTGTCTCTGAGACGAGTATATGTGTTCCTAGTAGATTTTTGCCTGCTGAATCCGAATCCGGGTCTAGAATTGCTCCAACTGGTCCCAATTTTGAGATACACCCGTTTGAAATGTTAGTTTAGGCTAAAATTAGCTACTTTGTCGACTATTTTACAAAAGAACTATTGAATAAACAAATAAACCAATACATGTATCTTAAAGTTCACGTTTTCTCCTTTCTGAAACACCCTGGTTTTTTTGATTGTTTCTACGCATATTTATAGCCATTTTAAAATTATATTTTCAGTTGGTCTCATTCAAGTTTTCCAACTTGCATGCAAGTCAAATTCTAATTTTAAAATGGCTATAAATATGCGTAGAAACAATCAAATTTTAAAACCAGGGTGTTTCAGAAAGGAGAACGTGAACTTTAAGAGAAATGTATTGGTTTTATTGTTTATTCAATAGTTCTTTTGTAAAATAGTGGACAAAGTAGCTAATTTTGGCCTAAACTAACATTTCAAACGGGTGTATCTCAAAATTGGGACCATTTGGAGCAATTCTGGACCCGGATTCGGATTCAGCAGGCAAAAATCTACTAGGAACACATATTCTCGTCTCAGAGACAAGAAATATTTGATTTTTTGTTGAACTGTGTAATTAACGCGTTTGTGTCCTTATTTTTGCTCTGACGGAAAGAACAATTGTGGCGGGGTTCTACAACATCGGAGAAGCCAACGGTGGCAACAGCTGTGGCAAACAGCTTCTGGCCAATGTTGGGGTTGGAGCGGTTCCGAAGGGGGGAGATTTTCCCTACTCCTTTGTTGAAGTCGTCATTGGATTCGTGAAGTAAAACACACTTATTTTCTTCAGCTTTGTCATATCTTATTGCCCTCCTGCTTGCTCGGCGAATAATGGGACGGAAATTGGTGGTGGCAAGCTTTTGTTGGCACAAATTGTAGAAAACAATACATTTTTTAATAAATTAATATCAGTTCAGAAAACAAATAAGCAATTTGAGCAACTTGTGGGATGCTGTCTTTAGAGGAGAGTGGGGAGACTTGATCCCGGGGGACACTTGATCCCAAGCCTGAATCTCGTCAGCATGTGGGTAAAACAATTAGCTTTGTTCTAGAAAGTTGTGCAAAATTAACTAAAACTGATTGTAGAAAACAAAGAAAAAAAATTAAAAATGTTAAGATTGAGTAACTCAAATTTTTCTAAAACGAGCTGCAAAAAACTTCCAAGAGATCTTTTTTTCTTTGTTTTGATATGTATAGAAAACACTCAAAAAATATTCAAAAAAATATTTTTTATACATGAATTGTTTGATAAACTTATCAACTCCAAAACCATTACGCATTTGATGTTAAATTTATCGTCATACTATTTTTACAATCAATTGTCAAAAAAAAAGTGTGCTTAGGGAGACTTGATACCTGCATTTTACAGTCACTGGAATCAGCCTCAAGATTAATTAATTGGGCTGGGATTTCATACATAGTTTCCTTTAGTATAGTTGTACATAACTTACTGCAGTTTAAAACTTTTTTCAAAAATTTTGTAAACAAAAATTTCCAGCTTTTGTAAACATGCTTGATTTTGGTCTAAAAAATAATATTTTATATTTTTAAATATTTTACATACTAAACTTGTTATATTTTGAACACAAACGTACAGGTTTTATGAGAAATTGCTGTAACTTCTAGAAAATTAAAAGTTTGGCTGAAAAAGAAACATTTTGCTTAAGATTTCTTCAAAATGTTGAAAGGGGGATCAAGTTACCCCTAACATTTTTAAAATATTTGTTTATAACGGTTGGCACAATTTGAAGAGTTCATCTGATGAAATACCCTTATTGACCAAACATAGATGAATGTTTTAGCTTTCAATTCATGCAAAAAATTTAAAGTTTTGTGAGAAATGGACAGAGTTATGTGCGATACAAAAAAAGGGGATCAAATCTCCCCACTCTCCACTATTTATAATCACATCAAAACTGAGAATATCTTACGTAGCGTTTGATACGGTATGTCCACGCATCCTTCCTTTCTTGTAGATTCTGTGAAATGTGATCCGTTCTCAGAATCCTCTCTGCGGTAAACATAACGCAGTAGGGACTGGCTGGGTTTGTGTTAGCTTAGATTAGATTAGACAGGATTAGATAAGATTAGACATCAAAACTGTGAGAACATCTCAAATAAATGATAAACAAAATAATCTGAATAAATTTTTTGTCACATTTTAATTTAGCTGCAAAATATCTATTCATTTAAGTATATCAGGACTGTTTCTCTCCTTAAATTCTTCACACCCATTAAAATGCAAAACATTTTCTCTAAGCTTTTCCCCCCAACCTCACCCACCAAACGCTAGTTAGCTGCGGTGTGGCAACAAAACGAGCAACTAAGCTCCAATTAAAAATTGCCCTTTTTGATCCACCTTCTGCTCCAAGAACCCAACACGGTGGTGGTGAAAATCCGTGACGCCAATTTCCTCTCGGGGGTTGACCATTTGAAACTAAGTTGTGTTTCCTGCATTAAAGTGGAGATCCCTTCTTTCCACTGCCGTGGAAAACCTCTCCCCACCCGGGAAGGAAAGTGGCGCTAAAGTGCTTCGATTTTCACACTTTTCCCCGCTGTGCCGGAGACTAGTGCACGCCCGTGGTTTTCCCAAGAAGGGGGGAGCTTTTGCTGCTGGTGAAAGCTTTATGTGGAAATGTGCTCCACCAGCTCTCGGTGGAGGGGGGTGGATCCGAAAAAGGATACGGTGGTGAAAATGAAAACGAGAAGTTAATTGCTCGTGTATTTAAATGCGAAATGTATAGTTGGGAAAACTGTTCACGGCGTTCTGTGGAGAGGGAGGCTTGGGAAAATTATTAAGTCATTTTGGTTGGCTTGCTTCCTGTTTTGCTTATGGTGGAAAAGTTTTTTTCAACGAACTTCCACACAAGATTTTCCACCCAGAGTGGCTTCCACTTAGCCATCTGTCTCGA